>NC_089744.1:26205000-26260000 GCF_040412425.1 Macrobrachium rosenbergii | reverse complement strand
ATTATTGAGTTAGCATATTATTAAACTCCTAGCGTGAGTTAACCTACCATAGAGAGCTTTGGGACTCGACTTTAGAAATATCTACTAAAGCGCTCCATGTGGTGAATTAGTGTCAGAAATTAAAATCATAAATTCATTGACGGAAATGAATGATATATTACTTGTAATAGTTTTTTGTTATATACTGGTCTCTTATTAGATATATTCCTGGATGCATGACAGAGCAAGTGATTTAGCTGCGCAAAAGACTTGATAGGAATCCAATTTCAGACAAAGATAGTTCAATGTATGAGTGAAACTTTAATATATGAGGTTAGCCGATGGAATTAGGAGGGTGGGGTTCGATTGCTTGGGGTTGGAGAATTGAAAAGTGAAATGCAACTGAACTGAAAGGAATGGGCAGACCCTCTTGCTCCTGATTTTGTTGGCTTAATTGATGTAATGCGTCATCACCCGTGAAGGGAAAAGAATGATTTCGATTCAGTATACATATTTTTCCAGTATTGAATCCTTAGTAGGTAAGAGAAGTAAGTAGACCCAACTGTTCTGTTGTTATATCTTCGTAAGTCCTTATCCTTTCTCCTTGGGAGGATATTTTATGAGTTACGGGAGACAAAGTGAAAGAAAAAGCCCAACGACAGGGAATGTGGATGAATTCAGTTGCCTCCTTAACACCTGCTTTGGACGCAGTGTGTTTGTTCCCTAAACGACATTGATAAAAATAACTTTAGAAGAGAAAGCATTGTGCTGGTCACTATTTTATTTTTTTACTATTTATTTACTGGCGATACCTTGCCTTATAAAAGTATGAGATTTATGATATCGAAAGAATGGAGAATCTTTAAGGACATGCTCTTGCTCATTTGATTGTATTAGCAAAAGTTCTTTCAATATTGTCAGTTTTGTATTGTAACCTAGCTTCGCATTTATTCGGGTGTCACTTTAATCTCGTGAAAGTTTGAGTATTCCTGTGACTCGAGCATGTAATATATTTATTAATAGTATAATGATGATAGTCATACTATCAATATTAGTATTTTTTTTATTGGTGTTGATAATTTTACTACTCTAGTCTTCAAGAATAATTGTTAAAAATGAGCGATTTGTGTTTATATATACAGTATATATGTATATATATATATGTATATATAGATATACATATATATATATAATATATATATATATATATATATATATATATATATATATATATATATATATATATATATATGTGTGTGTGTGTGTGTATAGAATGCCTATGGAAGCCAGTCATATGAAGGGATTCTTGGGCCAACTGCATTATGAGAATGAAGTGTGGATTACGAGTGTGATTGAATGCAAAAGAAGGGGGATTGGGCGAAGCCGTTCATGTGAATTATTTGGATATATATGTGGAGTGTGTAAGATTAAAAGGGCGAGAAACTGGGAAATGCAAAGAAAGGGTTAGGAGGTTGGCTTAGGTATTAGGATGATGCAGTCCTCTGCGGTGATTTGAAAGGACAGTAATTTTTTTTTAATTATATCCAGGAAGTGAGAGGGCGTGCAAGGTAGAGGTGCATAGCCGGCGCCTTGTGTTAGGAGGTTTTACATGTTGGTGAGCCTTCTGTGTAGGGTACATCGAGGAGCTAATGTTGTCGAAGTATATATGACCGATATTTCATCTTGCATTAGTTGAAGGATGAATATGTCAGTGACTTCTGCCTGGGCTTTTCTTGGGAGCCACCCTAAGTAGTGGAAACAGCGAAAGATATTTTATATATATATATATATATATATATATATATATATATATATATATATATATATATTATAAAACCACTGGTCACTTTTTACCAGGTACGCCAATAAGGTAAATCGGACGTTTGCATTAAACCCGCATAAGAAGTAAATCGGACGTTTGCAGCAGGATGTAAACCCGCATCCTGAGTATCAGAACGAGGTCACGTTACCCACCTGACCCGTTTTGATTCTCCGGATCCAAAAACTGTGAAGAAATCGAGAAGTTAAGAGGGCATTGTAGTTACTACCGATATATATATATATATATATATATATATATATATATATATATATATATATATATATATATGTGTGTGTGTGTGTGTGTGTGTGTGTGTGTGTTCGCGCGCGCGTGTGGCATAAGCTGACTTATCACTATTTTATGGTGACAATGGCTTATTTTCTTTGCCTATTCTAGGCACTGAGGCTGAAAAGCGAACGCAAGTTAAAGCAAATTTCATGAGATCAAGTTTTGTATTTCTGAGATAGTTGCGTGTACAGGATAACACAGTAGGTCTCTTGCTATTGAATTATAAAGCTGTATAATTTGATTGAGTGGAATTGGGAAGATTTTATTCTAGGCAATAACAGAGAAGAGCAAAATCCGTCGAAAAATTGTATTTCTTGAGGGCTTCAAACCTTGATCTGGTGGTTGTGGTGGTGGCGGTACTTAACGAAATATTACGCGCATTGTCCGCAGACTGTTCCCGCGAGTCCTTATCGTTTACAATGAATCCTATTCGCATAAATTCCAGATGAATCTTAAAAGTTGATTTAGTTCTTTTTTATGTAGCCTGTACGCTTTATAACTTCTTCCTTTGGAAATTATGTGCTTAATAATTTTTTTTTAATTGGAAAAGTTAATTAAAAACAGTGGGATGTTAAATGAAAGTTGTCCAGTATTTTCTTTTTTATGAAAAAAAAAAAAAAAAATCTTGCAAATGACTAAATTTGGACGATTTCCTGTTTTGACAAGGAGTCCTTACATCTGTCAAGATGTCTAAAGAGGGGTGAATGGCACCATTATAGTGGTCCTCATGCAGGTTCCTAGCAACACAGAGTGGGCCACGGAAGCCCCCTACAGTAGGGCAGTTGGCCACCCTCCACCGGAGATGACACCGCCTGTGAATGTGTATTTCGGAGGTGTCAGCTAAGCTCCTGTCGTTTTAGGTAAAGCCGGCGAGTTGTGTGTTTGTATGTAATTTAGCTCGTGAAATGGAGGGTTGTAAGGCTGATTTTTGCACGTGGTGGGGGAATGTATCAAGCGAGTGCGAGTGTACTACGTACGACTATCGCCACTGGGTCAGCCACCCTTCATAGAGATTTTAAAGTCAAGCTAGTATAGTCTCACTTTCTCTCTCGCTTATATGTGCTACGGAAGTTTGGCTGCATTCGAACCGGTTTTTTAAATCGCTCGAAGGTTCCCGTGAAATATTCGAATGTCGGGGATTAAGAGAGACCTCTCCTGTTTATTTTCTGTCCCGTCATGAGACAATTCGATCCCTTGTGATCGATGAATACTTTTGAAAACGTACAATATCGGGGAACATATTATCTAAGCGTGAGTGCACCAGTCTGACAGATAAAACTGGTGATGTTAGGGGCGGTCTCCAGATGGCAGCACCAGTGTGGACTCTGTCTTATTGATTGTGCGGCTTGTGAACGTACTTCTTCTTTAATCAATACAGGCCTTTTTCTTACCCTCTGTACATCTTGGTTTGTTAACTCATACCGCTCTAGCTGGAATAGTTTCCGCCTCCCCGCTGGAGGAGATCAATGTCAGAAGATAACAATCGTGTAAGGTCCCATTTTCGCGCTCCAGCAGCCATGGCGCGAAAACGGGAATTTTGCTGACGTCACATCCGTGGGTTTCTCAGACGTGATGGCGTTGAGGGGATCGGCTCTCTCGTCAGTCGTCAGTGTAATGTAGACCAGCGTGACGGACACACGGTGTGCTGTTTCACCGACTGTCGTACTGGTCCTTGTGTCCGAAGCGGTTGTTGTGTTTGTGGTTGCTGAGGAAGGCAGTGTGAGTGAGACCAAACGAGAGAGTAGAGCAAGCTGGATATAGTTTTTAGTTCCAAACAACATGGAGGAGTTTGTTAGTGTTACTACGACACGAGAAGAAGAGCTTAGGATGATGCCGTCTCAGATCTAGGCAGTGCCAACTCGTCTTCTTCAAGGGGAATAATATGTCTCTACTCAGTGTTACAGGTAAGCAGCCCTCGTCATTAGGTCAATGCCGGGGAGGTCGGTTCGTAGCCCTCAGGACCAGGTCAAGTGGGGAAATGGTCGTTGTGGTCCCGGGGGTCCCTTGAATTGTGCTCTGCCGTGTTGAATTTCGATTTCAGAAGTCGTATCTCCCTCCTCTCTCTCTTATACAGTGCTCCCCTTCCTATCTTGACTACTTTCTTTTTCTCTATTTTTTTCTTTTATTTTCTTGATTTACAAGCAGCGAAAGCTAAATTCCATTCCAGCTAGAAAACAACCCTAAAATCAGCGTTTTACCGTTTCCTTCCAGCTATTCTCAAAACATTGGGGTGCTCGTGTATGTAGTGTCAATTGATCGAAGTGTAAAACGACCGAAACTTGTATTATTTATTTGGTTTCCGTCTCCATTGTTGAGAGTGAGGTCGGCGGTCTTCGCTTGCCAGGGTTCTTCTACGTCAACTGTATGGGATTTCGAGGATTTCTGGCGATTAAGTGTCAGTCCCTTACCCTCTCCCCCTCCCTCCTTCCCTCCCCTACCCCGTATCCCTCTCCTCCCGTTCACCCCCACTCATGGAAAAATCCGGCTCAGTTCGTTTAATGCTCGTTGATAAAACATTTGTGCATGGCACCTCGCGCTAAATATTCTTGCTTGCTTTACCTCTTGGGACAAAAGTGTTCTCGCAACCGAGTCGTCCAAAAACTGATGCTTCTTGCCGAGGAAGCCCTAGAAAAGATGGGGGTTGTTGCTGTTTTGGATTAATATTCAAGGTTATATTTATAAACGGCTTTTGAAAGTGAGGATGTGGGACTGTAGTCACAAGTGGGAATTTGGTGTGGCATTATGGCTAATTTTGATCATATGAACAGGAGGCCATGTGCTCTTTCTAGAATTAGGCAGATTATCTAATCAAGGTCAGGAACTCGGACTAAAACATTTGGAAGCGAAGCTACTCTACCGTGATACTCAGAGCTGCTGCAATGCTTTCATGGATAAGAGCAATTAAAAATAAAATTATATGTATAGTTATTCTCTCATGTTTGTTTTTATGACTTAAGGAAATACTACGTTTAAAACTAATTCACAGTTCTCGGAACTTCATGCTTCCAAGAAGGTAATTTTCATTTTTTTCCCTTTATTTTTATATGTATAGGCCTACTTTTTAGTTTATTAAACCATCTATCCATTTGTACATGAAGTTCATCCAAGTTCAAAGATGGCTTCCAGTCACTCGATGACCTTTAAATGGGTTGTTTTTATAGGTGTTCTGGGTCTGTAGAATCATTAATTACAGTTGCGCCGTATTGGGTTGCTTAGCAATCTCGAAGAGATAAAACTTCGCAAGTTCTCGGTGTATCCCTTTGCGATGAGCCTTTGCATTTTGTATGGTTGCTATTGTGCTCATGTATATGCATATGCACTTAGATGCACACATTTACATATACGTACAGTGAACGTAAATGTTTTCGTGTATAAGCAAACATGCCCACAAAGGCATGTCCTGAAATATGAAACGTTTGTACGTATAAGTATATATATATATATATATATATGTGTATATGTATACATATATTGTGTGAGTGTGTAAATTTATATATATTTGTATATAATGTGTGTGTTTCATTTGTGCATGCTGTATAATGGAAACTCGACTTAATGGTATTTAGGTTGGTTCAGTAAGAATGTGTACATATGTATTTAATGATTGGGTGAGTGTGCTATCTAGGTCATATGCTTCCATTCTTACATATTGACGTGAACTGTACTTATGCATGCATTTTCCCATGAATGCACACAGAGCATGTCTCTATGTTTAAGATTGAAGTCCTCGAACTTGAGTCGATAACAAGAGTAATAGTTATTTGTACCCATAACCGTTGATACTACGATTTCAGATAGCTGGAAGTCAGTCAGGCATCTATAATCCCTCATACGACCACGTCTCAGATTACGAGAGAGAGAGAGAGAGAGAGATAATATTGGTATAGTTTACATCTAAGAGTGTTTGACACAAAGCCGATTATTTTGATGTGGGGAGAATACACATTTAAAGAGGTCGGTTGACGCTGTGTCATGGTGGGATAAAACGGGAACTAACTGAGAGATTGACGGGGATAGGAAGCGAGAAGTATTTTATTTTTCTCAACACCCAATGATATTGCACTTGTTATCATTCACGCTTATTGTTTTTGTGTTTTGTGCATCATCAAATGTCTGTCTGTTGTTGTAGCACGTCTAGCCTTTCTTTTTCGTAGCTTAAATAAAGTAGAACCCTTGGCATAGTTTAAACCAACTCTTGTATCTGATACCAAATAAGCAAGAAATAAATAACGTGCTTGAAAAGCGAAGATTGCCAAGCTAATGAGATCATTGCTTTATGCATAAGTAGAAGAAACCTTTGGGTAAAATTGAGTAATTATGGACCTGGAATAATATGACGATTTGCTGTGATAATTACTCTCTCTCTCTCTCTCTCTCTCTCTCTCTCTCTCTCTCTCTCTCTCTCTCTCTCTCTCTCTCTCTCTCTCTCAGGTCTGTATAAAGGCGATGTGATACTGTAATCATGCTGGTGATCTATGATGCTTTGGATTTGGGCCAGTCACATTCTTTGCAGTATTAAGAGGGCTGAGCGCCATATGAAAACGTTCATGAGAGAGAGAGAGGATATATATAAATCAACCATGGATAAAGTATTTTCATAAATGTACAGACCATTTATGATGGAGAGTAGGGACGAGGTTGGATAATTATCCCGCTATGGCTTAAAGTAAATTGTTCGTATTTCTCCGACTTCTTGTGGATGCATTTGTGTATACATGATGTTTTATATACTGTCTCATAGAATTGGCTTGAGAATTATAAGTCTACAGTATATTACTCTGAGACATGAATGTTTGTGATGTATATTTACATTAGGTGTATAATTGCGTTGTAAATGCATCAAGGAGTATACACTTTATACATACATCCATACATATATAATATATATATATATATATATATATATATATATATATATATATATATATATATATATATATATTATGTCTTTTTATACAAACTAGCCTTAGTGATAGTTTTTTAATATAAGAATGTTTATACATTAGGCGTGTAATTGCTTTGTAAATGCATCAAAGAACATATACTTCTTGTTATGTATGTATATGAGCAATATATATATATATATATATATATATATATATATATTATATATTATATATATATATATATATATATATATATATATATATATATATATATATATATATATATATATGTGTGTGTATGTGTATATATATACACATACATATATACACACTCAAACTAACCGCAGTGATAGTTTTTAGTGTAAGAATGATCTATTCTGGTGAACATTAGACCCATTGTTTGAACTTTAAACTCTTGTGAAAACTCGATTTTCCTCATAAGAAGGTGGGTGAATGTCGCTCGAACTTTGTAAGTTATATTAGTTTTTTTTTTTTTTTTTTCAACATTCTGTTTCTTGCGTCTGATTTAGATGTTGTGATATGTTTGAAATATTCAGGTTTATTAGTGTCACTTATATGTAATAAGTGATTTTTTATGAAGCTGGTTAAAATTAATGGCAGATTATTTTTCATCAATAAATGGATAAATGCTGTGTTTATATACTTATTTTTACATTTTCGACCGAAGGATTTTATTTTCACACTTTTGCCTAATGATATTTACTATGCGTTTGTATTTCATTATGGCTCCCTATTCTATCATGTTCATAGACTTGATAATAATAATAATAATAATAATAATTTATTATTATTAGTATCATATGATAGAATAATTGTGTGAAAAATACAGATGAGTTAAACAAATATAGAGTACTAGTCAGAGATCTTAAGATAAGAGTTCACAAGTGTCTGAGTAGCAGTGCGTCCTCCCTTCAACTTGTAAGATAGGCATCATTAATACTGTCTGTAAGGTCATTTTGAGTTTTACATTGTGAGAGATGAAAGAAACCAATAAGTTGTGTTTTAGCACTCAAAATCGAGTAGATTGCCTTAGTTCTTTGGCTAGGGTGTTAAAAACACTCATGGAAGTAGAACCCCCTGTAGGATTCCTTACGAACGATTCCCAATTATCTGGAATAATTAGGTGGTATATTCTAAGTACCGTGAAGAGGAAAACATGAGGGCGATGGTATTGTACACTGTTCAAAATCAGTAGGTCCTGTATAGTGCTGAAGTGGGAGCTTGGTACAAGATCGGCTGATCATTAAAGCATATTTTGGCAGGAGTTCATCATCATTAGTCACTGTGATTATACAATTTACTGTTCCGTTCTACATCCTTAATAAGACCAGCAGTAATTCCGTTTCGTACTCTGTTGGATGTTAATAACTGCAGTGAGAGTTGCATCGTCTGCATACTCAAAATAATTCCAGAACTTGACCTTACGGAGGTGTAGGGAAGTTAGGTCAAAACGTGCCCTCGGCTAACTGTAAAAAGAAAATTATTTCTTTCATATATATCCAAACATAAATATACATGTATAAGCACTTGCATATACGTATGTGTGCATGCATATATATATATATATATATATATATATATATATATATATATATATATCATACATACATATATATATTGCGTGTTAGTGTATGTATATATATTCATATAAACAAAACTCTATGGCGAAAGCTCTTGCCTCCTTTATATCTATTTCCTCTCGGCTATATGCTCTATATTTTATATCAAGTTGTTATTCCCATGACAGCATTATATATATATATATATATATATATATATATATATATATATATATATATATATATATATATATATATATATATATATATATATACTGGTGTTTCAAAATTAGAGCCCCCCCTCCACAGAACAAATGGAAAGTTATGAAGTTTTCTGCTATAGCCTATCTCCAAGTTCAATATTTTAATTTTCTATTAAGGTATTTTTCATTTTACATTTCTTGTATTTTCAGACTGAGTGACGGAGTTAGATACAGCCATGGCTAACGACTCAGAGGAAACCAGATGGATTGACCGAATCCGAGGCTATAACCTTCAGAGAGGCCAGGGATGCTGGCGCATCCTTCATTTCACGTTCCTGGATAGCTAAATACATTAAAAGAGACGAATCCTTTGTTAAAAGAAACTGGAACAAAAACCCATATGACTGTCATCGCGAAAAGAGTGAGAATCTTGGAAGGCCTGAAGTCCTTTCTCAGGATTCAAAAGACATCATAGCTGAGGCAGTGGGTAGATCAAGAAAGTCTTTACGCAAATTAGCACTTGAACTAGAAACAAAAAGGGGAAAGAAGAGAAGTTGAAGAAATCTGGTATCAAGCCATTTCATGTTATCAGCAAGCCCAACATCACTCAGCAACAGAGAGAAGACCGTGCATGGTTTCGTGGTTCATTTCTTAAAGATTGAGATGAAGCTGACGTTCTCCATGTTGCCGCATCAGATGAATTCTTAATTTACACAGTCAGGAAGTCAAATCATAAAAATGACATCATTTGGGCTGCAAAGTTGGATGATATCAGCGATGACGTGCGCTATCGCCAAGTTGTGAAATTTCCTGAATGTTTGGGAATTTTTCTGTTTCACAGCCAAACGGTTAATGTGGATCATCAAAGAAAAAGGACAGTCATGGAATGGCGAATACTTAAGAGAAACTGTGCTTACTGGTGGAGTATTTCCTTTCCTCAAAGATCCTGAAAATGTGTTATCTGTTGAAGAAATCACATTTTTGCATGATAAGGCACCATGTTTCAAGGCTCTTCAGACACAGGAGCTGCTTCGAAACAGTGGTATAGATTTCTTCTCGTCAAGTGAATTTCCAGGTAGCTCCCCTGACTTAATGTGTCTGAAAACATTGGCAGTATCTTAAAGGATCGTGTTGAAGCGCGCACAATGAACTAAGATGGTGTACCAAGCCTCGACGACCTGCGAAGAGAGGTGACTGAAGTGCTCGGGAAATGGAGTTTGAGTCTCAGCTTTTTTGCGATATGCTGAAATCATGCCCCTCAAGAATGCAGGCTGTGGCACAGACAGGTGGAGGCCACACAAAAATATTAAATACTCAGAGAGAAACTTAAATAAATACCTGTTTTGAATTACTTTTGTTTTTGTCCATTTCAGTTTTAGTTTATGCTGTAGAGGGGGGGTGGGTGGCTCTAATTTCGAAACACCCTGTATATGTGTATATGTATATTTATACATATTTATAATGAATCAAAATTCATATAATATTGATTCGAGAAGTTAAGAGGGCATTGTGGCTATTACAATTACATACACACATATAAATATATGTGTGTGTGTATTATATATAGTGTGTATGTATGTATGTGTGTGTATTATTTAAAATGAATCTGAACTTTGAAACTGTGAATTAAGACAATACGCTGTCGAATTACAAAGCAAGCTCCACGGAATTGAATGACGACGCGAGAAAGGTAGAGAAAAAAAAAATAATAGATATAAGGAAGCCGTCAAACGAATAAATATTTACAAACAAACTCAAAAGCGTTATCAAAAACGGAGGCTGTGTTTCATGGCGTCCCTCATTTCTTTCAGATCTTAACTTGGTGAAAAAACTGATGGCTCGTCCGATGTATAAGATAATTATCTACTCCCGTATCTCCCTCTTAAATGAATGACTGCTAGCGAGGTCCGGTTTCATTATCTGAATTGATTTTCGATTTTATCTATATTTGCATTTTTTGCATGTATTTATATAAGGTGGTTAATTGCAAAGCGAACGTGACTTGCGCATAACATGTTTCATTCCTGGTGGGACTTTTTTTAAAATAGGTGTGTGGTAATAGAGGCTTTTTACTGTGGGTTCCATCGCTGTTTCGTCGTACGGGGATTGGATGTGACTGTTGCTTCTGTCCTTAAGTATGGCTTCTTGGTTAAGATAATGATTGCGTTTTGAGCCACGTACTCTACTCTTTTAGGGTAAATTAAATTACATTTCTATGTACAATAGACCACTGACATTATTAAATTTGCCTCCGTTATATAGGTAAACTGGGCCAATCGATTTAGTTGGATATTAAGGCGTTATCTTCCTTTACGGAACATTATTTTCGAAAGATTTTGTATTTGTTGGGTCAAGGGATTTTTAAAGTCAGGACTAATACGAATGGATTATAAAAAAATGGAAAATTAGAATGACATTAAGTCGTACTAGTGACATGTTGCGTTCAGGGATCTCAGACTTAAAATCTTGTATGTCGTTTCGAGATGCAGAACCTCTGGAACGGGGTTACCTTCCTATTTTGTTTTTAGTGTCTGGTTATTCATTTAATAAATGCAGCAGTTTCCCTATCAGGGATCCTCATTTTTCCGTTAGTTTCTCTCAAGATGAAGCCGTTTACGTTCTACTATTTTTTTTTACTTATATTGAGAATTTAGCGTATGGAGGGCAGGGTTTTATTTTTTTATTTTCATCAGTGTCAGATTGAAGTGTCGTTTGATTAGTTGTGATTTACCTTGGGGACTTGAATTACAAATATAAAAGGCTATGGTAATGAAATTCACGTGTGTGCTTTACATAGCTTTATATTAACGTAGATTCGTCCTCTGCAAACATGAGCTAATTTTGTCATAGAAGTTCAAGCGAAGATGCAATGCATTACTACCTTTATATAATTCTTTTATTTTAATAATCTACTTACAGTTTTACCCCTTTATTTTTTTATTTAACTATTCTTTTAATAAGTGATCTCTCTGTATTTCCCCTTATTTTCTGTTACTTGTTTCTAATGAACACCATATTCTTTGGAAGCTTGAATTTCAAGTCAGTGGCCCTTGTAGGTTCATCTTCTAAATAATAATGATTATACATTTCACCGAGAGTCCAGATATCTGGCATTTCCTGCCATATACTGACTTAGGTCAGTGTGCCGCGATCACGTTTTCTGTTATCATTTAGCATCTCGTCAAACTTTCCAATTACTGGACTGTATTGGAAGCAAAAATTACCGTTCGTGCTTGGATGGCATCACTTTATCGAGCAAGTGTGACTTCAGTTTTTGCATAAACATGAAAGAAAACAAAATGGCAGCTTGGTGCTGACAGCTAATGGTAAACTTATCGTCGTTTCAGGTGAGTTTTTGTTTAGCAAATAATGGTACTCGGGCTAATTTCTCTTCACAAATACTAGTGTATGTAATATCAAGTTGAAACCCTACGTAGGTAGGTACCGTTTCGAAGTTCTGATGAAGTACCATAGACTATCTTTGTTACAAATAAAAAAAAATACGTGGCTACGCATTTGGTTTATGTTTATGAATCATACATGTTAAAATTGTTGCACTGTTTTGTTTCCAAATCAGAATGTTTTTACCTGTATAAGAATTTCTCTTTTAATATAGAATCTGGTAGGTAATGGGTGAACGAAATTTTGCTCTTAATTTCATCAAGCATAGCTGAAATATTTGCTTTGATTTCAATTTTAATTAGGTTTAGCTAACGTGGAAAGTATCATGCTGTTGTGGAGGGTTTGCTTTGCTTGACAGTCGTCGTGGTATTGTGAGTGGTGAAATCGACCTGTCTGTGTTCTACGTCGTTAGTCATGCAGGGGTCATGTTTAGTGCTTCTTGATACAAGGCAGGAAATTCTCTGTTGTATTGAATGTGCGTTTTTGCTCCGATTACTTTTGGATCTCTGTGGAATAATATCTACATCTGCTTCAATGCTAAGGTTATCCTTCAGAGAAGTTCTAAATTCATTATTATCGCGCCCGTATTTTTACCTTTTAAAAGTTTAGGCTCTCTCTCTCTCTCTCTCTCTCTCTCTCTCTCTCTCTCTCTCTCTCTCTCTCTCTCTCTCTCTCTCTCTCTCTCTCACACACATACATACACGCAAATAGTGAATCGAATTTCATGCTAGAATTCGTGTTTGATCATTTTTTTACCTTTTTCTTAGTCAAGAAGTATCACGAAACTCGTGCAAGCTAAGGGAACTGAACTCATTTGGTTGTTTAAACGCATTTCTGCTATATCTGCTTCTTATATTACCAGTACAATCACTGCCTTTAAATATATTTCACTTTATTTCGCGAGATAATCATTAAATTGTTCTCTTTTACATAACGATAGTTTTTGCACCTCCAGATTGCCATGATAATCTGACTTTGCTCCTGTGAATGGTATACCATACCTGTCATCATCGCCATTGTCCCCAGTGTCATTACCATGATTTTAAAATTATATTTATGGTGGCGATTCTTTGTTCTTTACATCACATACGAGAGAGAGAGAGAGAGAGAGGGAGGGAGAGAATCTGAAAGGGGACTTTGCTAGAAAAATCTTTGCCACCTTTACTTCATGGTAAGTTATCCTTAATCTTAATTCTTCGATCATTCTCGGTGTAACTGTTGGGCACAGGATGTTCATTTTTCGCTATAAGAGTAGAGATTACAAGTAAGTAAATGATAACTACTGACCAAGTTATTTAAGCTAATAGGAAATTGTCACTGTGATTGGCCTAAACTCTGTGGAAACAAAATTCACAAGTCGTTTTCTTTCACTTCCTGTTTGTAGGTGTGCACAGTGTTAAGAATCTTTTTGCTTGCTTAAGAGTCTGTTGAGGACCTTTCAGAACCATTTGCTTGATCAACCATCACCAAGTTATTAACACCTGTCCTTGTACTCACGGTTAATCAAATGTGTATGTATTCTACTATCGTCTTACACTCCTAGTTACTTGATTGTAATTGGAACCAGCAAATTCATGCTTTCTTCACATCTCATGAGGGTGCATCTGACTCAAGTGAGTTGTGGCTTTATTTTCAACGAAATAGGACTCCACGAATCAATAGGGTCCGCATTCTTCATATCCAAGTAGCACCAGTAGCCTAATGCTGTGTTTTTTTCAACACACCAGGAACTCCACAACCGTAAGGGAATGAATAAAAGCTGCTGCTGCTGTTGCTCTTCCCCATATTAGCACCACATGAATACAGACCTCGTGCTGGAGTTTTTTTTTTTTTTTTTTACCGGAGGGTTTCTTTTTTTTTAGTGGGCCCTTACAAATACGTGCCGTAATCCAAATAAGTTTAATTTGTGTTTGTGCGTGTTTTTACCGCAGTACTACTGCAAGGGCATCCAGTTTGTAAACGTTATATATATTTGAAATTGCCTGACATTTTGAGATCGGAACTTGTATTTATTGTGAATGTTCTCAGTTGTGTAACTTTCAGTCTTCAGGTCATTGACGATTATTATAGGCACGAACATACATATGATTACTTTTATTTGTAGTAACAAATAGATTTTACTTCGTGTTATTGTAAGTAAGTATGCCTTAGTTTTACCAGACCACTGAGCTGATTAACAGCTCTCCTAGGGCTGGCCCGAAGGATTAGACTTATTTTACGTAGCTAAGAACCAATTGGTTACTTAGCAACGGGACCTACAGCTTATTGTGGAATCCGAATCACATTTATAGCGAGAAATGAATTTCTATCACCAGAAATAAATTCCTCTTACTCTTCATCAGCCGGCCGGAGAATTGAACTCCGGCGCATCGAGTGACTTTAAGCTCAACCGACTCAGCCAACGAAGGGCTTCGTGTTATTGTAGTCGGATAAGATAGCACTCTCCAGGTTACTTAAGTAACGAGAAAAACATTTAGGTGATTGCATGTTTTGATATGTAGACGGTATTGAAGTTGAAGAGTTGTGTGTTTATCAATCATATTACCTTTTGATATGCTGCATGAAACTTTTGTGGTTGAGGTTGATATGCAGGAAATTATCGTACATCTGTTCCAGTTGCATTGGGAACAAGATATAGAAGTGGAGACGGTAGTGGGGCCTAAGCCAGAACGGAAAGATAGATCTTCCTCTGTAAAGACGGGATATTATTTGGATCTGGGAAATTGAGAGTGAATCTTGGGAACTTAACAGTAAAGAGAAACAGCCTCCAGGCAGAGCAACGGGTACAAACTGATGATATATAGATAGTTGTATATGGCAAAGTATTATTAATTTCAGTGAAGTCTGTTAAATCCCAGTCATCATTGCCTACAGTCGTAATTAAATACAACGCGCTACAAATAAATAAATTCTAATGGAAAATGTTTCAAGTAAGAGGCTGCTTATTCACTCGTGTCTTTTTGTTTGGGTATCCGTCAAGTAGATATTTAAAGTGAAGTAAATTGATTTCTCAGTCATTTTGTTTGGAGTGGTGAGATGTGGGACATAGGGAAGTTTATTAATTAGTGCATACCATTTGGATTATGTGGGTGCTGAAAAGAAATTCACACACACGAAAAATATATACATACATACTTACTATGAGATTCACAGCCGGTGTCCCGGTGTTTTTCCGGAATAAAATTTTATCAACGTACCTGACAAAGATGACACTTTGTCACAGGGTATCTTACATCCCTACCTAGTTTTTTTTTTTTTTTTTTTTTTTTTACTGTATTCTGTATTACGAAAGTTGTATAATTCTGGTAATTATAAGAGTAACACCGACTTCTTGTAGACATCGCCGGCAAACCCAGAGGAATGTCTTTCGAAGATATAATGACGTAACTTATGACGTCATTAACTTGCCTCCTTCTCGATGGATAATTGGCTATTCGTGAAAAAGTCTCAACCTCTGGCAGCAATGAAATACAACCAATACTCCTTGTTTACACTTTGTAGTAGTGGTAGTAGTAGTATATAGGATTTATGCCATGAGGTCGGGTGCTAAAATCCTTGAAGAAAAGGGTTTCCACAAGTAATCCGAGAAATTACTTTCTATCACTATTTCTCCATTGAAAAATTATATAATTAAAAATCAATTAACAAAGTGAAGAAAACTTTGGCATTCGTCGTAACGCCTTTGCTATTTTTCCTAATATGACAGTGACGATCATTGTAATAAATAGACAGTTGCCTATTGTAGGTCGTAATTGGATGATCTGCCAATTCATCACTTTCAGTTAAGAATCATTCAAGTGAGCAAATTGAAGGACGGAGTATACTTATACTTTTTAGTGTGCAAGCAATCTTGGGATTTAAAAGCCTACCAACAATCGAACTACCATGCTGGTAATATTCTGTGGAATATGAAAACAACTTTCATTATAATGCTGCAATTCAGCCATTGTTGTATTCTGTCACTAAGAGGACAGGAGCGATCATATGAGATGACATGTCCTTACGTGGATCCTTTATTTAACATAGTTACATATGAGGAAACTTTACATTATAGTCAATGGGTGGATTGTGGCGTTTCGGGCTAAGCTCAAGCACTGGGACGTGTAGATCTACGGTCATTCAGTGATGTATCATAACCCATGATATATATATATATATATATATATATATATATATATATATATATATATATATTTTTTTTTTTTTTTTTTTTTTTTTTTTTTTTTGGGCAAAGCAAGTTTTAATGTTGTTCCGCAAGTTACATTTTACCAAGAAATCAACAACTGTTGCTTTATAGAGCATATATAATTATCTTTCTGCACCTCATGGAAGTCAACAAATGACGAAAACTTGGTAGCCTTGGATGTCCGGGTGTACTCCTTACCCAAAAAAGGGCCTTATTATTCATTTACCTCTTCAAGCTTACGTAGGGTTTGCGAGGGGCCTCCTCACTTCTAAACAGTTGTGCAAGTCGAATCACAAAAGCTGTCCTGCAACCACGGGGACAATGACTTATCATTGCCGCCATTCTTGAAGCCTTGACAAGGTACGAATATTCATTCAGAATTTCAGAGACAGCTGTTTGTCGTCATCACCTTGTGGGAGGAATCGGGACGTCATATGTTTACGTCACGTATAACTTTGAACCCATTCATTAGAGTGTTCCGCCACTGGCTTCGGCTGCTCTATTTTACTCTTATGAATATGCTTTTTTTCTAATATATGTAATAAAGAATGCTGCCGAAAATTAGGTAGGGATGTAAAGTATACTATAGTGTAGTAATATATTTGTCAAATGCACAGAAAAAAAAAGTTATTCCGGACAAAGGCTCTGGATCTCATAGTAGTATTATGTAATCAGCTATATGTCATCTTTCCTTAAGAGGGTTGGCTCCAGCCGGTGCAGACTTCTGATCCCACCAAAAATTTTGAGGGTTGAGGTTATCAGCCCTGTGCCTTTCTCTATCCTGGCACCAACCAACCGCAGTTGGTTAACCACTGTAAAGGTCGACTGACATGCAAGATATTTTCGATTAAATTCTATAGAGGAAAGGGAGGTGGTTCAAGGAGATCTGAATTAAAATATTTTGAGGATCTGGTGCAAGATCTGTGATGAGTTCTCCCACAAAAATATCTCTTAAGAGAGTTTAATGGATTCCGCCTAAGTTTTGCTGTCCAAGGAAGAATAGATTATGCTTTTAGGTAAATACGTTCAGAAGTCCTGATGTTTTCCCCTTTTCCTATTAGCTTATGGTTTAGTGCATTTATACTTTATTTTAATTATTTTACTTATATCTCTGTTTGCTAGTGCTGTACGTGAGTAATTTCCCTTCGCTTTGGCGGAAATATGCGTTCTTTTCACTTCATAACATTTTTTTTAATTTACCAAAGCATTGTGAAAATAATGAACAGCATCTGCTCCTCCGTTAGGTAAGTCATTCTTCCTCTCTATAATAAAACTGATGTTAGATTTATGACAGCCTCGCAGAATCGATCTGCGACAAAATACTTGACAGCAGACAAATCAGATACATCAGACTTTTTTCCTGACATCAGCATAGCGTAGTATGCAAGGCATTCATATCTGTCAGATTGTGACGTCCTTTAGACGGGGAAGGTAATGTCATGCCATTAGTCAGGGCACTGAATGGAAGTCTTGGAAACGAGAGGTTTACAGACCTCGAACGTGTGAACGTGTATGTTTTCCTTTCGGTGTATATATATATATATATATATATATATATATATATATATATATATATATATATATATATATATATATATATATATATATATATATATATGTGTGTGTGTGTGTGTGTGTGTGTGTATATGTATATTATTTATATATATATATATATATATATATATATATATATATATATATATATATTTTTTATATATATATATATATATATATATATATATATATATATATATATATATATATATGAACACATGCGTATAAAAAAAAAAATTACGGTAATTTACTAGATTGCATATAGATTAGTACGTAGATAAGAAATTTCCACACATCTTTCCACTTAAAATGTTTTAACAGTGATGTAATCGTTTGTTTTTCTTCTGATGGTGACTTGACTTGGAACTACGAGAGTGAGACCCTTTTGCTTGTGAGAGATAATGTCTATCACTGATACACCTGTATACTACACAAGTCCTTATTTCGTGATAATATTGTGGCGTGGGTGTGATATCTAAAAAATTCCTTACGGACAAGTTTGTCAATGTTGTCATTTGCCACCTGATAAGAGATAAGATTTTATTTTGAGTTATCTGAAGCGTTATGAGAGCTGGTTGAGGGACTGAGCTTTAGCCTGTGGACCAAGGTTTTTGTTTGTTTCTATGAAATCGGAAAGGAAAATACAATCTAGAAAAAACTTAGAATATATATATAGGCTATATATATGTGTATATGTATATATATATATATATATATTATATATATAATGTATATATATACATACATACATATGTAATCACCACAAGTAAAAAAAATAAGGGACTGGGTGTAGGTCCTGACCGGTTTCGACTTTATTTCTAAGACTTTAGCTTTAATGGCTTGGAAATAAAGTCGAAACCAGACACTTAGTTTTTTTTCACTTGTGGTGATGTGTGATAAATCAATATTCAGTGTGATTATATTCATATATTGATGTATAATATGTATAAATATAAATATGTATATTATATGTATGTATGTATGTATATATATATTTTACTACCTCGAGTAGTGTATTTAGTTTTTAAAGATTTGAAGTAGAACGAAAAGACAATAAATGGGTTAGGTTTTTGCTTCAGTTGAAAGCTGATGTACGTTTGGATACAGGGTTAAATTAATGAGAATTTTTTATTTTCTATGGAATACGGAACATACCTCATAAGCTAGTTTATATTAATGAGAATTTTTTTTTTCATTCATAATATATAGGTTTGTATGATTAAGAGTTCGATTTTCTTTATGTTTAATGTACAGTGAGTATTTTTTGTAATCTAAGGCAAATTATTAATTTTATATAATGGGGTGAACTATGGCTAACAAAGTTATTTCAGTTCGTGTAACCCTTTAGTTGGTCCTTCAAGGTATTGAAGATTCATTGTATGGAGTTGTCCATATGCTACCAAGTGTTCCGTGAAGAACAAGTCGTCATGGTTTTCCTTGAATGTGCGAAATAAGGTCGAAGATAAGTTGGGGGAAAACCTATAATAACTATGCTGTGACTTTCTCATTGGTGGGCATACGAGAAAAATTATGAATTATGTATAATGGGTGACGCTGATTAATATCTCTTGGGACTTTAATTTACTTTTGTTTAACAGTCACTGGGTAGGACATGGCAAGAGTTTTATTTGGAATTATTTCAAAACAACTTCCCTTGTGGAATTGGAAATTTACGGAATAGGCAGTGTTTTTGTTATTTGAAATTTATTTTTTTTAAGGGAACATCTTATTTGGAATAAAAATTTTTGTAGATAGTGTATTTGTCATGGAAAGACTTGAGATATAATTTTATTTTTCGGCAGTTGCAAGTTATTCAGTTATGAAAAATCGATTTTAATATACTCTTCGGAAATGAAAAGATGTCTTGAGAATCAATTTCTTGGCAGTGGAAGGATTTTGAGGGTAAAATGTCTTGAGTAGAATAGAAAATGTTCGTGGAAGCAGAAAGTCGTATAATTGACTGGAAATCTTTTGGAACGGGAAGTCATTCTGTTAATAAAATGCCTATTTATAGGAGTCTTGTGGGAAGACAGAGCCTACAATTGCGCGATTTTTCCTGTAGGATACGGTACGTGATCATTTAGCTTTTCTTCTTACTGTATTAGGCTAAGTTTTGTTACAGTAGGCAGACTGGGGACATCCCGAGGAACATATATTTTTTTTTACAGAGTATTTTAAGGTTTATTTTTGTAAAATATATGTCAGATTTATTTTGTCAATTGATGTTGAAGACGAGTTAGTGTGAAAGAGACAAGACAGTTGCTGAAAATACACCGAAATAGCATTAGCAGTAATTTGGCATTTTACCTTGGCAAGAGGTTCGATAAATTCACAGAAAATCAAGATTGTAATTTCAAGGGAGGGATCTGCAGTCAGCAATTCATGGAAGAGGAGGAGGAGGAGGATGGGTTAGCTGATTAAGAATTACAAGTTTGGGGGAATAATTTTTTTTTTTTTTTTGTGGGGCTAAAATAGAAATGATATATCGGTGGAAGCTGCAGTTACTATACTTAATAACTGCAACATTGACTTTTCTTGAAAAGCGATAATGTGATTTCCGTGGAAGTATTGGAAGTTCATCGCAGTGTGACAAACCTCCTGTCAGACTACCAGGAAACAGAAATTTGGTTCTTGTTTTATTTTTAGATCAAAGGACTGAGTTATTAAGAAAAATTATGGTAGAATTTGAGTAGCAAATTAAATTATAGGAAAACTTTAGCTTTCGGATGGCAAGAAAAGGTAAAGAGATCAATGGAATTTTTGTAAGTAGCAATACGATTGCATTTAATTCTTCAATCAGGTTTATTCATAATAACTGATCGTACACAAAACTTGCCAGAAAATGAAGGTTATTGCCAGAGGGCTCAGAAAGGCTTCCTGTATATGCAATGCTGTTTCAGGATGTAAGAAATAGATCGGATGGAAAGGGAACTGCAGTATTGGGTTAGATTGGAGATGCCGTACTGGGGACTTGTAACTGTCAAAGATGGTGTATTTTTGGCCAGTACTTTATGTAATTTTTACGTAGACGTGCAGAGATTTCATGGGGTCTTCCTGGAAAGGCCATGGTACTCCGCTCCAGTGGTTAGTCGACTGTGATCGGTGGCAGCTAAAATAGAGCTATATGCGACTAGCATCCTCTTTCAAAAGCATTAGAAAGGGAAAAGACGTTATGGTGATTGTTTTCTTTCTTAATGATTATTGATCCTTTTAGTGCATTTGGAAAGTCGATTATTAAGGAATAAGGTCAGTACTAATCGTTAGCACCTCATATTCGCGCTGTTTATAAACTGAGCTAAAGGTATGATTTGGTAGTAATTTATTTCTTCACAGGTGCTAGACAAAGTATAACTTTTAAGTGTGTCGGGGTGGTAGATGATTAATATTATTATTACGAGCTTGATGGCGCGCGCTACGGTGCGCGGGGCAGGAGAATTGGATATGTGATGTCTCCCCTACCTACCCACAGGTTTTCAGGAGGATGGATGCCTCCCCTACCCTCCTATTCCCCTACCTACCCCTCCCCCACCCGGGGCGGACAAACCGGTTTACAGGGGGAGGGTGGCTGTGTTTGTCTCCCTTATTGTCACCCGAGGGAGGACAAACAAGATCCACTTAGATTTTATTATTATTATTATTATTATTCGTCTGGGTTCAGGTTCTATTGTAGGTACCGTCGACATGTTTCGACCAGCTCGTTGGTCATCCTCTGGACGTGGTTGCAGGGGGTCTGAAGAAACGAGGTGCTCGGGTTGGTATTTATAGGGGCGGTCATGATCGGTGCTGAATTATGATTGGCTGCCCGGGGCATGTACCCTCGGGCGGAGCCTTCCCATCCAAGTTCTGTTTTCGTCTTGCGTGCGAGCGGCGTTGTAGTGCTGAGGATGAAGAGAAGAATTTCGATCCTCGGATGCCGAATTTTGATTTGCTCGTACGCTATGGGGATCGCTCGGTGCATGTCTCCTGGCTGCCCCGGGCAGCCAATCATAATTCAGCACCGATCATGACCTCCCTTATAAATACCAACCCGAGCACCTCGTTTCTTCAGACCCCCTGCAACCACGTCCAGAGGATGACCAACGAGCTGGTCGAAACATGTCGACGGTACCTACAATAGAACCTGAACCCAGACGAACGATTTCTGATTGAATATTGTAATAAAAGACTTCTATTATTATTATTATTATTATTATTATTATTATTATTATTATTATTATTATTATTATTATTATTCAGAAGGTGAACCCCATTCATAAGGAGCAAGCCCACATTGGCCATTGACATGAAATTCAAGCTTCCAAAGAATGTGGTGTTCAGTTGAAAGAGGTAACAGAAGGTAGTCGGAAATATAGAAAAAGATCCGTTATTAGAAAGAAAAAAAAGAAAAAATCAATAGATGTAGATAAAAATGTAAGTAAATTTTGACCATGGGTTATATATTTTATTATATATCAGTTTTAAGAATGTTTAATTTTGTTTTTTTATTCCTGTTTTATCTAATCATGTAACGCCAGATAATTTGTAATCAGTCAGTCAGTCTTTGATAACAGACGCTGGAAATTTAAAGCGATGGGTGATTAACATTGTGGTTGATTGTAATTGAATTCGGGACAGTAATGAAAAGGTTTAAAAGTATTTTCATTGCTTTGAAGGTTGAAGGACCCTTAATAGATTACGGCATTGATGTTGCATTAATAATTTTGGAGGTTTCAAATCGTAGGAGAGTCCATAATTTTTTTCCATGATTTTTTTGGTGGTTTTTATTCATAATTCATATTACCCGTAATTGATATATAGTATTAGAATCTCCATGCTGTAGTTATTTTTGTAAATTTCCTTTTTAGCGTGATTAGCAGGTGCACCTGTATTGACTATATATTAATAAAAAAAAATAGCAATTATTATGTTACTATTAATAGTAGTAGTAGTTCTTTGTATGAGAAAAGATTAGACCCTTTCTATATATATATATATGAGGTTCAGCAAGGCCGTGTTAGTACGTGAACGCTAGAAGCAGTAAGTCAACACAAAGCATCGACCGGTTATACCCGCGGTCTGTGCTTTTAAAATGTGTTATCCCAAGTGCCAGTGTATGTTTAGGTGATACGTTCAGCAAATTCTTGACGCCATTATGCCAATAATTGTACTGTTAAGTCTGCCATTTTGGATTAAACAAATAGTAAAATTTTGATGTTCGTTCATTATTGTATTAGTAATATATTTTTATTTTTCGGGTTCAATTAAAACTCTCCCTTTTGGGAGATTTGTTAACTTAAGCGTAAAGAAGATTGCCCTGTCTTTTACATTTTTGTTTAATATAAATTTATATATGTATATATATATATATATAAATTTATATATATATATAAATTTATATATAGTTATGAACTGCTATTTGGTTCAACAGGTTCTTTAAAAAAAAAAAAAAAAGATGGGGACTGAGACAATCAGACAGCATTTGAGACAGGCAAAGGAGGAAGGAGCTAAACAAGTACCTTAATACTAATTTATTCACAAATTTTACAGTTTCGATATTAATCTTTACAAACGAGTCAGTACATTAAACAAGATTTAAATACATCGTAAATATCTGAATCATTAGATAAAACCGGAACAAACATACAGCATGAGTGGTTTCAGGAAAAGCAGCATTACAGAGTCAGTACATTAATCAAAATAAAATAAATTCCTTAAGACAGCAAAAAAAAAAAAAAAAAAATCAAAAGTTAACAAATCACTCAAAATAAAATAAATTCCCTACGACAGCAAAAAAACAAATCAGAAGTTAACAAATCACAAAAATTATCAGTTAACGTAAATTATTGCTATATTACAGAGACCTCAAAACAAAGTAATTATGCAAAATAACCATAAAAATAACAGCAGGCAATACGACAAAGGGTTTACAATTACAAAAAACCTGTCAAAAAACAATATACATGGACAAAACAGGACCATAAACTATAATAAACAGTCAGCACAGGGTTATGACATCGAGATAAAGCCAAGAGAACACAATAACATTATCCTTCTGAGTGCGATAAACAAACAGAAAAATAACTGTAAAACCTGAGGTTCGAAAACCCACTGTAACAAACAGTGCAGGACACTCCAGGTACTCGGGGAAAACGGGTCTTATTGCAAAAAATGCAGATGAGACCACCTCCTGCAAAAATGCACACAGCCGGAGCTGCACATGCAACCGCAGACGAAACTGCAACACAGCCAAAGCTGCCGACCAGGAGCCGCGATTCTCTCCAAGCAGGCGAAGCTACTTCCCTAGACGAAGCTGGCACTGCTGAGCATCATACTCGTACTCCTCCCTGCAGGCCCTGAGTCCCAGAACACATTGCCGTTATCTCTTAAATCCTGTACAAAGGTCCCCCACGCTGCCTAATACCGGTCAGGTCTCTCCATACCTATATTGACTTGTCAGTACGCCATTCCTTTACTGACTCGACTCAAGCAAGTCCCCCAGTGCTGTTAAGGACTTATCAGGTATCCATACCAATACTGGCTCGACTCAAGACGTCCCCCATGCTACTTAGGAGTTACTAGGTCTCCATCCCAATACTGACTCCTTTACTGTAGTCAGTCTTCACCTCACCCACCCAAATTAAACCTAGAAAACAAAAGGTGAAACGACTTTTACTGGGAAACAATCGGAAGGCAACCGTTCCGATCGTCCCAGCAAGCAAAACAATCTAACAAGGTGCTAAAAACCCTTTAATATATATACATACATACATTATATATATATATATATATATATATATATATATATATATATATATATATATATATTATATATATATATATATATTATATATATATTATATATATATATATATATATATATATATATATATATATATATATATATATATATATATATATATATATATATATATATATATATGGTAATGTCTCAAAGGCCTCCTGGTGTGAAGCCTACATCTTAGTTGGATTTAGCTGTTGTTGTAGTGTATGACAAATTGAACAGCTTAATTGCCCCTCCTAGTACTTTAGAATGATTGCAAGGCCGTCGAAATGAGTTTTGCGTAAATGGTAGACGTGAAGGAATTTTCTATTGTATATATATAATAATTCTTTCTGCATTCCTTGGAACGTAATTTCAAATCAGTGGCGCCATTGGGCTTGTTCTGTATGAGTAAGGTTCATCTCCCGATTATAAATGATTAATAATTAGACTGTTACTGCAACGCCATCTTCTGTGACTACATTGCTGTAAATATTGCTTTACCTCTGAAAGGACCAATCTTCTGCTACTTCATTATATGGCAAGACACGTATTCAGTGATTGCATGCCTGGTATCAAAACTTATCGAGTTTTGAAAAAGGCTTTCAATTTGCAATCTTTTCATCGTCTATGAAGAAAAAAAACAGTGCAATGGATTTTACAGGATTGTTACTTACCTTAAGGGTCTTTAAAAAAAGTTAATTACAAGGTGCAGTATGTTAATGAAGTTTTTGGCATATAAGTTACATTAGAGGGGTTACACTAAACATAAGTTTAATTACAGTTACTTATGGAAACGACATAAGTTTTGAAGGAATGATTCAGGCAACGTCGCTGTAGTTATACAAGTGAATAAGAAGCAGAAACTTCGTAGGGGCATAGTGCCGTCAGTTCACTTCATGCGGGAGCACTATAGGCATTACTTAAGGTTCTTTACAGCGTCCCTTCGGCCCCTAGCTGCAACCCCTTTCGTTCCTTTTGCTGTACCTCCGTTCATATTTTTTTTTCCTCCATCTTACTTTCCACCCTCTCCTAACAATTGATTCCAAGTGCAACTGGGAGGTTTTCCCCCCCCGTTACACCTTTCAAACCTTTCTCCTGACCGTTTCCGTTTCAGCGCTGAATGACCTCATAGGTCCCAGCGCTTGACCATTGGCCTAAATTCTGTGTTCTATTTTAAAAACAAAAACGAAAAATTAGATTTCATGGGTAGTACTGTACAGTGATTTCTGAGATGGAGTCAGTGGTCCTGTGGATATTAAAACAGGCCACAAGAGGCACTTCGCTAAAGATGATTGCAATTCACAATGTGGCCTCCTCATGAAAAGCTGCAGCACCGATGCTTCCTAGAAAAGTTCAGTCATCACCCAGGGTTAAGAAATAAGGAATGTCTCTCCAGCAGCGAGTAGAAATCAATGAAGACGGAGGGATAATATCGCCCGGCCGATCTCGGTAGAGACGTGGGACAAGAATTTAATTACTTACACTTGCTATGGAGTAACATTGGCTTTTAATACGACGTGGAACTAATTTAATATTAGCTCGTTAATACGATGTGGAACTAAACAGTATTGGAAAGCTTTGTAGTCCCTAGATGACTCCACAATTGAAATCAAAACGTTAACCTGTTTACAAATATTTTTTCCTACACAGAATTGGTATGCCAGATTGTTAAAGCTGATTTCGAAAATAGCGGAGTGATCTCTCCTTGTGCAGAAATCCCCGTAGGGGGTTTGGGACCGTCAGTGCACCTCACGCGGTACACTGTAGGCATCACTTAGGTGCTTTGCAGTGGCCCTTCGGCCCCAAGCTGCAGCCCACTTGATTCGTTTTACTGTACCTCGGCTCATTTTCTCTCTTCTATCTTACTTTCCACTCTCTCCTAACAATTTCATAGTGCAACTGCGAGGTTTTCCTCCTGTTACACCTTTAAAACCTTTTTACTATCAATTTCTCTTTCTGCTCTGAATGACCTAATAGGTCCCAGCGCTTGGCCTTTGGACTAAATTTTATATTCCATTCCATTCCTTTTGTAGAAACAGGATGGGGTTGATATCAGATTGTAAATTTGATGGTGAGGCCTCAGAAACTTTCTGAATCTGAGAGACTTTAGCTTAGTCTAAAAGTAAAAGTTTAAGCATAAGGAAAAATAGAATTTCGAGGAAGAACTTGACTTGAGAATTTCGAGGCAGAGCTTAATCATGACTTTGAATTAGAGTTTTTTTTTCTGCTTCCCCTCTGCTCTTCCACTCCAGGCTTTAGCAGACACCAAATATTTATGAGAGAAACCGTTTTCCCAAAAATGGCTCTTTGCATAGATCATTTTGGTCTCACACTAATACCTTTTTAATTTCTTTAATTATTAGTTACAAAGAACTGCATTGCGACATGTTAATTATACTCTTCATTTTAAAGAAGATCTGAACCGCGTTACACGGTGAACATCAGTGATTCTGAAAGACGCTAATAATCTTGCAATAAAAAGGCAAGCACAGGACATAGTACGTACATGAAACAACATTTAACGAATTAAGTGTCGCAATAGATCAGAGACAAGCAGCAGTTACTTGAATGTTGGTTATCACGCCTTCAGGCAGACAATTTGTGCAGTGTCACCGTATAGAGCAACAGAAACTAGAAATAGTGTTCTGATATATTATTCTTAGTAACTGCACGCTAGTTTTGAACCTAGGATATCTCAGGTGCTTGAAAAAAACGTATGCTGAAGAGATACGAAGGTTGGAAATCTATTAGTTGATTTGGCGATCGGTGTTCTTAGTGCTTAGTTATTTTGAGTGATCGATAGTCATGCTAATATCTTGGTCATAGCTCATTGACACTAAGTCATTTTCGTGGTTAATTTAGGTGATCACTGTTCATTGTCGTTGGTATTTGGGTTTGGTACATGTGTGAGTGCAGTTACGTATTTGCCAAGTACAATTTTTGTTGATTGCCACTCGCTAATTTAGCTGTGTTTGCCTTCAGCACCCATTTTGATAGTTATTTTTGGTGTAGGGGTTAGGGCAGATTATTACTCTTTGTTTTTTGTTAACTGGACATCCAGTATTCATTGTCAGTTTCTTGAAGATTGAATACCCGTGTTGGTCAGAGTTGACTCGGTTAATATGAAAAGAAGCCTCCCTTTTTCTGGCGTTATCGTCAGTATGAAATCTGGAAATGTTAGACTGCTAGTCAAATTGCTGTGATTCATAATGAAAGGGGTAAACTCCTAGACATCCCTTTTTTTAGAGGAACCAATACTATCCTTATCAATTTATGTGACAAGACCAAAGTTCTTCATGAGCTTACATGACGTTAGTGCTCTCTCTCTCTCTCTCTCTCTCTCTCTCTCTCTCTCTCTCTCTCTCTCTCTCTCTCTCTCTCACAGTAAAGTTAAGTATACTTAGTTTAACCAGACCACTGAGCTGATTAACAGCTCTCCTAGGGCTGGCCCGAAGGATGAGACTTATTTTACGTGGCTAAGAACCAATTGGTTACCTAGCAACGGGACCTACAGCTTATTGTGGAATCCGAACCATATTATACCGAGAAATGAATTTCTATCACCAGAAATAAATTCCTCTTAATTCTTCATTGGCCGGCCGGAGACTCGAACGCGGGCCCAGCAGAGTGCTAGCCGAGAAATATACCGACCTGTCCAACGAGGAACTTCTCTCTCAGTAACAACCGTACCCCTGCTTAGGAGCAAAAAAGCACGCCTTATTGCCGTCCTCTCTCTTCGCGTCTTCTTGCAAGAGTGATAATACAATTTAGAGGAGAAAACATTAATTTTCTCTCTCTCTCTCTCTCTCTCTCTCTCTCTCTCTCTCTCTCTCTCTCTCTCTCTCTGCAGGAGCAATAAGCCTACTCAGGGGACAAGAAACATTACTGCCATTGACCTCTCTCTGTCTCCCCCCCCCCCCCCAAGAATAATTAGGTATGTCCCAAGAAGCATTCACTTTATTGCCAGCTTGTGTTTAATGGAAGTCACACAGAGTTCTTAAGCTCTCCAGTTGTTCACATTTCCATGAAAGTTGAGGCTCTTTTGAAATGAAGGAGTCTAGTGTTTGGAATAGCGTTTGCGAAAATTAAGTCGAGTGAGTGCGCTGTCATCTCGTTGGGGCCAGATGTAATTGGCGTCCCTTTCCACCTTAATTTAAGTAGTTTTAATGTTTTCCGTCTTGGTAACTGGTTGTAGCTGTTGGTCGTCTGTTGTTTTGTTACTTCGTATATATTTTTGTATCACTCGCCCTAGTGGCTGTCTTGAGTCGGTTTCAGTGATTGTATTCGTGACGGTCTTCGATTTCTTCCAAAATGTTTCGCCGTGGAATGTTTTATTTTTTACTTATAAATTTTTTTTTATATTACTTCGCCAGATTTTTTCCCTTTTTCCTTATACAGTCTTAGATAATAGTTGATAGCGATTTGCTGAACCCATTATTTAAAGTCAACCTTTGTTGTCAATAGTGTCGCGCTTGTGCAAGCCTCTTCCTGAACAAGAACTGGAAAACTGAATTTTGAATGATCTAAAAAGATGGTTTGCCATAGTGCCCGTATATCGTAAATTTGGAGTAAGTTATCTGATGCTGTAACGCAACCTAATGAGAATCCTCATGCAACCCTTAGGGGTGAAAGACTATTGATTTTAGAAATTATATTCTACACCGCGTCAGAATGCGTATGGCGTTCTCTGCAGTCGGCCAGAGCATCAGATGGCGTAGGGACACTTACCCACCCCAAGGCTCGAATTATCTTTCCTGTGAAGAGGAATCTAAATTATAAGATAAAGCTACAGTATATAGCGAGTAATCTGAATGGGATTGTAAGACGCACGTTGTTGGTCGTTTATTTATGAATGAGTAAAGGTATACTGGAACTTTAGGCTACGATGGGAGATCTATTAAACACCCTTCTTATTTTTGGCTCATGCTTCCCCTTTCGGTCTATCTTGGGTTCTGTCCCCCTCTCCGTCATATTTTCGTTTTAGTATTCTTTGTTGATAACCAGCCTTTATTGTTCGGGTGTCGTTTAAAACAGGTTTATTTTTTGAAGAAGTATTTTATCAAGTGATTCATTGAATTTCAGTTGGCGTTCATTCTGGTACACATTCATCGGGCGTTTTAAAGAATTCATCTGCTGTTTTGAAGAATTAAAAAATTTTGCTTGTGCAAAAATATCTTATGTTCTTGGGCAAAATTCTGCAAAAGGAATCTTAGGTTTTTCGATATCTCTGACTTGTAGTTGAACATATCAAGGTAGCATATGTGCTGGTGAATTTTAAAGAGTGAATTTTTCCTTGTTACTTTAACAGTCATTTGTAATAATTTCTGTAACTAATTGCGACGCCTGTTCTTTGCTAACTAGTCTTCTTGCCGAAACGCACTTATACAGTGGCTCTTCCTCTGACCTTCTCCTCTGCATTTAACAACACAGTATCTTGTATATCCACATTAAAGGGGGAATGTTCACCTGCTGTATCATAACACACCCAGTGTTTGGGCTGTTGCTCTTGAATGTGCAGAATTGGGACCGTGTGGGTCAAACTTCGTCTGCTCACTTCATTCCTTTCTCTCGAAAGCCCACCAGGCAACGTTCACTAAAAACGTCCTTAATATGGTTTTAGCGACGTATGTCATTTCAAAACGTTATGTTAATATGTCGGTTTCAAGCTTCGTGAATGCATCATATAGCCGTTATGTTCTTGTCAGTAGATCAGTATCCACGAATTTTTATTTATTTAATTTTTTTTTTTTTTTTTTTTTGAGCGATAAGTTGTAATTCTCCTTGTTTTATGTTTATGACTCTGAAGCGCATATCTTCTCCAATTCAAGTGACAGAAACAGGCCATGATTTATAATAAAGGTTTTAAATAGCCATGACCGATCTGCATGCCTGTATTGTGAAAGAGAGGGAGAGGGATAGAACTCCATTATTTTTAGGAACTGAAATTTTGGATATTTTTAATGAAGATTAGTGAGGGAAGCAGCAATGGCCGTTTTTTAATATACTGTCTTCACTTTTTTATAATTTCGATTTAAATAAAAGAGGTATTTACATACAGGAAAGAATCGGTATTTATAGTCAGTTTGCAGCCGAAATCTTCCGAGTATAAATAATTAGTAATGGGTTTTGATTAAATTCACTGTTGATTATGATGACGCTTTGGAAAGTGTGTATTTCTTTTGAATATTTTAATTAAAGATAAAACTTACTGGAGAGGGACGCCTTTTTATGAAAATGCATTTTCAGCAATTTTTTTATTGACAAAAAATTACTGTCTGGTGCAGTATATCGCAGAGAAAACTGTGAAATGTAGGTCTCCTCCGTGTACTTCATTGATTATATAGAGAAAACATTTCAAGATGAATTAATTAAAGATTTTTCTGAGGTGTGAAGTTATTTGGTCTTATAGCTGTGTCTTAATTTAACAGTCGAATAAATGAGAAAACGTTTTAGAAGTTTTGTGAGGAGTTGAAACCTAGAAGGCGCCCATTGAAATTGAAAGCGGCGGCAGACATTTACACAAATAAATGTAAGGAATGGCAATTGTTAAACAATAACTTCTGTGTACCAAGGACATTATGAGTTAATTTCTCCTTAGGATTTTCATAGATTTAATTTTTAGCCCTCGGAGTCAGTTCCTTAGAAAATTTCTTTGCACTTCTGCCACGTAGGGAATCCATCAGTATAAGGGAAAGGGCAAGTATTTTCTAAATAGCTTATGAATATTCTCACTATTTCTGTTTGTGTGTGTGTGTGTTTCTGCGCTCGCCGCCGTTTCTGAATACAAGATATTCACTCGGCCATTCAGACAGGCTTTAGAATTCTGTTGAATTGGTCGCACAGTGCCTTAGCTACTGAAAGGGTATTAACAACTGAACGTTGTGTGTGAGTGCGTGCTTATGTACGCAACATCATATACAGTGCTCATACAAACATTTCAAAAGGCGCAGCACTCAGATGTTGTTTAGAAGACTCTCTCTCTCTCTCTCTCTCTCTCTCTCTCTCTCTCTCTCTCTCTCTCTCTCTCTCTCTCTCCTCCTGTATAGCTGCAGAGTGATATAGCTTCAAGGTTGTATCCTGCCTTTGTTTGAAAGCGAGCCAGTTATGGAAATCCAACGGCATCAGAAATGTTCAGCATTCCGTGACTTTTTGCTGTTGTGACACCGCATCGCTTTACCTGTTAATCAGATCAGCTTACGTTTTCTTTCATGGTCTGATCCGTATTGTTTGACTAGATCCCTTTGCACAGGCAATAACACATATAGTAATGTTTTATGTAGAGCCACTTTAATAACTGCCCATTTGAATAGAGATGGAGACTCACTGATAACCAAATTACCAGGGGTCCAATCTTCAAACGAGATGATGGTTACCCCTGTATTTTATCCCAGTCATAAAGCCATGGAAATGGTGGGGTGGACATTACGTTATGCAATTGGGGTTTTATTCGTCATATATTTTATTTGATCATATTTCCATAATTCCCGTCGGGGGATAGTGCCGTCAGTGCTCCTCATGCGGTGCAGTGTAGGCATTACCTCAGGTTCTTTGCAGAGGCCCTTCGGCCCCTAGTTGCAACCCCTTTCATTCCTTTTACTTTACCTGCGTTCGTATTCTCTCCTCCATCTACTTTCCACCCTCTCCGAACAATTGTTTCATAGTGAAGCTGCTAGGTTTTCCTCCTGTTATTAGTTCTACATTGGTTGGGTCGATATCGTACTCGGTTAGCACTCTCCTAGGCCCGCGTTCGATTCTCCGGCCGGCCAGTGAAGAATTAGAGGAATTTATTTCTGGTGATAGAAATTCATTTCTCGGCATAATGTGGTTCGGATTCCACAATAAGCTGTAGGTCCCGTTGCTAGGTAACCAATTGGTTCTTAGCCACGTAAAGTAAGTCTAATCCCTCGGGCCAGCCCTAGGAGAGCTGGTAATCAGCTCAGTGGTCTGGTTAAACTAAGTATACTTAACTTTTTTTCCTCCTGTTATTACACCTTTAAAACGCGCTAAATGACCTCATAGGTCCCAAAGCTTAGCCTTCGGCTTGAATTTTACATTCCATATTTCCGTAATGTTTTTAGCTACCATTTTTGGAAGAGGCGTCTTCGTTATTGTTAATATACTTGAGAAAATTCAACAATGAATTAATTACTTCTTTTATAGAAGAACGTTGAATAATGTAAAAGTGTAACTCGGCCATTCCTCCCTGATAGTCAGTCAGTTATTGAAGAATTAGCCATCGGCTTTTGGATAGATTGTGACAGGTGAGAGCAGATTGGAGATGAAGAGTGGGAAAAAATGAAGGTGGTGATCTTGATGAAGATAATGAAGATAAGAGGACTTTGACCTTCCTGTGAAGTAGGTAAATGAATATGGCTGAATAAAGAGGAAAATAAGCATTCTTGTAGGGTTGGTTGAAATTTATCTAAAGATTCGGAAGCAATATTTTCTAATTTTTTTGTGAATCTGAATATGGAATAAGGTTGGTCGTAAGTAGACCATTGAAAATGGCTTGGAAAAACTTTCAAGATTGGATCGAATATGAAAGAGCGGACAGTATTCTGCATTTAAATTGTGAATGTTTGAGAAAGGAAATTGGTAAAAAGAAAAAATATGAAAATTAATTGTTAGAATTGTGATAATTAGGAAATCGAATCCTATAATATGTATGAAAATAAGGAAACAAAACCAGTATGTTAAATAAGAATTTGGATAGACAAAAATTAATTATATTTAATATCACTCAGTTAACTGTTCATAGCTGTTTTATCTGTTTCGACTTCCTATGAAATTTAGTTGAAACCCATCGATACTATTTACCTCCTCCTCCTCCTCCTCCTCCTCCTCCTCCTCCTTCTTCTCTCTCTCTCTCTCTCTCTCTCTCTCTCTCTCTCTCTCTCTCTCTCTCTCTCTCATATCCAAGTCCTCAGCCTCGACATATCTCAAATCAATCCATAAGTAAATAACTCAAATCTTGGCAATTTAAAATTAGATGAATCATAATGACTGGGTACATCAGTATACTAAACGTTTTTATGGAGTCATTCGGTGGTACAATTTATATATCAGGCATCTCACATAAGAGAGAGAGAGAGAGAGAGAGAGAGAGAGAGAGAGAGAGAGAGAGAGAGAGAGAGAGAGAGAGCGAGAGCTCTACTTTGCTGCAGTAGATAACGTCACGGGATATTCATATCCGCATTGAATTATTGAACGTAGTTCGGTTCTGTTATGTGGCCTGCTTCGTATATATATATGTGTGTGTATCACAATGGTATTCACGTTAAATAAAAGGAATATAGAAACCGTGAGCTTTCGCCTACCTTGAGGGCTTCTCAAAAAGCCCGCAGTGGTGGTTGAAAGCTCACGGTTCGTATAATTCTTTTTTTTTAACCTGAATTTCAGTGTGGATCTTGTTTGCTACTTGATTTTATTAATACATTATATATATAATATATATATATATATATATATATATATATATATATATATATATATATATATATATATATATATATATATATATATATATATATATATGTGTGTGTGTGTGTGTGTGTGTGTGTGTGTGTGTGTGTGTGTGTGTGTGTACACAGTATATATTATACGTTTATTATACTGTATTTTTCCTGGGCTATAGAAAATTTTGAAATTCCCAGGAAGTTAGTTAATTTCATGAAATGGAAAAGAATCTATCCTAAACCGAAACGTGAATTTGCTTTTCGTTATTCTTACAGTATTCGGTACCATATATTTCTGTCAGTACGTAGATGCATATTTCATAGACTTTTCCTGTTAGTTCAAAAGGGTTGTGGACTTTATGAAACGTGATGCTTTAATAGTTAATTTTTATCACCTTTACCCTTATTGTACTGGATTTACATATTACAAATAAGGGTAAAAGAAAGAACTTGGAAAACAATATTAGGATGGCTTTGGTGTTTGCGAATTCTTGAATGAAGCAGTAAAGTATGAGAGACTTCATTTACTCACGAGTTTGTGTACTCTTGAGGGGTCTACTTGAATTTGATTATCATGACGAGAATTTTGTAAACTGGTTTATTACCCCTTTTACGGTATAACAGCGTTGTTTGGGCAATGTTTTCCGCACATTAGAGGATATTAGACTATAATGCGGATTGGTGTGATAATTTTAGTCACTCGAAGTATAGCAAAAATTTTCAGCTGAAGGAAATATGCAAAAGTTCTGGCAGTATTCGCATATAAAAAATTCTAATGGATTTTTTTTATATTTTTTCCTTTACATATTCATAATTCTGGTACTTCGATCAAAGCTGTCTGGTTTGAGCTTCCCTCAGGAAGCCAAATTTTATCGTTTATATTTTGTGTTGGACAACTTTTGGAATAAGACATTGTCATGGCCAAAAACTTTGGCTCACTGAATATTGCCTCGCAGTTTCCCTATCAATGTAAGCATAGGTACTGTGTCGCCACAGTGAATTAGGTTGTAGTGTAATGTCCGTTAGGATTCATAGAATATTGACGGACTCTAGGGTGTATTCAGTTGCTGAAAATACAAAGTATAAATGTTAGCTGCATTGTAGGAGTGTTACGTGACTGAATAATTTTTTTTGAGTAAATTAGCATAAATTAGACTATTCGATTAAAAACTAGGTTGAATGGCTATTAAATAGGCTGCAGATTATAGCTGTTATTCAGGTGAAATCTGTATGTCATAGGTATCCTCTTTAATATACGTTTAAGTTCTTGTGTTGTATGGTGTTATACCTTGCTTTAGCATGTTGCTTATTATACTGAGAACCCTTCCCCGTGTTATCAGCTTTGGTAGCTGATAAACTTATCATGTTGATGTCAGTTATTTTATGACCTTGTGACCTCCATTTATGTGTAGGAAATAATTTTCATTTTACCATAGTTCCTACTTTACTACTCCATTCAGGTTGTGTTGTATGTATTGAATTCTGCTTAGTAGAACGTCGAGTTTAGTCATTGTATATTAGGCACTGGAATCGTAGTTGTGGAAAGTGATTGGAAAATAGATAAATTTTTTGTGTTTTTATTACTCATATCCTGAAGTACAGACTTTTAAACTCTCGTTTTGTTTCCAGTTGCTTGTCGGATTTCAGTTTCTCCTGGTATAGTTTTCACGGTTCGGTTTCACCTACAAATGGAGGGGGGGGGGGAATCTTTGTTTTCTCTACATAAGGTTTTTTGTTGGTTAATCGCCCCTCACTGGATAAGTTTTCTATGGTTATGTGGTCAAGAGATGAGATTTTCTTGATTTGGTTTCTGGTTGACGCGGGTTTCTTGTTTTGGTTTCTCCTTAATTGGAACTTTCTTGGTTTCTGTTCTCTTACATGACAGTTTTTCTTGGTGTCAGTTTCTTTACTCCGCAGGAGACATGTTTCTAGGTTTGATTTTACTTCAGTTGACAGGACTTTCCTGGTACCAGAACTACAGCCATGTTGTGCTATTTTCTGTAACGTGCAGACTGTATTATGGCTGATGATTTGCACGTAGTAAGAAAAGTCATACGATTATCGCATTTTGGCACTACCTCGTATACGTAAAGGTTTCATGTATAAATTTGCTTAATAATGTTACCCTGTGCAGTGCAATATTAGCCTTCATGATATCATGCAAGCTTCATTGATATTGCTTAACAAATCGAAATTTGAAGTCAGAACTGAAACTTCAAAGTAAGATTAGAGCGAAATGTCGTGTGAACAATCCTTGTCTTTACGAGATTCACGACGATCTTTTTGTTTTATTTTGATCTATATATTTTGGTCGGTAAGTGTGGACTTGTATTTCTGATTTTCTTTGGAGATTCATATAACTCGTTAATGGATAGGTATGTGGCTTCATTTCAGTTTTACTTTTGATTTTCCCCTCACTTTTTTCGTCCTAATTTTCAAAGTGCTGTAGAGTTAGGTACGCATTTATGTCATTATTTATCTAATTTATATTCTCTTATTTTTACTTTTCAACACGAGTTTTCTATTCCCATGAAGCTATGATTACTAAAGCTGCTTCCATATTAACACCTGCTCATTTTGAATAGTAATAATAATGATTATTTTATTTTCTTCAGGTCTAAACTTAATGGCATTAAAGTACCTATCCCATCGGCCTTCACCTAAAAACAATCTTATCGTTTTGGAGTCTAAAGTCAAAGAGGCTTGGTACAGCAGTGACCGAGAGAAAGGGGTGCGCTTTGCCCTTTCTGTCACTGTCACGTCTCTTCACAAGCGAAGTTATTTTTGTCGATTTAGTTCTCTTTCCCAAATGGCGGGGGGGAACTCTAATACTGTATAGAGGTAGTGCCGTGATATTTTAAAGAGATATCATTTTAAAGGTATAAGAGCCACATTGCAAAATAAATAACCGCGTTCACATTTGCATTTCAAGATTACGGGTGACTTACTATTTCTGGAGGCCACAAAGGACGGGGGAAATTCGCGTCATCATCGTTATCGTCAGAATAGAAGGTCACTGATGTTGGAATGCTTTCGATTTTTTTTGTTTTTTTCTGGCATTGTATTTGGCAGGTAGTGTATATTGTCAGCAGGTTATTACAGTTTGTCATGAGTGTTCACGCGAGAATCTTAGTAGAAAGGCTCTTGCCAGTAAAACTTTTCTTTCAGGACACTTAATTATAGCATTGCATGATGGAATGTTTTTAAGACATTTATTCTATTTCTTCCCATTTTGAGACGAAGATTTCAATATGCTTCGTCGCCAACAGTTCCTGATATATCCACCCTTTTGACTTCTCTAGCCTTAATGTAGAAATCTCCGTAGGGGTGTAGTGCCGACAGTGTACCTTACGCGGTGTACTGCAGGCATTACTTACGGTTCTTTGCAGCATCCCTTCTGTCCCTTCCGTTCTTATTCTGTTTTTGCAATCTTACTTTCGAACCTATCCTGACAATTATCTGACAGTGCAACTGTGAGGTTTTCCTCCTGTTACACCTTTCAGACCTTCTTAATGTCAATTTCCTTTTCAGCGCTGAATGACCTTTAAGGTTCCAGCGTTTGGCCTTTGGTCTAAATTCTCTATTCTTCTAATCTTAATGTAGAAATTGATTTAGACCAAACGGGTGAAAGACTGTAGAGTGAGAATCTGGGATAGAAGTTAAGGAAGTGGGATTTTGTTGGTTGGTCGGGATCCTGAGGTCGACACCAGGCCGGCTGCACCCTTTCACACCCCAATATGGATCAAGTTATTATTAAAAGGTCATTTTTATAGTTTTGTTTCCACGTTGCGCAATTATTCATTCACGCTTGCTTGTATTTATCAGTATGTGTCCTGATTAATGTCAAGGTAGGGTTGATAAAACAGCTTAGCCAACCCTTGTGCGAGCATAAGGACACTAATATATATATATATATATATATATATATATATATATATATATATATATATATATATATATATATATGTATATATATATAAACTGGATCACTTGCACAACTGTATTGTACCATCATACAAAGGATATATGTGTGTGTATATATATATATATATATATATATATATATATATATATATATATATGCGTGTGTGTATGTGTATTTATATATATATATATACATACATAATTTGTGTATGCTCTTGCATTCATATTTTATAATGATGCTAGAAGTAACATTTTTCCCTATACTATATTGGAGTACCATGGATGGGACTTTTTCTTGAAGAAGGTTATGCCTGTCGAATAAACTCAACCTTCCCAGTGTGTGTGTGTCTGGTGCAAATACACAATGGAAGCCATGGAATTGACTCTTGGCTCTGTCTTTTGGCTGGGCTTGCAGGCTGATTTGTTTGGGCTGGTAATTCCTTTTTGTTATTTCTTTTTGGGTGGTGGTGTCCCTTATCATTTCGTGCATTTGTATGATGGGGACTCACTCTCTCTCTCTCTCTCTCTCTCTCTCTCTCTCTCTCTCTCTCTCAGCCATCAGTGGAATACTTTTGTTGAATGTATGTTGAGAATAATAGTTAAGTTTATGTTGGGTTTGATAGCTTACGTACGTAAAGTGAAGCAATAATTTTATTGTGGTATAGGAAGTATCGAAAAAATAAAATGAATTAGACATCGAAGCCGAAGTTTGGTTATGAATTATCCCCTCCTCCCACAAATTCAAGGAATCTCTTCTTGCTTCTCTTTTCGTTATTTCTAATGCTTGTTTCTTGTGCTCTTACAATCACTCTCTCTCTGAATAGGGTGGTGCATGCCGCTGGTTTGATCATTAAAAATAAAATACAGTGATTTGCCACAAGAAAAGAAGGCTACCATGGTTCTGATAATGAGTTTTGTATAAAAAAACTGTAGAAAAAATTACAGTACTTTCAAGATGATCATCTGAACCTTTAACCTTTAATCTTTATCATTAGAAGTTTAAATAAATGCCCATGTTTTTGTCTCAATGTAATTTTCTCGGCCAGATTCCCTTTTTTTTTTCGTCCTCTCTCTCTCTCTCTCTCTCTCTCTCTCTCTCTCTCTCTCTCTCTCTCTCTCTCTCTCTCTCTCTCTCTCTCATTTTTTATAGGCAGGCTGGCTTACATAAATCCAAATGAACTTACCCAGCTTTCCTTTCCAAGTATTTCATATCTTCTCAGTTCCCAGATTATCTTTGTATCTTTGTTTCTCATCACCAGATTCCCATCCCATGTCCCATGCCTACTTGTTTCCTTTCCCAGAAACAGTTTGTTGCTACATCTTCTAGAACTCTGGTAAAAATTCTTTATTCTCTTATTGGGGTTATATGTTCTTGACATTTAGTTTTTATTAATGATAAACCTTGTATGTATGTATGTATATATATATATATATATATATATATATATATATATATATATATATATATATATATATATATATATGTGTGTGTGTATGTATGTATATAGTGTGTGTGTGTGTATTTTTGTTTGTGTGCGTGTGTGAATGTAAGTATAATGTATATGGCCCAAAAGTTCATGAACGCTGACATAACAATCTTCCTTGGTAATCCTGGCTTTAAAACATAAGGTTAACACATTTTGTAGCTGTTCGGTCTATGGAAAGGGTGATGTGTGTATATATATATATATATATATATATATATATATATATATATATATATATATATATATATATATATATATATACACACACACACACATTAAGCTGCATCTTCTAACTGGGATGGTTCCCAAGAAAAGAAGAGACAACGATCACATCCATATTGTAACGGGGACTGCTGATAACTTCCACTACACTAATTGCTTCATGAAGCACGGGGATAGCAACCACATTCCTAAATACTCGTTGAAATCCGCATAGACCCTCTATGTTGTGTATAAATGTGTGTGTAAGACATAGAAGGTTTTTTTCCAGGTTCTGAATTTGCGTTTTCTGCTGGTATTAAGGAGCTTGCGTTGTTAGGCATCGTACGTCAAGCTTTTTATAGTTTGAATTTCGTTATGCGCAATTTTTCTTGTGATGAATTTTGAAAAGATCTTTTTTGTGTATAAATATATTTTAAGTAATTTTTAACTATTTTATTTTCAAATTTTGATTAATAGTGAGCCCAAATCCAAGTTTTTGAAAGTTCTTTTTTGTGTATATATTTATTTTGCGTAATTTTTCATGTTTTATTTTACATTCAAAATATTATTAACGCAGATCCCAAATCAAAGTTTTTGAAAGTTGTTTTTTGTGCATAAATTTACTTTTAAGTGATTTTCCATTTCTTTTACATTTTATTTTATATTCATTATATTACTGAACAGTGGTCCCAAATCGAAGTGGCATACAGTGTCACACGATTTCTTGGGTTCGTGTCCGACGACTTTTATGGCTATTCGTGTCTGTCGACAGTCGACAACATGTAAACGTCACTTCCTCCTTGGAACACCTAGTTGAAATTGCAAAGAAATAACAGGTGCCTTTCTTTTCTTGCGATTTATATTGTCCTATTTGTAATCAGTTTCCTTTTTTTAAAATTGTGACGTTGCAAAAGTTGATTCATATTCGTGTTCGGATTGCAGGTCTTATTCTGAGGATTCAGTGTTTGTTTTTCAATAGCTGATTGCAGGTGCTGAGGCTGATGGCGTCTATAATCATCACTGTTGAGACATCAGTACGTGGGTAAAATGACTGATATCAAACTTTGGTTGCCTCCTGTTCAGGACAATTTTTTTTTTTTTTTTTTTTTTTTTTTGGCGGGGGAGACCGCTAACGTGAACCCTTTATTTTTTCTGCAGCGTGTGTTTTGAGTCGTTTCTCACTCCTAAAAATTATCTAAGTATAGTCCATGGTGCACAGACGTTGTTATATACTGGTGACTAGGTTTAAGCGAGTGTCAGTCTGGCAATATCTCTAGCACGCATCCGTGCACCGCTTTGGAACACAAACAAACCTTATATATATGGCACTTACGAGTCTCTTCACTATGCTGAGATGACTTGTCAGAGGTCATCTCTGCAAAGTGATGATGATTGAATGCTATTCGGAATGAAGGAAGATTTAAGGTATCCGCGGTGGCCTTTTCAAAAAGAAAGTTTTTGTGCTGGTTGCTTTTCAGAAGTCGGTAAGTAATGATATTAATTGATGTAGTTTAAATGGGTATGAGTTGCTCTCTGCGCAGTCAGATGTAGTGTGTGTTTATTGACAGCGCCCCGGTTAGACAGAAGAAGATTTATGTATTATTTTCTAGTGGGGTTGTTGAGCATTTTACGGTCTTGGTTTCTTATAATACGTTAGGGCTCTTGAGGGTGATTGAGAATTACTCTTTTTATTATTTGTATCTCTCACAGGTCACTTTGTTTTGTGAAGTATCAAGGTTACACTGCCAGATACAGGCTGCATTGATTACAAACGCATAGTAATAGTATTGTGCGTACGTGTGTACAATTAAGGTACATTATAGTCGGCTTAATCTCATATATCCGACAACGGGTGAACATGTGGCACATGCCCATATGTAACTGGTGATTGGCTGAGAATCAACGTTACAGAAATCGTTGGTGTATTGTGATAAATATTAAAACTTTCTTCAGTACCTTACCTGGATGTTTATATGTGCAAGAACCTTCACACCTTCTTATGTAAATCATAAACAGGCCAATTTGTATCGATAATATACCTATGCAAGCTCAAGAAGACTAGCTTGTATCAACCAGTTTACTCAGATCAAACACAAACGAACGAAGGGCTTTCAATAAATATGCTTTATCTCACTGGTATAGCCCAGGCGACTCTTAGACCTATGCCTACAAGCTGTTCACATCACAAGATTTCCTAACCACTCAAACTATTCTATTTACAATTTACCTTTAATAATGTTGACCGTTAAAACACGAAGCATTGGCAAGCGAAGAGTGTCATATTATTGATTCACCAGATATTTGATTTAACTGGCCTTCTTTTAAGCACAATTTCACTTCATATCAGTCAAAATTATTTTCATGTAGCCTTTACTTATTCATTCTAAGTATCGTTCGATTGCCTTCCAAGAAAATAAATCTAGGCTAACCTTTTATGCCGTACATCCATCGACACATGAGGGAACTCAGTAAGACTTCAGACTTTTGCTCGAAAAGTTATTTGGCAAAATACTCCGGAAAATGCCCAGTCACTGAACTATTATAAAGATTTGAATGCCTAAGAAAAAATTAAATGAATATATAAAGTATTCTGAAAAGAAAACCGCAATTAAATGAATATATAAAGTATTCTGAAAAGAAAACCGCAATACTATTCCATGCATTGGCTGAAATTTCCCGCATCCCAGCCAATGTTTCAGTAGTGGTCTTTTCACCTACATCAGACAGCTTCATAGACAAAATTATTTTTTGCTACTCAAGTAATATACATGCAAAAAATTATTGAAATACCTTTTATTCGCACTCATATAGACCGATGTCCTTTTATTTGCCTACAATGAAATAAAACAATTATTGAAAGCCCATCGTTCGTTTGTGTTTGATTTGGTTAGACTATGTGATACAAGTTCATCTTTCGTATGCTTGTTTTGTTAGATTATCAACATAACTCGGCATGTTTATGATCTACATTAGAATGTGTAAGGGTTCTTTGTTTATATAAGCATTCATATGAATTACTGGAGGAATATTTTGCATCTGTATCACAATAAAACAACGATATCGGAAATATTGATTTCAGCCAATCACTAGCCAGCTAGGCGTATTGCCGTATCTACCTAAAACGTAGTTGGTGAGTGAACAGATTCATAGCGTCCTGTTTAATTTTATCAATCTAAAGCTGTATTTTTAGTTTATATCTGTTTACTCAGCAGTTTTGATTTATATTAAGTGCACTCCTCTTTTGTTTAGACAAAAATTAAATGACTTCATCTACAGTTATATGTGATACTTCCTCTGAAGATTATTAACTTTTGGTGTGCCAAAGTATCTTTCAGATTTGCAGACCGTTTATTGATATGGAACCTAACGAATTGGAATTTGAATTAAAATACTTTCTCCCGATATATTATTTTATTGTGGTTGGTCACAGGAAATGTGTTAGATTTGAAGTAAATAAATCGAATTACTTAAAGTCTCTCAAATGTAGTGTTTAGAGAGCTGGGTGGCTTCAATTACTGTAGCAATTGTTGGCTTGTTTTCAACCTGTTTGTGAAATGAATGGGATAGGTTGCCGACGTGTAAGACATGTTCTACTGAAGTGAAGAGGCACTCTTAGATGTGCGGTTGAAGTAGCTTTGGTCATTCACTTTATGAAAGGAGTGTGACCATCAGCTTTTCGCCAGATTCTCTGCAGAGATACGGTTAATAATTAATGATTGAATATTTACATATTACTTATCTCGGTGTTTTTAATGACAAGTATATTTTCATTTTCCTATAAATGATTTGAACTTATTTTATTCTTAGTGAATTGATGGAGAACACGTAAAGTCTACGGGAACTACCGATCATATTTCATTCGCCAAGTCGTTAGGGCAAAGTGACTGGCACAGCATGCTATTGTGAAATCGCAGTTGGGACGAAGGAAAGTGTTACAATGTTGTTGGTCTGACCGTTGTATGTTATCTAGAAAGGAGAACTAAAAAAGACAGTTTTCGATATCGTACCAGATAGTAATAGACGCAAGTACTCTCAAACCTGTATTTCTAGTTGATGGAGCACGTAAAACTTGACCCAGAAAATATATTGAAAGACCGCTCTGGTATTTTTAATAAAAGTTTATAATAAAGTAAAAAACATAATTCATGTATATACTGCAAATTTAGAACTTACCTATTATGGTGAAGATGGATTGATTATGATTTTAAGCATAGGACCTGATTTCTTCCTGAATATGTATATCATGGTTTTTGGGTTAATTGAGATTCTAAGCATAGAACCTGATATCGGCAGGAATATGTAGAGCAAAGTTTTTGAATTGATTAAGATTCTAAGGATAGAAACTAATATCAACAGGAATATGTAGAGCATAGTTTTTGTGGTGATTCAGATTTTAAGATTAAAACCTGATATCAACAGGAACATGTAGAGCAAAGTTTTTAGTCGATTGATTTTGGGTTGATTGAGATTCTAAGGATAGAACTTGATATCAACAGGAATATATGGAGGAACGTTATTCAGATGATTGAGATTCCGAGGATAGAACCTGACATCAACAGGAATATGTAGAGCTTAGTTTTTGGGTTGATTTGGATTCTAAGGATAGAACCTGATATCAACAGGAATATTTAGAGCAAAGTTTTTGTGTTGGTTGAGATTCTAAGGATAGAAGCTGATATCAGCAGGAATATGTAGAGCATAGTTTTTGAGTTGATTGAGATTCTAAGGGTAGAACCTGATATCAACAGGAATATGTTGAGATTCTTAGGGTAGAACCTGATATCAACAGGATTATGCAGAGCATAGTTTTTGAGTGGATTGAGATTCGAAGGGTAGAACCTGATATCAACAGGATTATGTAGAGCATAGTTTTTGAGTTGATTGAGATTCGAAGGGCAGAACCTGATATCAACAGGAATATGTAGAGCATAGGTTTCGGGTTGATTGAGACTAAGGATAGAACCTGATATCAACAGGAATATGTAGAGCAAAGTTTTTTAGATCATTGAGATTCTAAGGATAGAACCTGATGAACAGGAATATGTAGAGCATAGTTTTTGAGTTGATTGAGATTCTAAGGATAGAACCTGATATCAGCAAGAATATGTACAGTACATCATAGTTTTTGAGCTGATTGAGATTCTAAGGATAGAGCTTGATATCAACAGAGATATGTAGAGCAAAGTTTTTGAGTTGCTTGAGATTCCAAGGATAGAACCTGATATCAACAGGAATATGGAGAGCAAAGTTTTGAGTTGATTTAGATCCTAAGGATAAAGACTGATATCAACAGGAATATATATATATATAGCAAAATGTTTAGGCTGGTTGAAATTCTAAGGATAGAACCTGATATCAGCGAGAATATGTGTAGAGCATAGTTCTTAGGTTGATTGAGATTCTAAGCATAAAACGTAATTTCGACAGGAATATGTAGAGCATATGTTTTGGGTTGGTTGGGGTCCTAAGGATAGAGCTTGATGCCAACAAGAATATGTATAGGAAAGTTTTTGGATTCACTGAGACTCTATGCAGAAAACCTGACATCAACAGAAATATGTAGAGCGTAGTTTTTAGGTAGATTGTTATTCTAAGTATAGAACTTGATTTCGTCAGGAATATTTGCAGCATAGTTTAAGTGAACTTGATCTGTCTTGATGGCTGAATGGATAAGCCGCTTCCATTACTGTATCAAACCCAAAAAACAATGGCTCGAATCCTTTCCTGGGTATGTGCACTTAAATGGTTTAGTATTTGTCGTTCACTGCAAGTACGATGTTTTTGTCGTTCAGTTGAAAAGATAGTTGCTAGCATCTTTGCGACCATATAATAGCAAAATGGTAGAAGGTGGCTGTGCAGTGATGCGCTGTCGTATGTAAAATTTTTCGTCTTCACCAGTCTCCTTATAGCTGGTCATTCTTGAGTAGCTTTTATCCTTCTGAATGATTGTGTTAATTTTTCTAATCGTAATTATTATACTGACCGTTCTGTATTGTTTTGGATAATGACAACTCTCTTCTGTAGAGTTTTGGCTATTCTTGAAAAATTCCATATCTATCGAATGATTTTAAGATTCTTAAGGTTTGATGTTGAATTTTATCTTATTTCTTTGATATTGAGTGTTGCATCCGGCCGTCAGCATAGAGCGGATATATGTGGATCACATGCTCAGAGTAAACAAAGAGAGAGGGGGTGGGGTTGGGGGGGTTTGTTTCTCCTGAAAGTTGACAGCGCGACTGCAAATATGTCTCTTATAAGCTACTTGCCTTACTTTCCACGGTTTTGTGACTTTCTTCAGTTTTTCTTTTTCAAGTTGGTAAATCTAGGTCCCGAAACTTGTTTTAAGCTTTCTTGACTTCAAGATGATCACAACCGACCCGGAAATTACATTGTCCCAGGAGATAAACAATTCGGAAAGCATTGAGAGGAAACTTCATTTAAACTGAGAAATACAGTTGATAGACCATCAGTTATTCACTTGTGGTATTCATAATACAGTAATTACCAAGAGAATCAGCAGAAATATGGGCATGTAAATACTGTACATTATTGCATGAACACAGTCCGATGGCAAGCACAAAGAAATTTATTTGCTAATAAAGTATATATATATATATACACACACACACACACACACACACACACACACACATATATATATATATATATATATATATATATATATATATATATATATATATATATATATGTGTGTGTGTGTGTGTGTGTGTGTGTGTGTGTGTGTTTGTATGTATGTATGGTACATTGTAAATACATGATTACACAGAACATGTGTTAAAAAAATATGGATATTTTTCGACTTTCGGATTGATATTCAAGATGAGGGTTGTGGTAAAGCTGTTCCCTCGGATATTTATATGAGGTTTATGCATGGTGAAACATGTCGCTGGTTCCAGGAAGTAATATAATTCTTCAAAATTCCTGTCGCTCTCTGATTTCGAAATTTTCACCTATGTAATATTTTCCTCGTAAAATAGCCTTGGTGCTTGCTTGTTGTTTTGTAGCTGCTTGACTGCATCTCCTTTTAAAATGCGTATTTAATCTCATTGACATAATAACGGTAACATGACCAATGATACATTGTACATCGCAGGATGCTGTTTAAGAGGGTATCATCGGTATATTCCTTTCGGCTCTTTGTCAAGAACTCTCGACCTTTTAGAAAAGCATCGTATTTCATGATTATTTGCGATGTTTTCGGTTGATGTTGCTATTATTCATCGTAAGGGTCAGTTGTCGGTTGTTTTTGATTTAACGTTATCTTGCGTTTCTCAGTATCTGTTCATGTATTTTTACACTCATTGCTCGATTCTAAAGATTTCAGAAGGTAGGAGATGTGACGTGTTCATATCGAATTTTTTTTTATGAACTTGTAGATTTTCATGCTGATAGGATTTTGTACGATTTTGTTTGTAAATTAGTGCTAACTGTATCTGAGAATGTTTGCCGCCTCTATCTTAATGGATTGATATACATTCAAGCATGTATGTATATGTATGTGTATATATATATTTATATATATATATATATATATATATATATATATACATATATATATAATATATATATGTATATATATATATATATATATATATATATATATATATATATATATATATATATATATATATATATACTATATATATATATATATATATATATATATATATATATATATATATATATATATATATATAGTATGTGTATGTGTGTAAAGATATACATTTATGTGTCATATGTAGAAATAGGAGTATATTCATGGAAGGTCTCATGGGCTCGACTTCACGCTCACACGCCACATAAAACACACACGCACACGCCCATGAGTTCGAGAGGAGGTACAGCTTTAAAACTCTCACAGAGTCGAACGCAGCTCCTCCCCTCCGGGTGCCCAGAACCATTCTGTCCGGATCTTCATGCTCCAGAAAAACTCTTGAAAAAAAAAAATATGCATCGATGAGTGATTACGTTTATGTTAACGATTAAAAAGAAAAAAGAAATCACCAACCTCAGTTGGTGGGTCTACCGACGGTCGACTCTCACTGGCGTAATTGCAGTCACACACATTGCTGAACTTGATTTTTAATTAGTTTTGTTTGTTAGAACTGATTGACAAGAGCTTGATTTTTTATTGGTGGGCTTCGTCAATACCGGTTTGTTTTCTTTTGTTAGAACCCATGCAGAACTTCATTTCTACTGGTTTCCTTTTGTTAGAACACTTAACTTCTAACAGTTTCCTTTTGCTTGAACGAGGTGATAACTTGTTTTCCAATTGTTTCCGCCTGTTAGAAAGCACAGCAGACTATTTGCCATTGGTTTTCCTTTGTTGGAAAGTGTTGAGAACTTGATTTCTACATATCTCCTTTTGTTAGAAAGCATAGATGGCTTTATTTCCCACTGGTTTTCTCTTGTTCAAAAGTGTAGAGAACTTTATTTACCATTTGTTTTCTTTTTTATTAGGAAGCATAGAGAACTTGATTTCCCATTTGTTTTACTTGCTGGAACGTATAAAGAACTTGATTTCCACTTGTTTCCAAGTGTAGAGAACTTTATTTACCATTTGTTTTCTTTTTTTATTAGGAAGCATAGAGAACTTGATTCCCCATTTGTTTTGCTTGCTGGAACGTATAGAGAACCTGATTCCACTTGTTTCCTTTTGTTGGAACGCATAGAACACTTGATTTCCATTTGTTTTCTTTTGTTAGAACGCATAGAGCACTTGATTTCCATTTGTTCTCTTTTGTTGGAACGCACAGAGCGCTTGATTTCCATTTGTTCTCTTTTGTTGGAACGCATAGAGCACTTGATTTCTATTTGTTTTCTTTTGTTGGAACGCACAATTAACTTGATTTCTCGTTGGTGTTCTTTTTGGAAAGTGTAGAGCTTGATTTCCATTTGTTTTCTTTTATTAGGAAGCATAGCGAACTTTGTTTCCCATTTGTTTGATTTTGTTGGACCGTATAGAGAACTTTATGTAACTTGATTTCCATTTTTTTTTTTTTCGAACCCATAGAACTCTTGATTTCCATTTGTTTTCTTTTGTTGGAATGCGCGCAGAAATTGATGTTTCGTTGCGTATTATTTTGTTTGTTAGACATGATAGTGAGCTTTATTTCTCAATCGATTTTTCGTAAGAATTATGGAAATATGTTTTGTGCTTAGTAATTGAAAGAGAAGAAATGTTTTCCTATTTTTGTTTTCAGCGTTTAATTTAGAAAGAGCTTTGCTTTTCCATGGACATTTCAGTTATATTTTATGTAAAATTTCAGAAAATTTTATTTTATGTCTTACTAGAATTGAAAAAAACCTGTATTCTTCCCAAATTGTTTGGAGAACTGGTAGAAATCAATTATTCAAAATTTTGTTGTTTACCTGTAAAATGATTTTTTTTAAGTGTAAGTCAAGAATGTCTGCATCATATTGCAGTGGATTTTATTTCTGCTTATTATATCAGTACATTTAGCTCCCTATGTGTTTTATGTAGAGAGAAAGAGAGAGACTATTAACATTATCATTTGGTACCTGAGAATAAAGAAAGAGAGAGACTATTAACATTATCATTTGGTACCTGAGAATAAAGAACGAGGGGAAAGATATTCCATTTTTTAATATAAACGGTACACTAAATGATTATGAAGAGTATTACATAGGATGTGGAAATAAAATTTTGAATTCAATGCTTGAGAATTACATTCTGTAAGATAACTTACCAAATTCTCCCTCATAGCATAAGACTTGACCTGTCACACTTTAGAGGAAGATTAAATTAGAATTGGAATGTTTTGTGAATAGACTCAACTCCAAATGAATTTGAATAGGAATAAATTTTGCAGTACATCTTGTAAGTGTATTTGTATGTATGTTTTCCAAATTAGTTTATAGTTTTTTTTTTATTAGATTCTTTACACACACACTCATCCAGCTTTAGGTTCTATCGCATGCTCGTTAGCCAGCCTTTATACTTAATCTGTTATTTGGAAATCCATCTGGCTCTCCTATAACCAAAAGTCTACTCCCCTTTGGTAGTCTTATTGAAATCTCTTTTACCATGCTAGCTAAGGTATGCAGACTTCGTATGATCTTTCTGATAACTGTTCCGACGTACTTATTGTGTTTAACTCTTCTGTGTACTATAAATTAGACATTAGAGTAGGTGCCATTTCTAGGTTAGTTAGTTTGCAGTTTTGAAATGTGGTAAGAGGTTTGAGCATGTTTACCAAATGTCAGGGAGTGGCATGATTTCTGTAGATCTAATCCGAGATTATCCTTATAGTGTAAGTCTCGGTCTGGGACTCTTTGGCTTAGATTTTTTGTCAGAGGGCATTCTGGGGTAGGCCTGTGTTTTTTGGCATTGGCGCATTTGGCATTGTTTTTATTCTGAAATGCATTAAAATTAAGTGAAGACAGTACAAAATAAATTCAATGGAATTACCAAACTGTAAATCATCATTTTTAATTTTTAATTTAATTCGAAGTTATAATTCGCTGTAATTCTAATGGTTCTCTTGCTCCATAATTGGACACTATTATCCTTATTCTTTCATCTGCGTTCAAAAATTTTGTCAGCTTGTGTTGTGGGGAACGACCAGCTATTAATTGCTCGTATTATACATCCCTTCCTTTCTGCACTCGTTTAATTCCATCAATAAGTCGCCAAATTGTAGCATTCCAAGTTTTACATAAATTCGTCTGTGGGCTGCCTTGGTGTGATTGTTGTTTTATCTTCTTGGTTTAAAGTCCTCTGATAAAGATTCCAAGTATCCATTTCGAAGGAGGGAGGGCGCCTTCCGTGTTTATCTATGTTTGCCCTGCCATTGTAAGTGTCCTCGAACCAGTTTAATAATTCCTGAAGTTCATCTGGCAAAACCTCGGAAAGAGCATCAAAGTAGATGCGCAGAGCACAGAGCCAGCATCAATTTAGTTTTCAGAGCAAACTCTGCCTCATTACTATGAGGATGACTCATTCCCATACTCCTGAGATGCTTAAGTTATGACAAATGATAAAAGCATCCTTTTATTTCCGTATATGGAAGAACTTTCAGTGCTGAGATTGGACCAAGTTCAAAATCACACAGTAAACTTTTGGTGGTAACTTCTGGAAAAGCTAGTTTTATGAGGTCAAATAGTTTAATATACGTTATCCAATTTTCTTGGACAATATAACGTAAACTTGCGAAAACAATGGCGGTGCTAGATTAAAAGTTCCGCCCGCGTACTATGTGCCAGAATCACGCAGAATTTCTTGAACCCAAGTTTTTCTTTCAAAAACTCAAATTCTGTTAGACGGTGGGCCGCTGTCAACAATCAAGAATTCTTCTTCGCTTCCGTCACAGGCTTGGTAAAATTTGTAGTAGTCCGTTATTTCAAAATCAAAGAGATATGTTCGATTTGCAGGAGCCGGCTGCATTTCATTACGTTTTCCTCTAATAGTTCTTTTTATAGATTCCCGGCGTGGTATGGCTCCATAAGCTGCCTGAGAGGTATTTGCTGAGCATTGGTTGAGAACAGTCATGGTGTTCTCTAAGGTTTCCGTTGCTCTGCGTTTTACGGTGCTTTTAATTCGAGCGACTTCAACTGGTACTGCTGAGGGACCGTGACAGTGCTGGTTAATAACGTTGACCACTTCTCCATTTTTGTGTGGATTCTTCCTTTGCAAACATTTTTAGTTTCACATTGCCAAAACGTGGTGGAATTATCGCGTGCACTACATGTGTCAAATACGTAAATATATCCATTATATGCAAACTTCTTTTTTCCTCTTTTGCTTAAAATTTATTGAGACATTGAGGGCTATATATAATTTAAAACTAAAACGGATCAGTGCAGAACAGATAAAAAACTGGGACTAGTTTCTCATTGGACGGGTGGGTACCGTTCTCAGCTAGCACTGCTGGCCCCGCGTTCGACTCTCCGACCGGCCTGTGAAGAATTAGAGGAATTTATATCTGGTGATAGAAATTTATTTCACGCTATAATGTGGTTCGGATTCCACAATAATCTGTAGGTCCCGTTGCTGGGTAACCAGTTTTGGTTCTTAGCCACGTAAAATAAATCTAATCCTTCGGGCCAGCCCTAGGAGAGCTGTTAATCAGCTCAGTGATCTGGTTAAACTAAGGTATACTTAACTTGGAACAAAAATACTGAAGCAATCGTCGAAGTAGATTAAATTTTGTTTTTGTGTGTAATGGCAGTCATCTAATAGTCGTTTAGTTTAACAGCTAAATAACCTAAAATATGCTATCTCTAGAAAGGCTGTTTTTACATGCTTTTATTTAACTTGATTTCTGCGTCTGTCTGTCTGTTTGGGTCAAATCTTGTAACTCAGTGTTCGACCTGTTTCCTTCGTCCGATGGACTTGATATTTTGCGTGGTTACCCAATCCCGGTGACAATACAACCTTACATGATCAGTAGGTCAGCAGTGACCTCTAATTATTGTTCGCCCCGTTTCATTGAACTTAATAGTAATGCGGTCTGTTTCCGTCTTCTGCGTCTTCTGTTTCCATTCCCAGTCTGTGACATCGTTCATGGATGGAATGTACAGAAAATAGTAGAATTTTAAATGGTCTTGATGCAATTGGTGTTCTTTCTAAGATTAGGTCCATCTCTTTATACCTTTTGTTTTTAAATCAATTATATATTGTCCCTTTAAGAAAACAGTTGAAACAACCTTTAAAACAGTAATTATAAAAATGATAATGGTAATGATGATGATGATAATGCAACTTTAAGTCTAATAGTGGAACTGTAAGAGTAATATTACAGTTATACATTTAAAATAATAACAATAATAATAAAACCAAGCCTGAGAGTGAAGTAATCAATTAGAGTAATATTGCAACCCAAATCATTCATGCTCGAGTCGATAATGATCATTTTCAGAATTCTGCGATTTGCTATTCTTGGATATTGGCAGGAGGAGGGAATGTAAGCACAACGCAGCGCGTTATTTTTCCCTTGCAAGATGTAGCACATAGGATTTACTTGTAATCATAGAATGCCGATGACATATAAATAAAATAGCATTTGCTTTCAGTGAAAATAGCGTTAATCTTTTGAGAAACACGGGAAACTAACAGTATCATTTCTTTTTTATTGTCTCATTCATTTACATTTTCTCATTTTCTACAAAGTGATGAAAGTTAATCTTTCTCAGTTATGACATTTGAAAATCTATAATCATAGAATACTAGGCATATACAGTATACGATCTTTAGGGTATTTGTTATCATGATGAAAAACATATTTTTTATTCTGTATTCTGTATATCCGGGTTGAAACAACGTATAAATGTAAAAGAGACAGACGAGAGAAGAAGAAATATTTTGGGGGATGAAGCAAGTCATAAGGAGAGGAAGCTCGGGGGCGGGGTTTAGCGCCGTCTGTGCACTTCACACGGTGCACTGTAGGCATTACTTGAGGTTATTTGTAGCGCCTTCCATCTTACTTTCCACCCTCCCCTAACAATTGGTTCATAGTGCAAGTGCGAGGTTTTCCTCCTGTTACACCTTTCAAACCTTTTTACTGTCAATTTGTGTTTCAGCGCTGAATGGCCTCTTAGGTTCCAGCGCTTGGCTTTTGACATAAATTCTATATTCTGTTCTGTTCTAGTTTATTCTGTTCTATTTTATATGGAGAGAAACGGTTGTTTTTGAGACATGAATGCCTAGAGGATGAATCTTGTAAATAAAAGATGCAAATGGAGATATTCCACTTGAAGCAAAAGAAGCTTACTACTGGAATGATTATCTTGAAGCATTATTGTAGATGACAAACACTAGGAGAACGAAATAAAGTGCGACAAAGAGGACGGTGTTATAAATCTGAGGATGGTTGTGAGGTGGTATTAACTGCTTACGGTGAAGGTATTACGAGTGAAATGTAACATTATGTTATCGAGTGGCTGGCCAGGCTGAGTACACTACGTTTGGATGAAGGAAAGGTTCCAAATGAATCGATTAGACGAATACGCGTCCCTTCATATCAAGGTAAACATAAGAAAGGAGTGTAAGAGTGGTAAAAGCATACTTAATTACTTTGCCTGTGAGGTGATAAGAGTTTTATTGAGAAAGCGGGACAGGTGTCCGAGATCTTGATAAGGGAAGAACAAGTGGTGGGTTTAGGCGAGGATGAAGGCGTGTGGATGGAGTACAAATGAAACAAGTTATGATAGCATTTACTTGTTCTGTACGAAGCGGTATAGAACAGGTGATACGGTTTTGAAAGTATAGAGGATGTATGAATTTTTTATGGTAAAATTAAAAAATAATAAATAGGATGAGGAATAGGTTTAGTTATTAAACAAAGTTTTGATAAGAGCGTGGGTATACGTCTGTTGGATAAGAAAGAGGTTCATCGAGGATAGTGAAGAGGAGCTGTAGAAACTGGTGAAATATTTCAGGAGTATTTGTAAAAGAGAGTTGAAGATTAGTGACAGAAAAACATCATGCTGAAGGTAGGTAGATAGGGAGCAACGAAAGCTTGTAAAGCTGGTGGAGGACTTTAAGTGGATCATTCGTTAAGAGACTAGATTTTTATAAATGAATATAGTTATGATTGTGAAATAAAAAAAACACGAGGAAGCTAAAACACTAGTAATAAGAAAAAGGATGAGTGTTATACTTTTACGGATGAATTATTTTATGCTGTCAAGAGTCACTTAGTAAAAATAAATTGTCGTGCATCACTGAGAAGAAACCACATGGTCATTAAATAATGTTGAAAGTGTTTTAAGAAGATTAGAGAAAGGAGGTAATTGAGGTTGAAAAGAACGTCATCAGGGTCGATGACCGACGCCTTCATACTCCACAACGAAAATATTCAGAAGTACCAACAGTTGAAGCTGTTGCCATCGATCGCCCCAACATTCAAGCATCCAAGTAATATTCTCTCCAGAAATCACCCAATTCTCCAGACTTCCAGAAAACGGGATTATTTTTGGGCAGTAGAGAAAATTGAATGCTTATTTATTTGTATTTTAGCAAATACCATAATCCTTGTTTCTGCCTGAAAGCCTCTTCTTAATAGGTAAAACTTCGGAGATAATAACTCTTACGGCTGTAATTTTAACAGCTTTTGATTACAGGCTTAAAAGATGTTTAAGAAATTTTCAAGTTTCAATGCTGCTTGTATTTGCAACTTTACTTAAGTCTTTCGTAACCTCAGTCGATGATTTTAACTCCTGTCTCCATTCTACATTGATCTTTCTATTGACCCCATTTCTGTCTCGTACTTTCGTCGCCACTTCAAA
>NC_089744.1:26155000-26200000 GCF_040412425.1 Macrobrachium rosenbergii | reverse complement strand
GCCTCCTCAACAAATTTAGATCATTTACATGTGCAGTATGTGTGTTTGTATGCACAGTGTATACATATATATATATATATATAATATATATATATATATATATATATATATATATATATTATATATATATATATATATATATATATATATATATATATATATATATATATATATATATATATATATATATATATATATATATATATATAGAGAGAGAGAGAGAGAGAGAGAGGTAGAAAGAAAGAGAGAGATTTCTTATTTGAAACTTTCCTTTTAAACAATTTTGAAAAATTTCCTGTTCAATTTCTTACGTCGTCAGTAACCAAGATGTTGCCACGCCAGTTTTAGTGGCCATAAATTAATCAGTTAATCTCCAGAGTACTCCGTGATGAATTGAGGAGGTGTCACCGTTGTGATCGACTGGTAAATCACCTATATTTTCACATTTCAAAGTAATTGATATTTCTCATAATGTACTGTGTGAAAGTTGTGAATATTCGATTTTATTGTATTTCATTTCATGCTGTAGTCTGTCCGCCTGTTGTCTATACTCTTGATTATGGTACTTCAGTAGAATTTTAGGTTCTGTGTCCCCTACGAGTGCAGTTCACTGAATGAATAATTTTTGGAATTTAATTTTTATTGCCTTGGAACCTGTCAAATTTTCAGTCAAGTGCCCGGTGTTCTGTTGTGTCTTTAAACCCTCGAGTTCTCTTAAAGAACAATCACCATGCACGGTTTTGTTTATATTTTGTATTTTTCGCAAGAATTCGTACGTCATCGTAGAAAGGCGAACATCTAGTAGTACCATGCGCCAACGTGACTTTAGAACGTCAACGTAAGAAAATAAACAGAACAAGTGACTGAGGTTTCAACGAACGAAGCGCGAGTTCATATATTTGAAATTGAGTACACAAATCGACTCCTCGCTTAGCGGCCAAGTTATAGGTTCCCAAGACAAGGTTGTCCCCATAGGGGGTTAGTGCCGTCAGTGCACCTCACGGGGTGCATTGTAGGCATTACTTAAGATTCTTTGCAGTGTCACTTTGTTCCCTAGCTGCAACCTCTTTCATTCCTTTTACTGTGCCTTTATTCATATTCTTTCCTCCATCTTACTTTCCACCCTCTCCTAACAATTGTTTCATAGTGCAACTGCGAGGTTTTCCTCCAGTTACACTTTTCAAACCGTTTTATGTCAATTTCCCTTTTAACGATGAAAACCCTCATAGGTCCCAGCGCTTGGCCTTCGGCCCAAATTGTTTATTTTTTCGATCAAGATGAAGTTGTCATCCAACCCGAAAAACTACATTATTCGAATTTCAGGTAGCCTGACAAACCGCTGTGTTGGAAAGTTTATTTTAGGTTATCATACGGAATCTCATTTATCGTTTATCAAGTGGACATATAAAAAGTTTTACTTAATATTACAAAGACCATTTTAATTGTAATCCGTACTGTTCAAGACAGCCTAATGTATCATACCTCCATGGAATTTTGAATAATATTCAAGGAATTTCATTGTACTTCATGCACTCCTTTCGATTATTCACAAACACTGTTCTTTAAAACTTATTTTGTATTTACGAGCCTTATATTGTCATATCTGTTTGTATTCACAAGCCTTGTATTATAGTATCTGTTTGTATTCACAAGCCATGTATTGTCATATCTGTTTGTATTCACAAGCCCTGTATTGTAAACCTTATTTGTATTTACAGACCTTTTCCTGTAAACCTCTATACAGGGCGTTTTCGTAACTTTATTAAACTGTAATAAGCAACCAAAGAATTAATGTAATGTTTATTTATTTTTAAGCCAAAATTTTTTTTATAAAAAATTCTTTTACAGAGAGAAAGTGAGAGAGAAACGTTGGGCATATTTAAAAAAAATTACGGTAATATGCTTGAATGCATATAAATCAGTACTTACAGTGGATTTGAATTTACCTTATATTTTACACGAGAAAAGTTTTATCAGTGAGGTGTTGTTTTTTTTGTTTTTTTTTCGGACGGTAACTGGGAACTTCGTGAAATTGAGATCCTTTTGCGAGAGAAAGAGACTGTGGCTCAAAGTCGTGCGGGATATCAAAGACGGTCCGAGCTACAAACATTTTATTTTCAGGTGTGTGTGTGTGTTTTTTTTTTGCCATATATACGGGAGGGAGTAAGTAGGAAAGAGGCCGTAAACCCCTCTGTTTTTGTTTTTTTAATTCAAAATTAATAACCATAAGATCTGTTCAGATCGTTTTTTCCAAGTAGTCTATGCTGTTTCTTCGTAAGTTTGTATTTAGAATTTACAGTCTGGTAAAAGTTTCGTGATGGCCCTTCGAACTTACGTAACTGAGATAATGGGGGTTGGTTTATCGAATGTAGAGATAAACCAACCAGGCCTCTTATCCCCGTTAACACTAGCAGGCAAGAGCCCGTGCTGACATAAGCCAGCTTAATGTAAAACAAACAACCAACCACTCGAAAAGGCCATAGTTATTCCGTTTGTTTATTTTGTCTCTTGCGTCACAAAGTATGAAAATTTACGCTTATGTTTTTTCCCGTCCAGAATAAATCTGCCATTGTGAGCAGTTGAGAGTTTTGTGAGTGATGGAACACCAGATTGAATTCACTCGGGAAATTTAAGTATATACACAGGGCATCGGGTGTTTTGGAATGGAAACTGTAACGGGAAATAAAAGAATACGTATACTTCCATGGGCAGTAAGTGCACCTGTAGTATTTTTTTTTTTTAGAGCGGGTGACCCGAAAACCGTGTTTTCATGAAAATAGGATAAAAAAAAATCTGAGTCACTGCTACATTAATTTTTAGTTGCCGTTTCGAAGATAAGCCCTTGTGTATGGAAAGAACTGTATGTGTCGACTCAGAAACTTGCATAGAAGGGAAGGTAGCAAGGAAATGTTGCAGATTACTTTCACATTCATGGTTATTAAGTGTGATGAGCACGAGAAGGATAGTACTTGGGCTCACCTCCTGAATGCAGCAGCAGTTGAGAAAATTAAAGGTGGTCTTGACGGGTGATGCATGCGTCTCTGTAGATATGGAAGAGTCCAGAGGGCCACACCAGACATAATACTTTTCTAGGCAAGGGCCCGTGCACACATGAGGCAGCCTAAACTAAATCAACCAACGCGTGTGAAATGGTCTTTCGAAGCTTTAAACAATCCTAAATCAGAATCCGGACGCCTGTACAAGTCATAGCCAATATTATGATGATAAATTTTGTTGCATTGTTAAAAGAGGTTTTGTTTTGTGTGTCAAAGTTCTTGCTACTATTATCTGGGGTATTGTAAGTACCTTCAAGAAACAACTTAGTTGAAAGTTTTCAACTTGGTGTATCGTATTCGTTTCTAAAAATAGATCACTGGGAAACATTGTAAATATTGAAGGGGAACAATTATCTTTCTCTCTCTCTCTCTCTCTCTCTCTCTCTCTACTTCCAGTTTGTTGTATGTTTTCGTACTTTTAGTTTGAAACTCTTAAATTTGAAGCTCTTAAGTTTGAAACTCTCAACCACTCCATTTGAATGATTAACAAAGACATCGGTTTCAATAATTTGGGAAGTATTGCATTCGTAGTTAATCTGGAAATCTTGTGGAAATTCATAATGACATTTCATGTGACCCAGTTATTGTGGTTCTCATAATTGATCGGTGTTCATTACTGCCCTTCATTCCTTTAGAGAGGAAATCCTCAGATTATTTTTTTTTTTTTACCTTACATAATTATAAAGCTATTGCGTATGTAAGTGTAAATTGACTGACTTTGCCGATTATGCAGTTCCAGTTGAGAATAATTGAGACCAGACTGTTTTAAATTGTTTGATAATTAAATATACCCAAATTTATATCACCTTTGATGTGACACCAGATAATTTACTGTGAAGTCAAGACTGTCAATCTCACGTTAACCCTGGTTTACTGATAAGAAATATGATGAGATATTTAACCCGAAAGATTCATAACTAAAGCCCGTACGTAAGAATGAGCTTTTTATCATCCACTTAGGAGTTAAACAAAGGTAATATATTGTCTGCCAGTGTTGTGATTGTGCTCATGGACTTTTTCCCAAATCCCCTCTTGAAATTGGAGCTACTTATGTAGATACTAAGCGTTATGTTGGGGCGTGTTGTATGATTATGCAGACTTCTTATTGTCACCATGGAAAACGTTTGGAACGCCCTCGAATAGCCTTATTTATCTCTTTTGCTGTATGAATTAGTGCCAAGTTTACCTTCCTATAATTTTATTGAAAACATCTGCTTCACCCCAGGAAGTTGAACGTGGATGGAACATTTTAAGCTTTCCCATTGTCTTGTTTGAGGATTTATCTTGCAGTTAAAGAAAATTGAGCATAGATTAAATTTGCGTTATTTTCCCAGTTGGGTAGTAGTGCTGATATTGCACCTCACATGGTGCACTGTTGGCATTTTTTGGCATTACTAAAGTGTGTTTGCAGCGTCCCCCCGGCTCAAGCCATTTACTTTACCTCCGCTCCTGCTTCCTTTCTTCACTCTTGCTGTCTTGCTCTTTGAAAGGCTGAAAGTACCCTAGTGCTTGGCTGGCTTGACAGCCAAATTTCGTTAATCCAAACATGATCTTTTCGTTAAGGTAATTACAGTTTTTTGTAAATATTTTTTTTTATAAAATACGAGTTTATTGAATATATATCCTGGTGGAACTTTTCAGTTTTTACTATGTTAGGTCATACTGGCAGTTTCATCGTTACTTTTACGTGTTTTAAACAGTGGGGTCCCCCATTTTTTTCAGTGAAGATTTCATTCTCAGATACAGTACGAATTTGGCTCTCATCTGATTTCTTCTAATTACTCATCATATTTTTTTAATATGGAGTTTTTCGTTCTGAGACACTCTTGTTTTATAACAAATTGTGTCAAGTATTGATATCACAGTGGAGGTTGCTCCTATCTCTACTTCTAACGCTGCATCATTCACTTTACTTTGTGTTTAAAAAAAGAAATCCTTAAACAATTTCAGTAACCTTCTCTCTCTCTCTCTCTCTCTCTCTCTCTCTCTCTCTCTCTCTACTTCTAACGCTGCATCATTCACTTTACTTCGTGTTTAAAAAAAGAAACCCTTAAACAATATCAGTAACCTTCTCTCTCTCTCCCCTCTCTCTCTCTCTCTCTCTCTCTCACACACACACACACACACACACACACACACACACAGAAGCTCTTAACCTCATCCTTTCAGTAGCATGGTCTTTGTTGACATTTGCTCCTCCCGTTTATTTATGAACTGTCTCCTTTCTTGTTAATGGGTTTCTCCTCTTTTGACTTTGGTATAAGGCCAGTCATCCCTTGTCTTGTTTTATGTTGCTTCCTTTTTTCTGTTTAGATATGAGATTTTTGTTTCAGTTTTTTTTTTTTTTCATTCTTTTTGGTAATGATACTTGAGACAGAATTCTCCACACCTGAGTAATATTACTGAGAAATCTCATTAAGGTATTGTCGAGTGTGTGTATATGCACTTTTGAGTAGATGTGCATCATACATTTGACATTAGTAGATGTGCATCATACATTTGACATACAGATATACCCGCAAGACATTTATTTCTAATGGAAAAAACATGTCCCCGTATTTTACTATTTACGTAAGTGTTTGTGTTCCATTTATGCAAGTCAAACACTCACTCAAAGCTACCCCCAGCTGTCATACTAACTTAGTCTCTAAGGAGATATGTAAAAGCGGTTATAAATACCCATTGTGTTTATGATTTATATATAAACACATTATTTGTTGTTGTTGCGATTCCTATTGTAATGCCAGTTGATCTTTGTGGTACACATTAGTTTAATTGTTTTTTTTATAACTTCCTTGATTCTCAACTATTTTCTTCTTGTATTTGAATTTTTCTATTTTGTTTCGTTTGAGTCGGCTTGATATTTGTTTTTTTTTCTTATTAAACACTGCTTAACCATGTATATCATAGTTAATTACTTGTACATAGAAACTCTCTCTCTCTCTCTCTCTCTCTCTCTCTCTCTCTCTCTCTCTCTCTCTCTCTCTCTCTCTCTCTCTCGTTACTGACGCCATGTCCACGCTTTTCTTCGTAGAATATTCATAAGCAAATGTTCCTCATGTGTGCTTTCTCCCAGATAGAAGGTGGCAAACTCCAGCATTTCCTAATGCTGTAATTTTAGTCTTTTGTTGTGAGTGCATGCGCACTAGAAGTGTTTCCTGGAAGGAGGAAAAATTAGAAACAGCATCATTGAAGTTTTTTTATCTTTTGGTGGGGTGGTGATGGGGGTGAGAGTGTACCCGTATTCGGTGCCCCCTCCCCATGAAATAATAAAAGAAGTTCCCTGTATTTTTTAGTTATTTTGCGGCAAAGCACACGCATAAGCTGGAACACGAATAAACGTAGACCGGTTTTTTTTATTGCCTTTATTGTAATGTATATTCATGGTCACGTTTGAAATATGTTGCTTTGCTGCCTTAATTATCAACGTGCGCATGGTTTACTACTTCATATCTGATGACTTGCTGTTAACAGGAATTTTATGTAAATACAGCGATAATCCTAACAGTTGTTTTATATAATTGTTTTCTGTATTAGCCTTAACCTCTCCACCTCTTCCTCCTCCCCTCCCCGTCGCCTCTTCTGTCTCACCCCATTCTCTCTCTCTCTCTCTCTCTCTCTCTCTCTCTCTCTCTCTCTCTCTCTGAATTATAAAGCCACATTCATACATGACAAACTTGCATTTTCTTATGTTTAAATTGTTAGACACAGTGGTGAGTTTCTCATTAGCTTTTCAGAAAAAGGGACCTTTGTTGGTCTTGGTCTATATTTCCTTGTAATTCTCTTTTGAAATTTGATGTTGATTCTTGTGAAGCAGTGTTACACAGCGTCTTATCTTGTGTTCACACTGATTTAAATTCGTGAGGAGATTGATTTCTATAATTCTCAACTTTCGTAACAACTGTTATCTACGAATCCCATTTCGTAGTAAAAGTTTATAAACAACATTTTTTATCCTAAGTAGGAAGCATGATGTACCTAAAACATTTTTATTACTGAATATTGGGAATGTGAAGATTGCCATGAATTTTCCTTAGGTCTAAATAAGTTTTGCATTTGTCAAACACAATATTGTTTTCAAAAGCACCTTTAGCTTTTTTTTTTTTTTTTTTTTTTTTTTTTTTAGTATACCTTGCCTGAGTTGGTGCGTTCTTTTACAATTTAAGAATTGCAATTCCCACAAAGTAATCTTAAGGTGTGCAGTGACTCAAAAGGGAGATAGGCGCAGGTGGGGTAATACTGTAAACGGCAGAGATCTCTGCTCTGAAATTCGACTGTTTTTAATGTAAACAGAAAATTCATTACAACGATTTGACGATTCTTGATCAGTCCTAAAATCAGTATTCTTTGATGTTTTGAGAATCAGTGTCTACTAAACGATAGATCCCCTACCTCAATCATTCCACTGCTTCTATCCCACTTAGAATTGCCTAAAATAAAATTGTGACTGATCAGTATACATCCGGCTTTTATTTGAGATAATAAGAGCTTTCCTTCCTTGTTTTTAGGTTCATCTCCTAATTTGTAGCCTAACTGGTTCACCATGTGTTTGGTATGTTGCACATCCTAGCCAAAGTATCTTGCCATATATTTTCATGTTCAGTATTTTGGTCGAAGTTTCTAATTATACTTTTATATTTATTGTCGCAGCCTAAGCTTCAATATTTTATAAGTTTTTTTTATTGACTTTGATGCCTTGTTTTTTTCTGATTTTATATCGTTAGCTTCATATTTTGTGTCCTGTCGATTTTCATGTGTTGTTCTCGAGCCTTGAAACTGGGATTCAGTTCTGTTAGAGTTTACTTGGGGGAGAATGGGGAACTTACCACGTGGATTCAATTCTGACTGCAGGTGTAGACTCAGAAAACCAACATAAAGAAAAAGGTTAAGCTGAAGGCTTTACTTCAATGGGAAGAGTTTAGATAAACACTTGGAGTCCACTTAGAATCACTTATATTCACATTAACAAATTAAATCAGAAGAAAGGGGAATTCGCAAAACAGATTCCTGTCGAGTAACTAAAATAACGGTAATTTACACAATAATAGAAATAGAAGAAAATCCACCTCGTAGAACACCGTTGGGTGAGGGGCAGTGGTTGTAACCACGGTACAAGCACAGGGGTGAACAGATGATTCCACAGCTAGCAACTCCGTCTGCAAACGAGAATGCATCGGTTACACAGATTCTAAACACTAGAATGAACGTGAACTGGAATAATTTACTCACTGCACTAAACAAACCAGGTCTCGTGAAAAGATCGCACTTTAGAAAGGAAAATAAATTCAGTAGAAGAAGAATAGGGTCATGACTGATTCAGAACCTCGCTTTGGGTACATTACCTTTCCGTTTCCGTAGAAGACAAGGGGACCTCGTCTTCAGCGCCAGCAGGGAGGGCATGAATTAAGGGCTTCACCACAAAGGAAGACTTAGGCTCACAGCAGCCACGTGGGAAAATTTGGGCTCAGATGGAGCAGATGAGGCAAGGGACATGTGTCTGGAGTCCAGGCCGGGCGTTTCTGATAAGGGCCGCTCGGGCATCATCTTTTAAAACCTCGGCGGATTATGATTCCTCTCCTCCTAGATGGCAGTGCCTGGGCGCCTCATGGTCCCCTTTCTATGCTTCCCATGCTTTCGCCATGTGGTACGCCTTGCGATGTTCTCTGGCCACGTGGTGATTCTGTTGTTAAGGCCCGGGCGCTTTCTCTTTTGGAATCAATCCCCTTCACCAACTCGTCTATGCCTCCGGCGGGGATTTGGCTTCTCGGAAGGCGGTACCTGAAAGAGATGCTCGAGCAGTCACAAGGTCAAGGAGGGAAATTAAAAGATTATTTTTAAGAGATTCTTCCATGAAGGGGCAATGTTTTCCCTTAACCTGTCTTTGTTAGTCAGCGGTGTTGTTCACGTCCCTATACCTTTATCTTTATAGAAATACGTAAATTGCATTAGCGTGATGCATCATTGCACTTTAAGAGGGAGAGATGACTTATATTCGTGACAGTCCCGAAAAGGTAGCATGTTAGATGCATGTAGAATAGTGGAAGTACTTAGGCTTCTGGCTGTCCTCTTTTGATGCACACACACACACACACACACACACACACACACACACACACACACACACACATATATATATATATATATGTGTGTGTGTGTGTGTGAGTATATATAAAATATGTGTGCGCGGGCGGGTGTGTACGAGGAAATATTCGAAGTTTTATTTGATGAATGTATTCTATACAAATGGTTGGACCTCTCTTGAAATATAAAACTTTTTATGGTTGGCAAAGATATTTATTTTCTTTTGCATTGCTACTCCTACCCTCTCTTTGCTTTGGTGTTCTATATTTGGTTATTTTTTCCAGAAATATGCAATAATAATTTTTTTTCTTTTTTTCAGGTAAGCGTCAATGTGATAACCTCAGTTTTGGTCGTGAGTATTGGATAACATTTTATTTTTGGGGTCATTCATTACACAGACACACGTATATATATATATATATATATATATATATATATATATATGTATAATACGTATATATATGCATGTATATATACAAATATATATGGATTCATATTATATATATATGTGTGTGTATACATACATACATAACACTAAACCATTTCCCCTATAAAGGTGAACCGCAGGAAAAAACCAAGTCACTGTCATGTTCATACTTAACCTGCTGAATTGTGGAAGAACTCCTTGTATAGAAAGCTTTCGTTGCATTGGCTGCTCCTACCTACAGGGAAGGGTCATCTGCAGCACACCCCCTTATGGACACTGCTCCAGTCAACTCTAGTAAATATTCCTCCTGGTTATTAAGACCTTTTCTTTCCAGCACCTCTTTCATTCCTTTTTATCTAGCATTTACTTGATCTTCCTTTTCTCTCAACTCCACTCCTCTGGAATGTACAAGCTTTTCAGTAACCCATCTTCCTCATTTTTTACACGTGGCCATGCCATTCAAAACTCTGATCAGTTGACCACTTCTCCATATCTCTAGATTTCTCACTCTTTTCGTTTTTTTGTTGTTGCATGTACTAGCATACAAATATACTTTTTATCAGAACAGCTTCAGCTCTCTGTATTGGAATGTAAACCTACAGACGTAAACAGACAAGTAACCTTTTTTAATACATTCATACGTTAATTTTTTAGACGCTCATATTTAACTGTTTTGTTTGCAAATCTTGTTTGTATTTTGGTATATCTGTTTTATGTTGCTACTCCTTGTAATTAAATTTCAGCGTTTGATATTACGTCAGTCAACATGATCTGTTGCCTGTAGGGCTCATATTATAAAACTACTAGTAGTGAAGATACTTATATGATTCTGAGCTGACGTTATAACAACAAACAATTCGTCTGTCTTCATGTAGTGTTCTTTTATCAAATTAACACTAACATGAAAAAGAAATGAACTGGCCATTGAAACTTGAGGCACCGCATGTTTTTCTGCATCTTCTGAGGCCATAACACCAATGAGGGCATGACGAGGTGCTTATTCTGTCACATGAGGTGGATCGTTTGATTCTATAAACGGTACTTTTGCTTGATTCAGGGAGCAGGCAATGTATTTTAAACCAAGTAGTATACTTAATACCGTCTAAAACATTATCCCCGTAACTAATTCAAGTAAGTAAATGTGATTGCAATGCTTTTAGGACAGTTGCCAGTTGTCAGTAAACTTGGCGTAGGGAGACTGTAGCCCACTCACTCTAGGTACAGTCTGTGTTAAACCTAAACTTGATGAAAGATTTAGAGTTTGATTATGAATATTTCATGAATTATGACTTTAATGACACAGTTAATATCGCTTCTATTGTATTGATTTAATTTATATTGTCGGTTGAGAACGCATTAGGTAGGCTGATCTTACCATTTGTAAAAGGGTGCCCATCTTTGGCTGTATGAAGACGAACATGGGCCTCTTTTTCCTTTGCTGCCATTGCTGGCCGCTGACGGTAAAACCTGAGTTCTTCAAGATACAAATGTTTGCGTGCTGTTTATCTTAGGTAAGGCTTATGTTTCAGGAATGACGCCAGATATAAATTCTTATCGGAAAAAGTTTAGCTATCTTAAACAGAGCCAATCGTTCAAGCAGACGAAGTATATTTGACCACTCAAAGAAGCCATTGAAAGTATATATAAACAATTATAAGTCAATCCAAGCTATTTGTGATAACCTTGGCCCCTTTTATGGGAAGTCTGTCGACCGCAAAATTGAAAATCAGGAAGAGCTGTAAAATCAACCATGTGTTAAATATCTTGTGATTGAAGGTAGACCCTTTTTTATTTTTTGCATATTCAAATACATACGCAGAATACTTCTGTACACACCTGTGGTTGAGGGTTTGTGTAAATGCCGTTTATTAATGTGGATGTATAGCTTTTATTTTGCGTGTAAGATTACATAAAATTGTAGTAGCGGCGTCTCTATACCTGATACGTGGATGGATTTTTGTGTTTTTGTATGTAGCTCATAGTATCAACAGATTGGGTTACCATTTTATTCTACTTATTTTTTCGTTGGTAGTTATGCTTACTATTAAAATTCAACATGCCTTCTTCATATTTATCGTGAACTGGAATTTACATGTTTTCCTTTGGACGGTATTATTTTTCCTAGTGTCCTTTGTTATTTTTTTTTTTTTTTTTATCTTTTTTTTCGCTTAGAGGAGAAATACTGCGATCTAAAGCGAATACCAGTTTTCCTAGCGGTAGACAGACTGACTTATCCAGCCCCATGTTTTGATCCATCCAAGGTAAACTGGTAGTTTATTCAACGTTCAACTCTAAAACATTCTACAGGAGGTAGAAAAGAAGGTTGTTTTGGGAAATATTAACATGACCCAAAGTTTCACCTACCCGATTCAGGCATATTATCCAGATCTCCACTATCTGTAGATAGCAAAATACTTAGCAGATTAATGGATGCCTTCTCCTGGCCTAGTAAAACTTAAGAGAGAGAGAGAGAGAGAGAGCTTTCAGCAGAAGAAAAGGTATAAACAATAGTTTTTTAGGCAAATGGTAATTTCTCTTATCTGTAGTGAATGTCACGTGTTATTTTTCGTGCTCTTAGAAAATGCTACTTATGTTTTTTCGCTTGACAGTTTTTTGTTTGTTCCCAGCATATGGTATTCTCGTTTTAAACACTGCATATGAAAATATTTTCTATATCTTTAAAGGTCTTGAGAAAAGTCTGGTTTGTGATAGTCATGCCCAGTAAATCATTATTAACCATTTCACGTCTCTCTCTCTCTCTCTCTCTCTCTCTCTCTCTCTCTCTCTCTCTCTCTCTCTCTCTCTCTCTCTCTCTGGCGAGAGGAGACGGATGGAAGTTAGATCCTTGTTGTCCCATAAATCTGTAAAAAAAGGACTTTGCTTGATCTGGTTTGATTAAGATCTTTTTTCTTTTAATCTTTTTAGCTTTGTCCTTAAGTTTAATTGCTATCGTGAAATATTTCCCGTACATCGTATGAAGTACACTGGGAGCGTGCATGTAAAGAGTTTCACTCACATTTGTATGATTAGTCTGGAAAACAGAAAGTACCTTTTATCTATTGATGTCATGTCCATTGTTATCGTAAATTGTACAGTAATATCATCTTACTACGTTGTTTGGAAATAAGTTTCCTTTTGTATTAATTGATATTGTGGTTTTGGAGTTCTCGATATTACGACCCTGTTTTAACAATAGGCGTCTCCCTTTGTGTAGGATTTCTCATGGTGTTTACCATGTTTTTATATTATAAATTATATGTAGTAGCTTGGTGAAATTCGAGGCTGCAAAATTGAAGCCTCTCTCTGGAACAATCGCCTCTGAAGAAAAGAAAGCTGCCCAAAAGGAGTGGCTCCAGAGAAAAAAAAATTTCAAGCCCTGCCGCACTTGTTTTGAAAGAGAAATAAAAAATAAACTTGTAAAAAAAAAAAAATTCGCAGCCAAAACCACTTCTTATAGCCTCATAGACGCCTAACCTGAAACAAGTTGACCTATACTGTAAAAAAAAGATGGTGCCCTTTATTATTATTTGTATATTAGACCAAACCGTCTCGCAGTACTCAGGAACTATCGTTTCACCTAAGCAAAGTTTGTACCATGATTACATCTCAACTTCACATACGCAAGGTGGAGAGTTGTCTCAGGAACCCTTTCATGCAGTCGAACATTTGCTTCTATGGAAAATGATTGGTGCTTTCAAGCTTTTTGAAGAGGCTGTACTACCTTCTCGGCTTCACCTTTTCCTTAACTCTCATCTTCTCTCATTCTTCCCTCGTATGTTGCATTTTACTCTCAAGTAGCTTCCCTATATATTATCTTGAGAAATCAGCCAAACCGTATTCTGTTCAAACCCCCCGTCCCTTTTTGTTTTTAGCCCAAAAACCTGAATCTCCACCTGTCCTCTTTTTCACATCATTCCTTCTATACCAGTATTAAAACAGTCATGGAGACAGAATGCGGTCTTGCTTCAGACCATATTTTACACCAAATTAGCTAGACTCTTACGTACAGTCACTTACAATAACTTTGCTTTCAGTATCAACTTGTAATCGCTCTTAGCAAACCATATTCCGCAACATCCTCAATACGTTCCATGTTGGAACGTAAAGATTTTTTTTCTTAGACTCTCCAATCTCGCACCTAAGCCTCGTGACCAATTTACACACAACACGCCGAACTAACCCCTGATCCACACACCTTTCTTTAAACCTTCCGAACTTATTCCCCTATCAGCTCTTATGTTAATTTTTGTAATTTATCAAGCAACCACCAGTTGGAAACCTTCCGGAGTCGACTAAATGAGTGTTATGAGCCATTAACTTTCGCAGTCCCCTTCATTACTTTTCCCCTATAAAAATGCAGAGGGTTAATTCAAGGTATTTCTTCGAATACTAACATGCATGCCACATCCTGCCCAGACAACCAGTTACACAATCACTATCGTACCACAGTATCTGTCTTATAATCCAGTGAACTCACGTCGTCTTCCTTATCTTAAAACCTTTAATTGGCTTCCTAGCATAATCAGCAATCACTTTATTTAACATGCTCAAATTTACAGTAATTCCTTCCATTCTTGTATAATTCGGGTGTACTTGTCTTCTGGCTTCTGCCTTCAGGAACTCTAAACTACCCCGTAGACAAAGGACTTGACTATGTACAGCGTCTCTCTATTTGCATTTTCGTTTTTCGTTCTATCGTTCATGTGCTCATTAACCTTTCTCTGCATTTACTTCCCTCCAGTGAGCTGCTTTTTCCCACGAAATTACTTAATTAAATCTAACCCCAAATCTCCATTAACTCCTACCCTGTTCTCTTTCGCTACTTCTCCCGTATGTTGTTCACGCTCTGCACGGTCAGTTTTGGTAGACACACTTCAGAAATGTCGTTTTTTTGCCTCACAGACCCTAAAATTCACTATCCCACCATTTACTTTTATTACTTCATCCTATATGGCTATACATGCAAGTATCTTCTATCTCGGTGGTAACCTTACTTTAATTTTGCCTACTTATAAATTTCTTTCACCTTGATGTTTTTCATTTTATCTCTCTTTGACAGTCTTTATTTCTTAATTATATTTATAACCGCATTGAAACCTTTTACAATAATTTATTTGTATAGCCACATCGAATCCCATTACAGTAATTTAATCTAATTACTAGCAACACCTTTTCTTTTACAGACATCGTACTACCGTATAATGTAACAAACCTTTTCTCACAAATTTCCCTTTCGAAAGTAAACTTGGAAATGATGTATTTTAAATTATTAAACTTTTTTTGGAGCACATTCCAAAATACTTATTTTACATCAATTGCAGGTGCTTCGTACTATGTTATTTCACCTCTTTCTTGTAACACGTAAGTTTGCATTCAGGTCACCCAGCAAAACCGCCCAATATCGTTCTCTAAATAATTCAAGTTCACAGAAACTCATCTTTCATATTCACTTTATCATCACTGGAAAAAGTTTATAACAGGTATTTTGCGCTGGACAGATTATTATTATATTATTCATACAGAACAAGTCTGCAGGGGCCAGTGACTTGCATTCAAGTCTTAAAAATGGTGTTTATTTGAGAGAAGTAAAAGAGGGTAATAGGAAATACAGAAAGAAGAGATCAGTTAATAGAAAAGAAAAAATAATTTACCAGGTTAATGTATAGACAAAATTAGTAATATACAAGGGGAATTGTTTTAGAGTAGTAATGCATTGCATCTTCGTTTGAACCCTTGAGGTTCTAATTGCACAACATCCTCAGGGAGACTGTTCCATAGTCCAACGGTGTGAGGAAGAAAGGACCTCAGGAACTGAGAAGTTCGATAGCGAGGTACAGCGAGAGTTTACCATCATAGTATTCAGACTGATACATGTGTAGCTTTCCCCACGCCTCAGTCATCTTCGTAACACAAAGCTACCGTCTGCTTCGCCTTACATCTCTTAAGGCACAAACACATAATTTTCATCTTCGTCCTTCGCAGGCTCGAGTACCTAGATCTCCCTCATATGGTTCCAGTAATTGTCATAATATCCAACTTTACACACACGCACACTACTTATCTATTTACTCGTCTATCTGTCTGTCTATCTATCTATCTATCTATCTATCTATCTATCTATCTATCTATCTATCTATCTATATATATATATATATATATATATATATATATATATATATATATATATATATATATATATATATATATATATATTTATATATATATGTATATATACAGTATATATGTTACAGTCAACGTGCGTAATCAGTCATTACGCGTAATGACTGAAATTTCAGTCATCACGCGTAATGCACTTAGGGGACATTTGATCCCCAGGAGCTAGTACTAAAACACGGCGAAACAGTGAGTCACCTACACTGTTTCGCCGGGTTTAGTACTAGTCCCTGGGGTTCAAATGTATTTTGCCGTGTTTAGTACTAGCTCCTGGGGATCAAATGTCCTAAGTGCATTACGCGTGATGACTGAAATTTCAGTCATTACGCGTGTTGACTGTAACATTACATATATATATATATATATATATATATATATATATATATATATATATATATATATATATATATATATATATATCGAATTGAAGAATTCGAGAAGTTGAGGGCATAGTGGTTATTACAATTACATTACATTTGTATCTGGTCAACAGCGACAGTATTATGTGTGTATGTACATATGTACAGTATATGTGTGTGTATACACATACATATATATCAGAATATTTCAATTGTGATTATTGTAAATGAGGGGGATAATTTACGTCACTGGGGGGAGAGCAAGGAGTGATATAAAAATATTGTAATAACTTTTTTCTCTCCTAGTAATTAGGCGCCCATATATTTCATACGTAAGTGGGAGAGACTTTCCTAGCAATTAGTTCCCTTTTTGACAATAGGAAGGCAACAGCGTCGCATACCTGGCATTACAACGGAGTACGAATCTGCCAAATATGCGGAAGTGAGTTGCTGTGAGACACTCAAAGAAAGGTCACGGTTACGCATGACTGAACTTTCAAATTATCCATCAGATCGTTTGATGTTCTATTTTTCATGTCTTCAGCAGGGATTCGCTTGTTGGGGAAGTTCGAGGGGATGGGTACACCATCAAGTGGTGTGCGGATCAAAAGTCGTGGGGAATGGAGTGCATATGATAAGGATTGAAATACTTCAATCTGGAGTCACGTGTCCTGTTTGATTGTGAATTTGTAGATAAACACGTATATATATGTTTTAAGGAAATGATGGCCTTGAGCTTATATTATTTCTTTCCTTGTGAAAAAAATTTTTTTTTTAAACTCAAGGTAGTTTTATTCCTTTAGGAGAAATTGCAGTATCTAAAGTTTGTTCTAGATATGTGCGTCTGTAAATCCTAGCTTTCGTAGATGGGGTGCAAACGGCGACCTCAAATTTAGAGGCAACGTAGCGGACACATCTGCGCATGTAGGCGCCTTTTGTCCAGGGGCCACACATAATGTGAAGAGGCTTTGTAGAGATAGTCTCTGAAATTTTCATGAAAATTTGCATCCTTGACGACTGATAGATTTGGTACCAGAAAGTATCGCAGTACTCGTCAGAAAAAAAAAAAAAAGCCTCAACATATTTTCAGTTCCAACTCAGTCTGTTGTACACTGGAGATGCCCCAAGCTTCTACCGAATCGGCGAATTTATGTAGGCGCAGGTCGTGTAATTTTTCATATTTGGGTGTTATGGAAGGGGATGACATCCAGGTTTTTGATAAAGCTTAAAATTTGAATGAGGTAAACAGTCCTTCAGTGGGTGATCAGGAAACTGGTTTATTGGCAGTCGTTTTAACCCCAACGCTGATGCTTCTCTGTATAACCGTTGTTTATGTGTGTTAGATAAGAGAGGGGGTGTGGGCGGTCAGACCTGTCGAATTTTGTTATTTAGTTTTCGTTCTGTGGCTTTGTAACTTTTACACTCTTCATGCTTTTGTTTGAAACCGCTGAGAAAGCTCTCAGATGTAGGAAGAGTGTTTTTAGTGATAAAATCGCCTTGTCGGCTTGTGAATCTTTGCATTTTTTTATAGATAAATTCGAACGAGGTACGTCTACCAAGAGAGAGGAACATGTAATCAGAAAATATGTAAAACATATCTCAAAATTTACTCGGCCTATGCTAGCCAGTATTCAAGTTGAGATAGTTTCACCAACGTAGTTTCTTTTATGATCTCTAGCACTAGCTAGGCCCGAGTTCGAGTCTCCGGCCGGCTGAGGAAGAGTTAGAGGAATTTATTTCTGGTGATAGAAATTCATTTTTCGCTATAATGTGGTTCGGAATCCACAATAAGCTGTAGGTCCCGTTGCTAAGTAACCAGTTGGTTCTTAACCACGTACAATAAGTCTAATCCTTCGGGCCAGCCCTATAAGAGATGTTAATCAGCTCAGTGGTCTGGTAAAACTAAGGTATACTCAACTTTTTTTAAAAGATTTTAGGCGATATGTGTGTGTGTGTATGTTGAGTTGAATTCTTATTTTCATCTCTCTGCACATAGTGAAAATGCCTCTAGAATAGCTTGCATTTTTATTGTAAGCAAGGCCATTTTGCCATCGTTTTCAAAAGTAGCGTGACATAAGTGTTCCCTTTAACAGTTTGTTTTTTATGGTGTTGCAGAAGCTTTTTTTTTTCTCAAAGGCGGCACAGCGGCAATATTATGTGTGTTGAAAACGTTAAAAGGTTTTATAGATGTGAAGCGTAGTTGTGAAGCAGTATAGTAATTTTCAATATTGTGGCATCAGACATTTCACATTTTTACCCATGGAGTCTGTTCTTTGTATTTTGCCTTTTTTCAGACATTCTTTTTGTACTGTATAAATCGCAACTTTAAAGATATTTTTTACTGAATCAGAGTTTTCAAAAGGGCGAACTAAACGTATTTGTTGGATCTTAGAGCAAAAAGATTGAAACTGCGTCTGCCTCTGATCCCTTAAGAAGTGATTTTTTTTTAATGTGAACATTCTTTTTCCACTCGGTCCACGTCTTCTAGGCTTCACATAGTGATGATTTTCTGTAGATCCCACTTAAAAAAGAGGCGGTGGTGGGGGATTACAAAATTGTGGCTGTACTTATTTTTGTTTGGCTGCTTTACATTTTCTTACACATTACCTGTTTTAGTGGAATTCAATAAATAAGAAAAATAAATTAGTATCGAAGAATAAATTGACACGATTTAATGAAAGGATTCGTCTAGTTATGTATTTAGGTTCAACCAAAAGGAAAACCCCTAAGCATTGTTAACTTTTGTGGTGGGTGGGTAAGTGGAGTTGATAACGTGTCACCTTTGTTGTAGGTGCTATATATATATATATATATATATATATATATATATATATATATATATATATATATATATATATATATATATTTAAAAACTTTATAAAACCACAAGACTAGCACCTACAACAAAGCTGATATGTTATCAACTCCACTTACCCCACCCACCACAAAAGTTAACAATGGCTTAGGGGTTTTCCTTTTGGTTGAACCTAAATACATAACTAAACGAATGCTTTCATTAAATCGTGTCAATTTATTCTTCGTTACTATTTTTCTTATTTATTGAATTCCACTAAAACAGGTAATAATATATATATATATATATATATATATATATTATATATATATACTGTATATATATATTATATATTATATATATACTGTATATAGTATATATATAGAGTGCATTCCACCATTATGTGATATAAAATATAAACCGAGTTTATAGCCACAGGAAAGTGAACCAGTAGTGGGTAAAATCTTTTGCCTTTAATTTAAGGCACTCGTAGACAAATTACATACTATAGAGAAAGATTATAAAGAAGATGTCTGGAAAAAAATTACGATGTTCAAGGCGTATAAAACCATTTAATGCACGTTAAGGTCATGACGTTTGAGGTTAATCTTGAATTGAGGAGCGGCTGTCCTAGATTGATCAAGGAGAGGCTAAGGATATTTGGCAAATCTTCAAAGTACTCATTCCATCGACACAGGAATGCGTGCACTCTCTCCAAGTTTGTCATTTGTGAGGACCATTTTGTTCATTATCCTCCCTCTGCATTTATTTCCCAGCAGAGCAACTTTGTTGTCCACAAGTTCTTTGTCACTGTCATGTCTGTTATTTTAAGTTGCCTTGGTTTTCTCGCTCCCTGTCATTTTGTCATGTTCATCATCCTCGTTGGATATAACAAGAGTATTTGGTCGAGATTGTTTATCGAAACTTTCATATCCGCATATTCCGAGTGAGCCCTTATGCAAAAGTTTAATTTTATAGGTCATTTGCACACACTTTATTATGAGATATTCCTGTAATTATACCCGTCATAAGTTGAGAGTATTGTATACCCTTTGCATCATAATGCAAGATAGGGTGTTGCTGAATGACCGGTCGTTGTAGTATTTTGTTAATTCTCTGCAGAACGCATATTGGTCAGGTGTCTTTGTATGAAATTGACACTTTAAGATTCACTGATATACGAGGCGGAGGTCGCTGCCATTTTGCCCTTTTAAAGAAGAATGATTGTTTTGTTGCTTCAGTTTTCTTTCAAGTTCTGTTTATTTTATGTACGGAACCTTACACATTGCACAACACATTGATGCATAATAAATGAATTGAATAACAAACCTGTGCTTGTCTTTGTAACTGTTGAAAGAGATTGGCATGTTGACTTTCGAGATTTATTTCATTATCCAAAGGCAAATTCAAGAGAGGGAGAGAGAGAGATATATATATGAGCACTCACGACTCCTCAGTTTAATTAGGTTGTAATCAGGTTGGTAATATATAGTTTACGCTTATATAGTCCTTAATAGATAAGACAAAGTTTTGTTGCAACTTTAGGTATTTGAAAAGCACGAGTGAATCATAAGTAGCGAAGAGTGTAACCTATATTATGAATTACTGTAACCACCTGAACGTAGCAGGAACATCGGCTGATGAAGGGATACAGGTGTTCCTACACCTGTATAACAGAAACAGCAGCCGCAGCAGATGTGTGTGTGCGCGCGCGCGCGCTCTTGTGCGTGCGTAGAAATAAATTTCTACGGACGTGGGGAAGGGAAGATAACTCGCTGCCTTTTGGCGTCGTTATTTTGTTTAAAATGGCCGCTTCCTCTTTCGTTCGTAAGTGTAAAAATCGTCGATGTAACAGATTATAAAGGTAGCAAATAATGTTGTCTATAAAGCCATCGTTTCAAGGAATTTAGCAGCTTCGTTTTTCCCATAAGGCAATGCTCTTCCTCCAACAATAGATTTGGATGTCTCGAATGATGCCATACTTTAAAAATTTCTTATGCTTTTTTTTTTAATTTGTTCTCGGTTTATGTCAAGACTTTGATCAGAACGGGCATTCAAGTCAGATTTCTATGGTGGATTATACACTTAATTCTTTAAATCTGAAATAGATTTGCTAAGACTCGAAGTCGGGATTCGATAAATATTTCGAATTGAGGCCTTCTTTCGTCGTCTGTCTGTTCATAGAGCTAAATATACTTTATATTGTGATATGGATCAGCAACATTCCGCGATCGTTGACAATTCGTAGAAAATTACCTGTGGTTAACGTATCGAGAAATTGTAGAAGAATTTTGGTAATGTTTTTATATTTTTTGCCTGAATATGCTTATCCATTGATTTCATCTATTCATTTCATAAAATGTACGAGGCTGATGATAGTAAACAGGTTCACAAGGAAGGCAAGTTTTATTTGTGGATTGCGATTATTTTTGGTAGCTGGTAAGGATTTGTATAACACACGCGCACACACATATGCAGGGTTTTTCGATATTAGAGCCCCTCTACAGCATAAACCAAAATTGATATGGACAAAAACAAAAGTAATTCAGAACAGGTATTTATCTAAGTTTCTCTCTGAGTATTTAATATTTTGTGTGGCCTCCATCTGCCTGTACCACAGCCTGCATTCTTGAGGGGTATGATTTCAGCAAATGGCAAAAAAGCTGAGGCTCAGAATCCATTTCCCTGAGCACTTCAGTCACCTCTCTTCGCAGGTCGTGGAGGCTTGGTATACCATCATAGTTCACTGTGCGCGCTTCAACACGATCCTTCAAGATACTACCAATGTTTTCAGACACATTAAGGTCAGGGGAGCTACCTGGAAATTCACTTGACAAGAAGAAATTGATACCACTGTTTCGAAGCAGCTCCAGTGTCTGAAGAGCCTTGAAACATGGTGCCTTATTATGCAAAAATGTGACTTCTTCAACAAATAATACATTTTCAGGATCTTTGAGGAAAGGAAATACTCCACCAGTAAGCACAGTTTCTCTGAAGTATTCGCCATTCCATGACTGTCCTTTTTCTTTGATGATCCACATTAACCGTTTGGCTGTGAAACAGAAAAATTCCCAAACATTCAGGAAATTTCACAACTTAGCGATAGCGCACATCATCGCTGATATCATCCAACTTTGCAACCCAAATGATGTCATTTTTATGATTTGGCTTCCTGGCTGTGTAAATGAAGAATTCATCTGATGCTGCAACATGGAGAAAGTCAGCTTCATCCCAGTCTTTAAGAAATGAACCACAAAACCATGCACGGTCTTCTCTCTGTTGCCGAGTGATTTTGGGCTTGCTGAGAACATGAAATGGCTTGATACCAGATTTTTTCAACTCGCAATGTACAGCACTGTAACTTCTCTTCTTTCCCCTTTTTGTTTCTAGTTCAAGCGCCAATTTACATAAAGACTTTCTTGGTCTACCCACTGCCTCAGCTATGATGTCTTTTGACTACTAAGAAAGGACTTCAGGCCTTCCAAGATTCTCACTCTTTTTGCGATGACAGTCGTATGGATTTTTGTTCCAGTTTCTTTTAACAAAGGATTAATCTCTTTTAATGCATTTAGCTATCCAGGAACGTGAAATGAAGGATACGCCAGCATCACTGGTCTCTCTGAAGGTTATAACCCGGATTCTGTCAATCCATCTGATTTCCTGCGAGTCGTTAGCCATGGCTGTAGCTAACTCCGTCACTCAGTCTGAAAATACAAGAACTGTAAAATGAAAAATAGCTTAATAGAAACTAAAAAATAATGAACTTGGAGATAGGCTATAGCAGAAAACTTCATAACTTTCCATTTGTTCTGTGGAGAGGGGGGGGGGCCTCTAATTTCGAAACACCCGGTACACACACACACACACACACACACACATATATATATATATATATATATATATATATATATATATATATATATATATATTATTCTTCATTTAACGTGCTTTTTCCCATTTTTCATATGGGGTAACCACGATACCTTCTTTTGAAGGACTTTGATTTGGCACTGGGGTAGGCCATAGCCTCGATCGGCTGCCCTGCCTTACATCGCTTAGACCCCGGTAGCACGTGTATATGTATCGTGCCAAATCCCCAGCTCCCTTTCTCCCAGCAGCGAGGCGACGTGAGCAGCTAGGCAGACAGTTTGAGACGTGTGAGGCGTCTGTTATGTTTTTAGATGTTGGAGTGGCTTTGTTTGTGTGTGTATTAGTCTGTAACGCCCATTTGCTTTCAGGAAACCTACCCATTGATTACGTACATAATCCCGGGGTGTCTACACCGATAGCAAAGTGTCCGCCCACTCTGACTGGTCGGCTGCAGATTTGAACTCCGCTGACACAGACTTCGTATGAAGTCCGAGTCTGCTGCTCTACCAACCGAGCCATCGAGGCTCCATATATATATATATATATATATATATATATATATATATATATATATATATATATATATATATATATATATATATATATATATATATACATATGTATGTATGTATATAATTTACATATCAACGAAGAAAGAATAGCCAACAGTCTCTGTAAAATTACAATACTAAATAAGTAATACATACCTCTTCTTCCAGAATTCACTCGAATGTGGAAGCAAGAAACTGAAAATTTTAAATTCTCTAAAATAACTTTTATATATATATATATATATATATATATATATATATATATATGTATATATATTATATATATATATATATATATATATATATATATATATATATATATATATATATATATATATATATATATATATATATATATATATATATTATGTATATATATATGTGTGTGTATTGGCACATATGTGCGTGTGCGTATAAAATTCTGTTAACTATAGATTGATGGCGAAATTTGATTTAGTACAAATCTCTCTCTCTCGTTCATATATGTATATATATATATATATATAATATATATATATATATATATATATATATATATATATATATATATATATATATATATATATGATCATCATTCTGTCGTCCAGAAAGAATTATAACTTTACTTACCACTGTAATTCAGTCACCTTGCACTCACGCACATGCTTAGAAAAGTTAGAGTTCTCAGAACACGCAATAAGTAACCATTGTACACCTAGGCGACATTAAATATTAGTATCAAGCGTCATTAGTAACATGCACACATCATGCTATATATATATATATATATATATATATATATATATATATATATATATATATATATATATATGTGTGTGTGTGTGTGTGTGTGTGTAATTACTTCTTTCTCAGTTGACAGATAAAATTATAAGAAATGTTATTTGTCCCAAAAAGTTATGGTCAGTATTTAGTATATTGTTTTAAAAAAAAAAGTGTTTCACATATGGGGGTAGTGCCGTCAGTGCACCTCACGCGGTGTACTGTAGGCATTACTTCGGGTTCTCTGCAGCGTCCCTTTGGCCGCAGCTACAACCCCTTTCATAGCTTTTACACTACCTCTGTTCATATTTTCTTCTTTCCATCTTACTTTCCACCTTTTCCTAACAATTGATTCATATTGCAACTGCGAGGTTTTCCTCTTGTTACACCTTTCAAACCTTTTTATTGTCAATTTCCGTTTTAGCGCCGAATGACGTCAGGTCCCAGTGCTTGGCTTTTGGCCTAATTTCTATATTCTCTTCTGTTCTTAAAAAAAAGTGTGATAGGCATTGGATATAATTTCAGTCCTCCACTATAGTCCCCCACCCCCCTACCACCTCTTTTTCATTTTTGAGAATTGTATGAATGCCCCCCCCCCTTCTGTATACACTAGTATAATAATTCTAACCTACTTGGTTCACGCAGTGACCTCTACTCTATTTCCCCTATATCTCCTTCCACCCCATTCGTTCCAGGTAAATCCACTTTTCTACCCCATTCTATACCAGGCCTATCCCCCGCCCCCGCCCCCGCCCACCCCTTCCCGTGCCTGTTTCCATCAGCTTCCCCTTAACCCGAGTGTATTGGTTAAGTGCGAGATTACAGGCGATAACAGCTTGGCTGTCATCCACTATTAACTTCATTCTTATCTAATCGGTCATGAGATCGCCTTATCGATGTGCGTAGGCAGATAAAGTAACGTGTTAATTGACTCTCCAATCTTGCTCTAAAGGGAGCGGTGATGTAGGAACTTGACGTACATTGCAGTTTTATTCAGAACTGGCGGAACGATTATAGAAATGCCTGAGTTTTCGTACGGTTTTATTAGTTTTTTCAAATTTGGTGTATTTCTTTTTCTAAGTAGAACCTTCTTAATTGAACAGCCTGCTTGGGTTATGTTGATGAAGGTATCTTTTATCTTTTCACGTTCAGTGTCTCTGCTGTTGGAAACGGACTTTTTATGATTGTACAGTACTGTATTCTTAGTATCGGTACCTTGTAAAAATCTGTTTACGAACTTGGCGTCTTAGTTTGTAGAGGGATAATAACAGTATAGGATACTGCGTTCGTAGTTTCTTCTTTGAAAATGCGGAACTTCTGTAATACTGTCAAGGTAACAGAACGGGTTTGAGTCTACAGAATCCGTTCCTGGCATGAGCATGCCGAATGCTGTTAATAATGAGAACGAACCCGTCAGCAGAACTACACATTATTAGACAGCTCAGGTAATGATGCTGACGTCACGATTACGTTGCTTGACCTGGTAAAGGGCGGGATTCCCTTCCTAAAGGTCACTCAACCCTCTCGTGATATACGCTTTAATTATGGAAGTTATTTTCTTTTTCTTCCTCCCTGATCATCGGTTTTTGCATGTCAGATTCACACGCAAAATCTCTGTTGGTGGAAAGGGGCATTTGCGAGTTGTCATGAAATGTTTTGGGAAATGTGTGTCAGATATGTGTATGAAAGTGTGTTATTGATTGCATGTACGTTCTCTTGCGTATTGTGTTTATTCACGATTTTATGTGTTAAGTAATCGAACATGTGTACAGTCCCAAGGGTAGTAATCTCCATATTTAGACCAGTTGAATCAGTGTATCTGTTCTGCATACATTGTAGACAGGACATTGGAAAGAGGAAGGATTACCCATAGAATATCGTTGAAAACGCCGTGGGAACCGAGGTATCTTGGTCGGGTTAGATAAAGGGGTCTTATGTGGTCGTGGGTGCTTGCTTTAAGACGGCATGTTTGTGGTAAGGTGTGAAAGGGATTAGAAGGCCTGGTGCGGCCCTCTGGACTCTGCCCGACCAACAGAATCGAAGTTAACTTCATTCTTTGCACTTAAAATGTCAGAAGCGAGAGACTTGGCCTTGGGTTGAATCCCCATAGATTATTGTCCCGGCCCAAGGGGTGTGGTGGATGCCGTGAGACTTACACACACATTTATGTGTGTGTGTGTATGCGTGCGCACACGTCTAAATTAACTTTTTGTGTTATTTCCTCGTTCTTTTTATAGCTAAATTAATTTCGTTCTCTCATTCATCTTCCACGTAATCTCGCAGGTATTTGTTTTTATACACTTCACTCTGCATTCCTGTCTGTCCCCCATGATCTAATGCACTGTATGTGGTGTGCGTCAGGGTAGTAAACTTTTGTTCAGGAATCCGTGCGAACATGCCGAGAAGTCATGGGTATCTTTCAACGCCATATTAGTAATAAGGAGTCCTTTATATTATTTTTTATTGCCTCCCAGAAGTATGTATTGGTAGTACTATCATTAATATTTTTTCCTTGTTCTTCATACGGTTTGGTAAACGGCATTCAGGTCAAGAAATAAAGTTTGATTTATGTCGAAATTGGCTTGAAATATTTATTATTATTATTATTATTATTATTATTATTATTATTATTATTATTATTATTATTATTATTATTATTATTATTATTATTTGTAGTTTAATTTTACAAAGATACTTCCCTCAGAGGATGAATTTACTTATGACCCCAACAGTAAGAGTAGACAACAACCAATATTTTCGAAAGACTTAAGTACCAAGCTTTGTACTCTTTGTGCGACCTCATTGACAGGCATTAACACAGCACCTTTTGGCCTCTCGGTAGATCTCACAGATGGTTGTCGTTGGGCTTTCAGGTTATGCAGGTCAAATTCCAGGTGCGTGAAGTGGAGAGGTAAGATATGTAAACCGAGATGGATCGTTGGTGTGCAGAACTGACTGGCATTTGCATCTCGGATATCAGGTTTATAATGTTTAAACGCCATATGTTTTTAGCAGGGTTGCAAGTTGCTTAAAGTAGAACATGTGCCTGCGAGAGTGCTTTAAGGAGAACAGGTGCCTGGGAGAGTGCTTTTAGGAGAAGAGGTGCCTGCGAAGTGCTTTAAGGAGAACAGGTGCCTGCGAGAGTGCTTTTAGGAGAACAGGTGCCTGCGAAGTGCTTTAAGGAGAACAGGTGCCTGCGAGAGTGCTTTAAGTTAAGGAGAACTGATGCCTGCTAAAGTGCATTAAGGAGAACAGGTGCCAGCGAAAGTGTTTTAATGAGAACAAGTGCCTGCGAGAGTGCTTTAAGTTAAGGAGAACTGGTGCCAGCGAAAGTGCTTTAAGTTAAGGAGAACAGGTGCCAGGGAAAGTGCTTTAATGAGAACAGGTGCCTGCGAGAGTGCTTTAAGAACAGATGCCTACGAGAGTGCATTTAGGAGAACAGGTGCCTGCGAAAGTGCTTTAAGTTAAGGAGAAATGGTGCCTGCGAAGGTGCATTAAGGAGAACACTTGCCTGCGAAAGTGCTTTAATGAGAACAGGTGTCTGGGAGAGTGCTTTAAGTTAAGGAGAACTGGTGCTTGCGAAAGTGCTTTAAGGAGAACAGGTGCCAGCAAAAGTGCTTTAAGGAGAACAGGTGCCTGGGAAAGTGCTTTAAGGAGAACAGGTGCCTGCGAAAGTGCTTTAAGTTAAGGAGAAATGGTGCCTGCGAAAGTGCATTAAGGAGAACAGGTGCCTGCGAAAGTGCGTTAAGGTGAACAACTGGTATCTACGAAAGTGCTTTAAGGAGAAGAGGTGCCTGCGAAAGTGCTTTAAGGTGCAGGCAGAAGAGCTACAATTGTTTTGATTTGTTACTTGTATTATGGTTGCTTAGCGCTTTGCATTGGAATTGTCAGGTTTATACGGTCGAGCCGGTCGGTGTGCGAGGTCGAACTGTCAAGTGGTTACAATCGATATTCGAGGTATTTAGCAACAGGGTTGTCGGGTAACAGCGATGCGATGTTGAAATGTTGCAGTAGACGACTCGTATTAGGCACTCATGACCTTTATAGAGTTTTGTTTATCAATTATTTGACTTATACCACAGATTTTACCGAGTTCGCCACTTGTGTAAGTAATGAGCCATAATCGTGAATAATTTTGCCGTAGAAGCAAACATAATGTAATAGTAGTTACATTATGTAATGATAATTTTATTATCTCATAATTATTAGCCAACCGAGTTGGAAGGCATTTTTGCTTTTGTTTGTCTGTTTCTTTGTTTGTTCGGGCGCACCATCGGGATGTTTCACGCAACGAGAGAACGGAACGTGAAGAAACGTGACAGTGTCCATTTGGGTACTTTTGGGAGAAATCGAATCAGAGTTTATAGATTGTTGCCATGGGAACCATCTCCCATGATAAAAGGTTGGGATTTCTGATATACTTTTTTTGTATTGGAAAATAATAGCAGATCAAGTGTACCAACCATTACCTATAAAAATCACCGGTCAGGGTAACAGAACAAGTTGCCACTGTCGCAGTAATCACTCATAGAGCGGGAAAATGGCAATTAGAAAAAATGGTAATTGATATGCGTTTGTGCGTGGTGATCAACGTTTTAGTTCTCTTAAGCTAGCGTTAACGAGTAGTACCGCTTTGGTTGAGACCATCTCTCTGCTGAGGCTTTTGTCGAAAGTCGAGTATAAACAGGACATATTTAAAATTCGCACTTGCCAACGGTAATTTTATTTTCAACCTGTAATGTAGTATTGTTGCAGTGATTGATGCTTGTACATAGTAGGTGGGGTATCATTCAAGCGTACTATTTTTGTCCGATTTGTTTACCAGCGTATAAATGATTAATATCTTTTTGCAATGTATTTACAGTGACATGTTTTACTCTCTGAATTCCGGCTCATTAATTCCTACCACCCTTCATTTCCCCCGTGTTCCTCGTTCATTTCTCATTAATATTTAAAAATCACCCTTCTCAAACTGAAGGCGGGCTCTGTTCCATCCCGCTGAATCCGTACCCGGAGCTAATAGAATTGAAAGAAATAAAGGCTGGCAGGCAACATATTATCCCTTAACTGGAAGAAGCTGGCAACATTCTTTCGTCGACTTTAAGGGTTACTGCTGATGTCAGCATTTAGGAAATTGGAAAAAGTGAAGGTCACTGATCCCTACGTGATTATGAAGGACAGATGGTGCGAAGAAGAGAAGGACGGAAGGATTAGAGAGAAACTTAGATTATCTCTTTTTTTATGTGAAAGGCTGTTTGCTATTAAGGAATTAATTTTTCCTCTGTTTACGACTAGAAACCCCCCCCCTTCTCTCTCTCTCTCTCTCTCTCTCTCTCTCTCTCTCTCTCTCTCTCTCTGTTTTGATTGGTCCAATCGTCCTCTTTTTATCCCCTTCCCATGACGCTTGTAAATGAAGGTAGGATGAGGAACGGGAGTAACAAAAGCCCACGAGAGAGAGAGAGAGAGAGAGAGAGAGAGAGAGAGAGAGAGAGAGAGAGAGAGAGAGAGAGAGAGAGCTTTACTCACGAGGACCCGTGATGGAAAATCAATAGAATCCCACTCCCCCTCCCCCGGGCCAATCTTAAAAAGAAAAAAGATGGAGGCATTTTTTTCTCTATCTCTTCCTTTTTATGTACCTACAGTTTCTGGTATTTGATTATTATGGGGTCATATGTAAATAAAGAAGGGGTATAACTGTTTCACTCTTTTTCATTTGTTTTCATTTCTCTCGTGAAGAAATTTCATTATGCATTCTATTGCAAATATCATTGTTTAAATTTCACCAAAAAAAAACCCTCGTTTGTTTTTGTCCACCCGGTTCATTAGGCATAATGATAGAAAGTATCCGAGTCATGTAGTATTACTTGACACTGACACTAAATAACATCGTCATAGACATAAAATGATTGTTGCTGAAAATACTGAGGGGAGACATTGGCTCACAAAGAAAAAAGGAATTGGGGCATGTGGATAAAAACGTCCTGGAGTATGTGGAAATGTATTTTGTTTTTCTTTGTTTAGATGTCATGAATTTCCATTCGAATGGCGTCTCTCTCTCTCTCTCTCTCTCTCTCTCTCTCTCTCTCTCTATATTGAGTAGGCAGTTTATATGGGACCCTCAGCACAGACTTTCTGCAGCTTTTGAGGATGACAGGAGTTCCTGAAGTAGTTTATTGTTTTTGCAGCTCCCATAATATTTCGCTGGAGTTTTGAACTAATTGACAAGTGAATTGTAAAGGTACGTCATCGTATATCTCGTAGTTATTCTCTAGATTTTATGGACATTCTTTTATATTCTAAGTTATGTAGTATGTGTATGCTTGCATGAATGTTAAATTACCCTTATTTGTGCATATATCATATCGAAAGTCCCTTTATTTCCTTTTTGGGCCATTTTCGAATATAAGTATAAATGTAAGCGATACTAGACATCTGAACAAATTCGCCAATTTTAGACGTTTTATACAGCTCAGATATTTCTAAATCCTTAATGCGGAGCTTAGAAGGCAGGAGGAAGAGAAGAGTGGTTTCTATGGCAGCTTAAGTAGGAGTGTATTCAGGGATTGTTGAGCAATCTCTTCGTATGTGAGGTAAAGTGTGGGTGGTGAATATAAACGAGAAGGAAAAGGTAGAATCTTGGGATGAATTGCCCGTTTAGTTAATATCTAGTAGGAAGGTTTGAAAGAGTGAGTTTAATTGTGTTCTGTGGTGAAAAACTTGTGAGAATTAAAACGATGAATTACAGAGTTGTGATGTGATATGTTCACGAGGAGAGAATGGGAGAGCGTAATCTGGCTGGGATTAGCTAAGTTTGTGGGAAGAGGCTATGCTCCAAGAAATGGAGGAGTGCATGAAAAGTAGAGGTAAATGGCGCGGTGTGTATAGTTGTGGCTTCGAAGACTTTCTATTGTACCTAAGAAGTGGCTGATAATTATATATCGCGGGACCACGAATTAGGCTGTTGTTTCGTTTTTCTTTGGAGCCACCCCGTATCATAGAGGCGCACGTGTGTGTGTGCGAGAGTATGTATTGTATAAAACATTATCTCCACGTTTGTTTATTTCTTTTAAGTCTGAGAGATGCGTTATGTCACGAAATGCTATCAGTTTTAATCTTTGGAGGAAAGAATTCCAGGAATTACTCTCTGTTCCGATGCTAAGCTACGAAGGAGACGGATAAGAATTCGTGTATCGAAAACTTCCTCGCGAAAATATGTTGAGACGAGTTACGTTATGAAAAGCCAATTTTTGGCCGTTCTTGTCGCCATAATTTGCGCAAATGGCGTCTTTATTTTTTATGTCTATTTTTACCTGCCAGTTCCAGTGTGTTGCTTTTATAAGCATGCTAAATTTTATTGGATTTATTTTTGTAAACGCTTTGCCAGAAACTACTTCTCAGGTTTGAGTGTCTTCATGGCTTGTCCCGTTTAAGTATGCGTATGTGCCCTGAACTTTGAGTAGGCTAAAACTTGCAGCTGTGTCCATGCTTATATATTTATTTGAACCCACGTACACAAATATATATATATATATATATATATATATATATATATATATATATATATATATATATATATATATATATATATATATATATATATATATATATATATATATATATATATATGTGTGTGTGTGTGTGTGTGTGTGTGTTTGTATATAATATGTATACATACATACATATATATATATATATATATATATATATATATATATATATATATATATATATATATACACACACACATTCAGCTGTTTCCTCCACATGAAATTTCTCTAGAGATAGAGAAAAACACAACAATGGTCACTCCCACATTCACACTTTACCACCAGAATTATGGATGAACCCTGTTTGCAGAAAACTCCCGTGACCTTAGCCACTTCACACACCTGCACAAAAGGTTCATCAGCACTACCTCGATCCCACTTACGCCTCTTGCATCATTTGCCTTTCTATCTTGCTTGTATACTCTTATATTTCTTGGATATTAAGACTTTTCCTTCTTGGGATCTTTCTCATCATCTCCCCAGCTCACTCTTGGTAGGTCTTTCCTCCCCTCCTCCTTCCAAACATTGCAGAATTGTATAGTTTTCACCAACCTATTATAATTCCGTCATTCTTTCTGCACGACTAGGTCATCTCCAGATGTCACGGTCCACCTTTACACAAGCGTTAAACTTGTTGCCGCGTCTACGTATTTGTAGAATTCTCATCCTATCAATCTTTTGTGCACCAAGTGCATGGAAGCAGTTGATATGCATCGGTATTTGAAAGTACGTGTAACGAGAGAGAGAGAGAGAGAGAGAGAGAGAGAGAGAGAGAGAGAGAGAGAGAGAGAGGAGGGATCAAAGTAATAGTGTCGATGAGTTTCAAACGAATTTCATAGGAAGCCGAGACATATACAGTAAAGGTGCGATTCCACCGAGGCAACGCAAGCAACATGTAGCATGCGGCTTGACTGGCTTTCACAGCCATTAAGTGTCTATCCAAGTCCTTATCTAACATAATGGTTGTTTGCCTTTTTTCTTGCTACTTATAAGATTCGATTTCCTAATCCGTTATCACAATTATAATTTTTTTTCCCAATTTCCTTCCTCAGACATTAACAATTTAAATGCAGGTTACTTTCCGTTCTTTCATTATATTCGATCCTGTCTTGAAAGCTTTTTCAAGCCACTTTCAGTAGTCCACCTACGACCAACCTCATATCCAAATAACAACAAATATTGCTACTAATTCTTTAGCATTGAATCCTCTCTCTCTCTCTCTCTCTCTCTCTCTCTCTCTCTCTCTCTCTCTCTCTCTCGAGAGAGAGAGAGAGAGAGAGAGAGAGAGAGAGAGAGAATGATTCAGTGGTAGATGATCAACGTGACACACCCACCAGACAGTTTTACACTAGCTACTTTTCCGCTCGCAAACCAGTAAAAGGTAACGTTTTGTAAACTCTTGCTGCTACGAACTGATCAAAGAGAAAGAACCTGTACCTGCATAAAGCTGGCTTAATTTAAAATAACAAAAACTTTTGTTATATTTATCAATGAAAAACACTAGAGTTGTTCGAACAGCGGAGTTACCTAAACTTCAAGTTTATTAGTTTTCCGTGTCGACATTAGATAATGGATAAAGGAGGTCGTATAGATTAATATAAAAAAACTACTCGCTTTCAGCTTTAAAATTTTCTGATATTACTACAAACGAGTCGAGAAAAATATTAACAAACAAATCGAGAAAATATTAAGAAACTTGCGTTATCTTTGAGGATCCGAAATTGCCTTCTGTCCCCGTTAAGAAAAGGCAAACGCCGTGGCAGACTGTTCATACGTATAGAAAACCAATACATAAACACAAAATCGCCAGTGCGTGGAAAAGTAAGATCTTCAAATCTCTGAAGAAATGCGTGAGGGTGGATTTTTTGTGTATTGAGAGGACGTGAACGCCAGAGTTTGTCAAGAAAGAGTTTCCGCAGTAATAGACTTCATCGTAGTAATATTAGTCTTTGCAAATGATATGGAAACACTTATCCTTGTACCCTATGCTCACCAAATGGTCGTCCTTAAATTCGTTCCTTCCAACGGATGTTCCCGTCCATCCAGCTAATCCTTTTACTGGAAGTGTGAACTTTTTTTGGCATACTAACCTTATTCCTACAGAGGTGGTCAGTAACAATCTCTCTCTCTCTCTCTCTCTCTCTCTCTCTCTCTCTCTCTCTCTCTCTCTCTCTCTCTCTCTCCACAAGAAGTAATCTAGATACCATAAGCCTTATTTAATCTACTGATTCCAGGTAAACTGTTTCCTTCGTAGGATCTTACTAAATTGAGAGTTGAAATGTTGATTGAAATGTGTCGTTATGGAATTAACACACACACACACTTATTTACAATGAATGAAACAAACTAAATTAATAAGACTCATGAATAAGTCAGGACTTATTCATGTATTGGAATGCATTGGATGGCAGAAACATTTCTTGTACTCAACAAGGACGAGTTAACATAGAAGCGTCCAGCACCACACTGATAATGATTAAAATTGCATTTATCATTTCATGCTGCGTAATTCACAGATCAAGTGTGACAGTCAAAGTTTCATAGGCACATCCAACCTAACTTGACCGAGGGCAGTGCCAACAAATCTCGCCTATTTTGAGGTAAATGTGGAGTCTTTCAGGGACATTATTTCAGGCTATTTCACTTGTGCTTCACTCTGTTTCGTCTCATTTCTTTCCATTTCGTACTTTAATACAGCAGCTTTCTTACAGTTGTGGTCTGTGAACTCCTTTGATATCAGTTTTGACCAACGTTGTAACTGTATCCTGAAGCGAGGTCTTATTAAGCCTTTTCTGTAAAATATTGATCTGTATTGTGCATTTAAGCTTTTCTTGATGATAAGCTGGGTGATTCGGTAAGACATGAAGCACTGTTGATTAAAAGAACTTCTAGATTGTAGAAATATGAAGAATAAAGACCGGAAGTGGTTATTTCAAGTGTGGTCTTCTCAAGAGATTTTCTTGGATAATGATTAGATAATCTTTTAGAGAGAGAGAGACGGGGATAAAACATGCTCTTTGACAGGCAAGAGACTGTTGAGAGAGAAGAGAGAGAAATGCGATTGCTACTCTACCCTTAGCGTATTTATATGTGAAGGAGAATGGAAGCCGGAGCAGTAATTGTTGATACGGCACAAGAAACAAAGGATAAAGCTGTTTTCTTTGAATTTATATTGCTCAGATCCCTTGCACACATTACGGACTTTTGAGGATGGAAAGAACTTATCTTGTCTATTGTTTTGTGCATTTTAAACAGTATTGTTTGTGAAGTTATTGACTACAGATTTAAGTATTATGAAAATTAACAAGACGTGAGGATATTTTATGGTGGGGTGTTTTCAAACAAGATCATTAATTATTGAAAATGAAATGACAGTGTAGTTAATAAATTGGATGTGTTAAAGGAAAGATGATTTACCTAAGCAGAATGATGGGTTTTGTGATTTATTATTTTGTTTTTCCTCTAGAGGAAAGGCTCAGTCGGAGAGAGAATTTGTCTGTCCTTGTGCTTTGCTTAATCGTAATTGCATGATTGGTCCGGGTGGATTACAGTTTTGCCCCAAGGACTAAACAGATTATGTTGTTATTTTCCGATATGGGATTTGACGTTGTCATTGGATACGAAAGTTGGTATGTTAGTAGGTCGTGCTTAAGCCACCCGGAAATTATCTGGGCAACCGGAGGCCTGGGTTGTTGCTGCATGACAACGTATGTTGTTTCACCTTTCCTTTCTTCTCTAAGCCTTTCGGCCTTGGGATGAGTTGCCAAACCCTTGCCCTTATATCCACCCCTATTGCGACACTTCCTAGCCGACAAAATCCCTCGTATATAATTTTCTTTCTTCTCTGTTGGAAACCGTTGGTAAAGCGAGTGTACTAACCACTTGAATAAAAGGACCTATGTGAGATATATAGATGTAAATATATATACAGCATATATATGTATATATAATATAAATATATATACACATACATTCTCTCTCTCTCTCTCTCTCTCTCTCCATCAGACATCATTATTTTAAAGTCATAATGTCGTTAAGCAAAGAGAGTAGCTATACCCTTGATAAATTCTTTATCGGAGGCATACTGCAGTATTTGATTCCTATAAAAGGGCAAAACATGGGTTTTGGGTAATGAGAATAAATGATCTGTTGTTATATAACTAGTCATATTTTATTATGGAACTTAATCATCTAAAATAAATAAAATTGTACTAACTGTATCATGATGTATTTTCGGCAGTTGAGTAGTGCTGCTTTATATACCCGATAGTTCAAGTGATGTGAAATACCATAAAGCAATCAGAAGATCTGGTAAGATATTTTTTTTTACAAAAACGATTGTCTCTATACTTTTGAAATCAATGAAAATACCACCCCATTCCTTATCATCAGATTTTTACTTATAAACCTGCTATACTTGTGATCGCCATTATTGCTGCGGCGATTAAATAAAGATTCTCTGGAGACCATAATTATCCTAGTAATGTTTGGTCTCTTTCTCTTCGGGACCACTCCTTTTCATGCCTTTTTGCCATTAATTCAACTCCATGTTTTCTTTTCTGTTTACATCCCAGTCGGTCTTTGTCAGTCAACCTTCATCTCAAATTGCTCTTTTATTTGTCTGTCAACTGAGATTCTGAGAGCATGCTTGAATAGGACCCGTAACTTACGCAAGTTAAATGGCCTCAGGGAACAGTTTCTAATTGTTTGTTTATCTCTCTCATCCAGTTTTTTTCTCTTTCTAGAAATTTTGATGTGTTTCAACCTATGCTATGTCGGTATTTTAGTTGTTTAGTTTCCTTCAAACTTTTCTGGAAGAGATCAGCTAGTTTGATTTCATAAATTTCTTCCTTTCATGGTGTCATTTTTGTAAAGTCTCTTTTGGTTGATATTGGCCTTATTTATTCATATTTCAAATATTTATTTTAGATGTAAGATCCGCCTTTTGGCTCCCTTTTCGAAAGGACTAACCAGACTGATTGAATGACCCCGCCTTTACCGCCTGCATCAGATGTCCTTGTTTATGTATCCTTACTGTCTCTTTCCCTTTCTATATAAACTTTTATTAAGCTGAAAGGAAGTACCTGTCCTCCTTTCAGACAGTGTCATATCGTGTGCCAGGCCACCACATAGTAAACTGACTTGTAAATAAGCACATCTCGTAGTGCTTGTTTCATCAGTTGTCCAGTGACTACTTTCTTCTTCTTCTTTTAACGTGCTTGTTTTCCCATTTATATGGGGTAAGCACGATGCCTTCTTTTGAAGGACTTTGATTTGTCGTTGGGGTAGACTGTAGTCTCGATCGGCTGCCCTGCCTGTCATCGCTTAGACCCCGGTAGCGTATGTACATGTATGATTCCTGTTATATCATTCTTTCAGGATGAAGGCCAGTCGTTCTTTGAAGGTGAAGCCACAGTTTTTCCCCTCTTTCATTGTGTCCATCGACCTTGGGCTACTTAGAACACCGGGTTACTCTTCTGATTTGTCTGTGCAATAGTAAATAATTCTTTATTGATGTGAGATATTTTTTTATTTTATCAGTAATATAAGGCATCCTAAATAGTCCAATAGCAATGTAAGACGTACTAAATAATAAAGTGATATTATAAGAAATCTCAGCAATTCAAAAGAATTACATGAAATCTTAAATAGTTGGTTGTGTGCAATTAGCTCTAATAAAGTCATTCCCATGTCGTAATAGTTTATCGTCATGCATTAGGAAGCACCAAGGAAAAGGGTTAATGACTCTCACCTGTGGAACTGGGGTAGAAGAATGACTGACACTGGCGTACATCCAAATCATTGTAATTGATTTTGACTTTCACACAGCCATGGCACGCTCACGCTAATAAGAATCGCCTTTTGATTTGTCTTCGGAAAAAAACTGGTCTCCACGACTTAGGGTAATTTATACAGGAATTATTTTTATATTAGTGGAGGGAATAAATATACATAATATTTATGCTTCTTTTCAGAAACAAGCGTTGTCTGCCAGCCGTATGAAAACAGACATAAAATTTGCTTGTCATTTTGACATTTATTTATCAGCTATTGTTGTCAGAATCATTGAACCTTATGTATGACGGGAGGGTATGTTTTCGCTTGGGAAGAGATACCACTATTCTTACGGTAATTGAACCTAATTTAATTAGATAATGCGCTTATTCTCAGCCCCATCATGGGATAAAATACCGGAATTCAAAATTTAAAAGCAATTGTGCCGTTTTTAGGGCATAGATGGGTTTATTTTTACCAGCATAGTCTTGTGAAAAATTGCATGTATTGGGATCTGGCCAAGTTTCGGACCTTTTAAATGAAGACAGTTTCCTTACTGACTGGAAAGCCCAGCAGCGGGCCAACTCATTACCCCAGGAATATATATTGTTAATATTTTTGTTTAAATATGCATACATTTTAGTTAACCAACAATAATTAATAAAAGAAAATCAGGTTTAACTGTGTTCATTGGACTTTTTTTTTTTTTTTTTAGACCATATTAGAAACCTCCATATATTTGTTCTGTGCATCTTTGGAAATGAGGAGTGAGATCTGTAGATGATAAACACTCGATTTGCGATTATTGTTTGTAAAGTACCATACAGTTTTACATTTACACACACTTAAAGCTTCTCCCATCATGCGTAACTGCACGACAGAAATACACTGATCTCGGGTAGTTTAATTACCATCAGATGCCGTCACTCCCCGAAAATTCGATTTACCAAGACCCGATAGTATTTCCCATCTGATTGAGCTTTTCCGTTTAATACCTCCAAGATAATGTCACTACTCATTTCGTCATGGTAAGTTGTTTTCTTCGGCCAAGCTACTAAGTTTTTTCTTCCATAATATCATTATTCTTGTATACCTCAGAGGTAAAAGAGGAGAGGGACCGTTTTTACCTCTCTCTCTCTCTCTCTCTCTCTCTCTCTCTCTCTCTCTCTCTCTCTCTCTCTCTCTCTCTCATGAAGAACAACAGGAAGGAAGGAAACAACATGTTATGTAACTCGGAGAGAAGGGTGTAATTGAATAACGGCTGAAAGCATGAGAGACGACCGACCGTCCAATCACCCAACGGCCAGTACTAATTGGAAGGCTCGCTATGCCCAGCGATGTCGAATGTGAATATGAATATGAATACAAGCAAGAGAGAATGGTATATATGATGAACACACATACACACCGTTTACAAAATGGTTATCTCGCTGTTAAGACACTTAGATCTCAAATAAACCATGGCAGTAGTTACACCGCCATTCCCTTTGTAGACATGAAGGCTTTATTAATGCCCACCCTGAGGGGAAAAACAGCATTTTCTCTCACAACTGTTCTGTTGTTCTTGAAAGTTTTTTTTCTTTATGGGATGAGATTTCAGTGAGGGAGATAGTTTACCGTTTCTCTCACTTGGAAGAGAAAGGGAGAGTAAACATCGGCGGAGAGAGAGAGAGTGAGTTAAAGCAGTTCTGTTCTTCTATTGGGCGAGAGGTTATCTGCGCAGTAGCTTTTGTTTATACCTGGTAAAAACGGATCGGTATGTTTCGAACTCGAGGAGATCCTGGTAGCGAATTAATGTTTGTTCTGTGGGTTTCTTTTGATTGGTAAAACCGACGTTGAGTTACTTGGCATTGGGAAAAGTATTTAACATTCTTCTCTTGTGGCACCTTCAGTGGAAGCATATGAAGTATGGCAATGATAATGTCGTTGAAATAATAACAATAACAGTTTGCAAATCCTGTGACTATCATCTGGAAGTACAGGGACCACAAAGCATTCCATTCACGACCTCCCGTATTCCTCATTTTTGCAAGTACTTTTAAACATTCAGTCATTGGAGACAAATCTTAGTTCAGTGGTTCCTTTTGCACCAAACAAAACCATTCGTGCAACCTTCTACATACCCTTAAACAAGCTCTGCTTTAAACAGGAAAGGTTTTTATGCCCCTTGCAATAAAGCCTCGATACCTTCTCATCTTCATGAGTTTTTTCGAGACCCATTCACGCCATACACAATATTTTTTTATTCACAAACACTTGAAGAAACACCCGCGTACGCTCGTGTCGAAACCCTGTACGTGTCTTTATCTCCATCATCTCCCATAGAGGGGTAGTGCCGTCAGTACACCTCACGTGGTGCACTGTAGTCATTACTTAACGGTCTTTGCGGCGTCCCTTGGGCCGCTAGCTGCAAACTTTTATCATTCCTTTTAATGTATATCCGTTCATTTTTTCTTTCTTCCATCTGATTTTTTACCCTCTCCTAATAACTATTTCGTAGTGCAACTGCGAGGTTTTCCTCTTGTTACACATTTCAAACCTTCGTACGGTCAATTTCCCTCTTAGCGCTGAATGACGCGTAGGTCCCAACGCTTGGCCTTTGTCCTAAATTCTATATGCCATTCCATTCCATCCAACATTTCATATACTTTGTATAGTACTTTGTCACTTCATCCTTTATTTTGGAACTTCAGAAGTCGAGATTCCTTGCGCAGAGTGATCACCCACTTTTCCTAAAAATTTCAGCGTAACCTCATGAACACCTTGTGTCCTGTTCTTCTCTTGTTACACTGTTTTCTCTTAGCAGTCTCTCCTTCCAAAACTGTTATCAGGTTTACTTTTAACATATTTACCTCTCGTATATATCGGTTATAAGATTTAACAGTCCTTCAGAGTACTTGCTTCAGCAAGGAAAGACTGCTCTTTGACACGGAATTTCTCCATTTGCATCTATCATTATGATGTATTTTGCTCACTGGCCTGTCTATTTGCATTTACTTCTTTACAGAGCTGCTCCTTTTTCTTCCTTAAGGTCTCATTCACAGTCACGTGAAACGTGCCAAAAGCTTTCACCTTTTACTTGCTGTTTCGGTGACTTCCATAATTATCTTCATTTACGTTTGTGTAAATGATTACATACTCTTTCCAGAACTGCACTTAAAACAGCCTTTTTGTTCCTTCACTTTATCTCTCATTTCAGTATTTCACCAGACACTTTGTTGTGAGTCCTCTGTTCACTCTCTGTACCAGTAATTTCAATCAGTGCTAATTCTTTATTAATGCCCTCCCCATATGCCGCTCTCAATTTATTATCAGACTTCGTTTTATTGACTATCTTGGCTTTAGTCTGGCCCCTTCTTCAATTGAAAATGTCCATTGTTTACGATGGTGCTTTAAACAAGTAATGATCAGCTATAGCTTCAGCTACTCCTCATCACTATAACTATCAACATTACCATCTGTATTTATATTCAAGTATAATTCGTGCTTCTATGTACGTATGTACTGTATATTATGTGTATGTAATATATATAATATATTATATATATGTATATATGTATATATATATATATATATATATATATATATATATATATATATATATATATATATATATATATATATATATATATATATATATATATATATAGTGAAGGTCTGTTTGACAACGTAATTAGTTAAAATCTTAATTCATATACTTGAAAGTTTTATTGTTGATGGCCTTTTATGGAAGAAGGTAGAACTCTCGAGTTCGTAACTGTCATATTGTCATATTTTGTTAATACAAGGTTATGATATAACCCTTTGTTGTCTGTCATTATGTGTTAAGATGCATAATTCTTCACTGATTTAAGCTGAATGTTCTTTGAATTTCGGCAAAGTACCATAGACCAACCAGGGACTTTAAATTTTGATTAAGATCTGGATCAAGCCCCTGGGCTGTGGGGCTGCAATTATAGATTCCTAGTTATGTGTTTATATGTGTCATTCGTATGGTATGCATATATGGTATATGTATACAAATGTGGGGACAAATATAGTGCTGTATTATTGATTATTCCTCCAATACCACCTCTTAAAAAGAAATCCACCGGGACGGCGGAGCGAGGGAATCTTATTTTGGGAAATTCGTAATGAGATTTATCTGGTCGGTGGAAAGCAGGTTTCATTGACAGCAGCAGCCATCTTGGATCTTTCACTTTGGCATCCGTAAAAGCGGCTCTTGGTGGGGAAGAGGGGGTGGGGGGTGGCATTTCACCCCCGTGTGAAAAGAACCAATCGGATTTTTGCAATAACACTGGGAGAAACCCTATTCAGGGCAGTGGCCCGATGAAATAAATCTCTCTTATCAGGAGGGAGAGAGAGGAGCATTCCATCCTCTGTCCCGTCTTTCAAAAGAGAGAGAAAGATATGAGGGATATATATACACATCGTTTTGCCAATTTTTTTTTCAGGCATCCAGCAGTTTGTACGTTTTAAGATAAAGGACGGAAGATAAAAGGAACTAGTATTTACCGTTGCATCCAGCTGTAGTATCATGCATGTCTCTTGGGGCGTCTTTACAAGTTACTACGGCGTTTCATGAAACTCGTTCAGCTACTCTCTCTCTCTCTCTCTCTCTCTCTCTCTCTCTCTCTCTCTCTCTCTCTCTCTCTCTCTCTAGATGGGAAAAAGGAATTTGATATTACCACTCACTAGTTTTGTTTTTACCGCAAGATGTTTATCTCCATCGCCGTTGTTGTTGCTGCTATTGACGCAGAATGTTATTAAATATTGGGAATGGTAATTCGTTGAATATGATGCGTAGCACAAAAATTATTTGCTTAATTTGGATGTAAATTGGCTCTGTGTGTTCCCCCTGAACCGCTAATAGAGCAATTGTGGTCGTGCCCTGCACCCGGACACGACTGGTGCTTAAACAAAGGCAGGGGGAATGCAACTCGGGTAGACTTTCCCTGACATCGTTGTTTGAGAGTGTGAAGATTTCTTCCTCTTTTTTTTCCGAGATCCGTGGAGGTTAAAAACTCGGTCATTGTCTGTTATCCTTAATTTTCCATTTTCATGATGATTTTGGAATGAATATTATGAATATTTACCATGTCATTAAAAACCATAGCATTGAGGTTTTAATATGAAATTTAAAACGCTTGGGCTAAATCATTTGTAATTTTAGTCAGATAACTTCACCACTTCCTTTGGAACCTTTCCGTCATTCACGCATACCGTACGCAACTTGGTCACTACTATATGGCTACATCTTTCTTGTAATCTCACCGACTTTTCGATTCCTTCCTTTCCTTTACATATATATATATATATATATATATATATATATATATATATATATATATATATATATATATGTATGTATGTATATATATGTGTGTATGTGTATGTATGTGTATATATATATATATATATATATATATATATATATATATATATGTATGTATATGTATATTACTTTAGGCATTATTGGTGTACTTGTCCCGTCAGGACTTCTGTCAGTATTCAAGTAGTGTTACAGTTGTATTGTACTTTATAGCAAGGACATTACATTGATCTGCATTTTCTTGTTTTAAGTTGATCTATGGATTTACCATATCCATAGACTATCTGTAATGCCCACACAAGAATAAACATATGGATGGAGACATATCTTAGGATATTTTATTATCTGCTGTACGAGTATATGGAATTAAATTTGACTCTTTCTCGTTGTACACCTCTGTTTCTTTTCGAAAGAGGCTTGTTATTCTTCGGCAGGGTAGTAGCCAAGTTCTTTGTATGTTGCATGAAATAAGTGCTATTTATTTTTTATTTTAGAAATATTTTAATATACAAGTTTTGCTTCGATTAGTTGGAAATTGATGTATAGTTTCTCGTTCCACATCTGTTAAAACTCTCTCTCTCTCTCTCTCTCTCTCTCTCTCTCTCTCTCTCTCTCTCTCTCTCTCTCTCTCTCTCTCTCTCTCTCTAACATAAAAGCTGGGAAACAATTTTTGTTTCCGTACCACTCCCGCTACCATTCTCGTCCTTCAACTTTTTTATATAATAATTTTTCAGTGTATGGAGAAGGTCGTTGACCCCCTAAAATCTACAATCCTAGACAAAACTCTCCTTTTGTCTCCTCCTTTTGAATAACTTTTTTTTTTTTTTTTTTTTTTTTTTTTTCCTAAAAAGAATTCTGGGAAACTCTTTAGGCTCGGATGTTACACTCGGCCGTCTTTTATGTTCGTGATATGCATGTTTGATGTATTTAAAAGTATTTATAAAAGGTTATATATATTGATGTATATATATATGTGTGTGTGTATGATGTACAGATTTGTATGTGTGTGTCGGGAGAGGGAGAGAGAGATTGGCGATATGATATTCTCATGCGCTTATGGATATGCGCTTGTGCTTATGGAAAGTTCGCTATGCAAACCTGGTTCTAACAGTTTTTGCGACTTTATTATTATTATTATTATTATTATTATTATTATTATTATTATTATTATTATTATTATTATTATTCAGAAGGTGAACCTTATTCATGTGGAACAAGCCCACAGGGGCAAGTGACTTGAAATTCAGGCTTCCAAAGAACAAAGTGTTCATTTGAAAGAAGTTACAGAAGGTAACAGGAAACAGAGGGAAGAGATCGGTTATTAGAAAAGAGAAATAAATTAAAACAAATACAGATAAAAATGCAATCAAAAGCTGAAAAACAAGGAGAATTGATATAGGGCAGTAATGCGTTGCATCTTCGCTTGAAACCTCTAAGGTTCGAGTTGCACAACAACCTCAGGGGGACTGTTCCACAGACCGTTGGTGTGAGGAATAAAGGACCTCTGGAACTGAGAAGTTCGACAGCCAGACACATTTCCTGCATATCAAAGGATAACATTTAAGTGGCTTTAGAAAATTACTTTCTGTCCATACCTGAATGGTTGCCTTTAATATTCTTTCATTTTCCATTTGAACTATAATCGAATACTGTTGAACCGAATCGAATTAAACCTGTGAGAATGAGTTCTTCGGACGTTGTATGTTGTTAGAATCTAGAACACCATTGTAAGGGAAGACTTGCTGGAAATTTTCCCTTACAGAAATTGATAGTAGTAATGGGCGCAAATAGTTGGGTAATCGTTGGATAATCTCTTAACCATCACCCAGCTGTTTGGGTAATCGTTACAAGATATTGGTTTTCAGTTTTTTTATCGTCTGTAAAGATGTTAATTAAGAGCATCGGCGTCCGAGTTCACTTTTTTTTTTTTTTTTTTTTTTTTAATTAGAAGACGCCATTGTTCTCTTCATTCATGTTGCATTTCTTGAAGTTATTTTATTCATCGTACTCCGTTTACAATGAAATCTTTTTTCCTTCGTTGTAATTCTCGTATCCACATGTTATTACTACTACTACAATTTATATTTGTCCTGCGTTTGGCCGTATTAACCATATTTTTGTCTTTACGATGAAAAATATTCATTTGGGTGCTAAAATATTCACTCGAAATTTTAATCGACATCGGAAAGTGATGCCCCCCCCCCAAAAAAAAAGTCATTGGATATAAAGTTTTCGAAGTTATTCTCATTTAGGATATTTGCCAAATGTAAATGGT
>NC_089744.1:26105000-26152500 GCF_040412425.1 Macrobrachium rosenbergii | reverse complement strand
TAATGTGTGTGTGTTTGCTTGCATATGGCTATCTATATAATATCATTCTGCAAGTCATAATTTACATTTTGTCTGAAGGTATGAATGCGTCCATTACATGTAACGAAATACATACAGGATAACTTTTATGAAAATTCATAGTTGTATGCAATGCCAAAGAGTTGCTACACGACACACGAATCCTGACACCTTTATTCTGCAATAAATTTCAGTCTGCGTGCTTGTGCGTCCTACCCTACATGTCTTTGTTTTTTTTTTTTATCCTGTTTATTATTTTTCTTTCTATTCTTCATTTTCAAGTGTCAGTTAAGTGGTTCGAGGTAGCATATCCTCGTGAGCTCTCTTCCGTATGGTAATCTTCTTTCAATTACCATACTCAAGAGGAGAGGTGAGGTCCGGAAATTGTTTTCGTAATGAAATAAGGAAGAAAAAGATACGTAAGAAATGAAGACGAAAAAGATCTCCTACGCAGGTGAGGGAGTTCATTGTATGAATGGACAGGCTTTGGTTGTATTTCGTCTCACTGGTTCCCTCTTTAAGGGAAAACTTCGGACACATTTCCAGTTTTAAAAATCTTAAACGAAGAAAGAAATTAAACGATGATAGTGTTTTTTTTTTTTTTTTTTTTTTTTTTTTTTTTTTTCACAAGGCCTCAATTTCGGCCCACGAAGAGCCAAGTTCTAACAATTGTCTATTGCAGCACCAAGTAGTCCGTTAATTAGCTGGGATAAATGTTGCAACCGGCTTATCATAGCCCGAGTTAGAAGCCCGATGTTAAAAGAAACTGCTTCTATTGACTTCCTTTTCGGGTTTCATGCATATCAGATTGAAGTTAAAGTTTTGAGTTCCTTGTGGACTTTTGATAAACGAGACCGGTTGGTTGATTTTAGATATATATATATATATATATATATATATATATATATATATATATATATATATATATTGTGTGTGTGTATAATACATAACTGTAATTTTAAAAGCTACTTCGGTTCTTACCTATTTATGGAGTATCTTAAGAATTCGATTCAATCACTTTTATATATATAAGTGAAATGTTGATAGATATGTGTGCGTTTTGGTGTTAGTAGGTATCACATATAGGCAAATAAGAGTTATACCGGTAAACAGAATATCGGCCCTTTGCATTCATCGTAAAAGCAATAATACAAGAAACGTACAGCATATGGAGTAGAAGGGAATTGTCATTAAACATCATTACATTTATATTATTAATGGTAGTTTGCTGATAACGAAAGCCACGTTAAGCCGCCTTTTCCAGTTCAGGACGAGAATGGCGGTATTTCATCTTCCCGTCATTTTGAGGGTATGGGTATACTACTGTATAGTCACTATAGTGTCTCTGAAAATGTCGGTGGTACTCTATAAGAATGTAGATCCTTTCCTCTTTCCTCTTTTTTTTTTTAAGTATGAATTACTCTATAACTTCGTCTGATGAAGTTACTATTTTAATTATATTTTGTTTCTTACCAACTTGAACTTCACCACGAAAACGTGATTAAGAACCTGCAGCAGCTCCAGATATACACCATTTTCAATTCTGACGGAATTGCTAAGGGATTTGAGTAGTCTTCCTTTCCATCGCTTGAATCTCTTTCGAGTGGTACTTGGATCCTTCTTCCCCTGCATTCACGTTGCTGTAGTCTGCTGGGATTGTCATTTATCGCTCTTAAGGAATTTTCGTTGCTGAATCTGCTTCAGCCTATCTTTTTTTCTTTTTTATCTGGGAAGTACAGACTCGCCTTTCATATAGACTCCTAGACATACTTCTATATAAAAAGATGTGATTTGTATACAAATTACATTTAAAATTCGGTTTTTATATAGAGTTTGTTTGCTCCTATATAAAAGGCTGTGGTTGATATACAAATGACCAAATTCGCCTTTCATTTAGACTCCTCGATATACTCCTATATAAAAGGCTGTGGTTTGTATACAAATTTCTTTTAAGATTCGCCTTTCTTATAAACTCCTAGACATACTTCTGTATAAAAGGCTGTGGTTTGTTCACAAATTACTTTTAAATTTCACCCTTTACAAAGACTCCCAGACGTACTCATATATAAGATTGTGGTTTGCATACAAATTATTTTTAAAGTTAGCATTTTATATAGACTCTTATGCTTACTCCTATATAAAAGGCTGTGGTTTGCATACAAATTACCTTTAAAATTCGCCTTTTGTATAGACTTATGCTAACTCCTAAATAAAAGGCTGTGGTTTATATAAAAATGATTTAAATTCGCCTTTCATACTGAGTACTCCTATGTAAAAGGATGTGGTTTGTATACAGATTACTTTGAAAATTTGCCCTTCATATAGACTTCTAGGCATACTCCTATATTAAAGGATGAGTTTTGTATACAAATTATCGAAAATTCCCATTTTATATAGGTTTATGCTTACTGTTATTTAAAAGTTGTGGGTTTTAAACAAAAGACTTAAAATTCGCCTTTTATTTAAGCTTAAACTCTTGTACATACTTCTATATAAAAGGCTGTGGTTTGTGTACAGATTACGTTTAAAATTAGCATTTTACATAGACTCCTATACTTACTCCTATATAAATGGCTGTGGTTTGTATACAGTTTACTTTTAAAATTTTGTTATTTTTCTGCACCTTCCTCTTCGCGTAAGATAATTTCTTACGAATGACGAAAGCGAAGGAGGCTGGTCTTTTGCTATGTAGATGAATACTGGTCTTCGATATGGTAAAGGTAAAACGAGAGCACAGAGAAATCTTTTGCCATGTAAGCAGTTGAAGTGTTCGATGGATAACTTTGTCCGTCAAAAGTTCTCTTTACATAGCCTATAACGCTCTTCAAGTAGAGGGGCTCAGCCAGATTTGCGAAGGCATTCGTAATAACTGGCTAAGGTTTAAAGCCGTTGCAACATTAATTGATGTCTCCTTGGTGAATAAATTCTATATTTCTCCCCTACACAACCTATCCCTGTGAACCCCATGACTTAGGTAATGATTATCACCGTTATATCGCCCCCGGCCAGACGCCCTGCACTCGAAATGATTCGCCTCCCGAAGCCATACCTATACAAATCCAGGAGGTTGGTCTGCGGTGGGGTCCTGGGGGGCGGGGGCTGGGGTTGAGATCCCGGCCTCATCCTCTACTTTGGTCACCTCCAAGGGTGAATATGCGCTCTAAATAGGGAGGATTTCCGACCTTAATAGTAGTTGTTGGAGAAATGGGATATATTGATTTATAACCCTCGAGAGAATAATGATTCTCTCTCTCTCTCTCTCTCTCTCTCTCTCTCTCTCTCTCTCTCTCTCTCTCTCTCTCTCTCTCTCTCTCTCCTTCCTTATCGTGCTTTTGGAGTTTTTTTTTTTCTCTCCCTTGCAGTCCATCCACAGGCTTAACTTTTCCCTTCAATTTATCCCTGTCACTCGTCCTTTTTCTTTGATCGTTTCTCAACGTGCTTACTAAAATCTTTCCTATTTTTATTTATTTATTTTTTTTTATCTTTCTTACTCTGTCCTCCTCTAGAAGCCTGTTATGAGACATTGTTTCCGAACGGTTGACTCCGGTAGTTATTTCTGTAGCATCTGGTAAATGGTACAGATTTGAACCCAACTAGTTACAAGGAACCGCAAAAGGAAAAGTATGCTGCATATGAGCGAAAACAATATTTCAAGTCCAGTCAAGTTTTGAAGGGAATTAGGGGCCTGATGTAGACCTCATAACTTTTCACAATAGAAGTACCCCCACACACATGTGGATAGACACTTGTATTTACACACACACAGATATACGTATACATATATATATATATATATATATATATTTATATATATATATATATATATATATATATATATATATATATATATATATATATATATATATATATATATATATATATATATATATATCACAATAGAAGTACCCCCACACACATGTGGATAGACACTTGTATTTACACACACACATATACGTATACATATATATATATATATATATATATATATATATATATATATATATATATATATATATATATACACACATACACACACACACACTGTATAATATAATTGATGTTTGTTTGTTACTTAAACATGCGTGACTCTCTTATAGTCAGAAATATTAAGCCACAAATATCAGTCAGTATGGAATTCGCTATACCGTGGGAATAACTGACCTCGGAGGTCAGTTGTAACTGATAAGTGCGCTGCCCCGGCCAGGATTCGAACTTGGGTGTTTTGTTTAGAAACAGGGCTGGATAGAAGCCCTTTTATAATATTCCATTCTACTTATATATGTATATATGTGTGTGTGTGTGTGTGTATATATATATATATATATATATATATATATATATATATATATATATATATATATATATAGACTCTTTATTTACTTAACAGTAAACTATACGAAATGGCGAAACACCATAAACAGTAGTCCTGTTCTGTTAATTTCTAGTTTCATCCCGGAATCTTTGTTCAGATAGAAGTTTCTGGAGTTGTGAAGTTAGTATATTTTGATTCTGAGAATGTGGAGAGGAGGAGGAGGGGGAGGCATTTTGTGGGGAGGTGGAGAGAGAGAGGCCTTCTGGGATTAAAAGGAAAAACCCGGAAGCCCTGTGGCTTGTTAAAAGCAACCACAGATCAAACATTATATTTTCTCCCCCGCTCCTTTCGACCTCCAGGAACAGATTTTTTAAAATATTTTTTTATTCTCGCATATTTTCTTTGTTGTTTGTGTTTGTCCCAGTTAGTTTGCGTCAGTAGACGCGTTCGTGGTGCACAAGTTTCAGTTCCGAGACATTTTGATATATTTCCTATTGTAAATGTAAAAATACAAAGGTTATCGCTTTTAAGGAAAAGTAATTAGGGTAAAAAAAAAAAAGAAAATTTCTCGATGGAAGTTGAAAACATTGTCAGAGTTTTTTTTTTTCTATATTGGCAATTTTCTCTCCAGATCCTTTAGCCGAGCCTTCTTGTACGTGATGAAATCTTCCTCTTTGGTATAAAAGGATAGATAGGTTAAAGCCATTACTATATCCTTCAGTATGTGATGAAATCTTCCTCTTGAGCATAGAAGTAGACAGGTTAAAACCAGTACTATATCCTTCTGTACTTGATGAAATGTTCCTCTTGATTGTAGAAGGATAGATAGGTTAAAGGCACTACTATATCCTTCTGTACACAATAAAATCTTCCTGTTGAGCTTAGAAGGATAGATAAGTTAAAGTTATTACAATATCCTTCTGTATGTGATGAAATCTTCCTTTTGAGCATAGAAGGATAGATAGGTTAAAGCCATTAGTATATCCTTCTGTATGTGATGAAATCTTTCTATTGAGTATAGAAGAATAGATGGGTTAAAGCCATGACTATATCCTTCTGTACGTGACGAAGTTTTCCTCTTGAGCTTTGAAGGCTAGACAAGTTAGAGCCATTATTATATCTTTGTACGTGATGAAATCTTCCTCTTGTGCTTAAAAAGATAGATAGGTTAAAGCCATTGCTATATCCTTCTGTAGGTGATGAATACTTTCTCTAGAGCATAGAAGGAGAGATAGGTTAAAGCCATTACTGTATCCATGTACTTGAAACTTTCCTCTTCAGCTTCAGCTTAGAAGGCTAGATAAGTTAAAGCCATTACCATATCCTTCTGTACGTGATGAAAACTTCTTGAGCACAGGATAGATAGGTTAAAGCCATTACTTATTCTTCTGTACGCGATGAAATCTGCCTCTTGAGCATAGAAGGATAGATAAGTTAAAGCCGTTACTATATTGTTTTGTAAGCGATGAAATCTTCCTCTTGAACATAGAAGGATAGATAGGTTAAAGTCACTAGCATATCCTAGAAGGATAGATAGGTTAAAGCCATTACTTATTCTTCTGTACGTAATGAAATCTTCCTCTTGAGCACCGAAGGATAGATAGGTTAAAGCCATTATTATATCCTTCTGTACACGATGAAATCTTTCTCTTGAGCATAGAAGTATAGATAGGTTAAAGCCATTAACCATATCCTTCTGTACGTGATGGAATCTTCCTCTTGAGCATAGAAAGATAGGTATGTTATAATCATTGCAGTATCCTTCTGTACATGATGAAATCGTCCTCTTGAGCATAGAAGTATAGATAGGTTAAAGCCATTACTATATCATTCTGTAAGTGATGAAATCTTCCTCTTAAGCATAGAAGGATAAATAGGTCAAAGCCATTACCATATCCTTCTGTACGTGATGAAACCTTCTTGAGCGCAGGATAGATAGGTTAAAGCCATTACTTATTCTTCTGTACGCGATGAAATCTGCCTCTTGAGCGTAGAAGGATAGATAAGTTAAAGCCATTACTATATTGTTTTGTAAGCGATGAAATCTTCCCCTCGAGCATAGAAGGAGAGATAGGTTAAAGACATAATTTATATCCTTCTGTACATGATGATATCTTAATCTTGAGCATAGAATATATAGGTTAAAGCCATTATTATATTCTTCTGTACGTGATGAAATCATCCTCTTGAGCATTGAGGGATAAGTTAAAGCCACTACTATATCATTCTGTACGTGATGAAGTCTTCCTCTTGAGCATAGAAAGGTAGATAGGTTAAAGCCATTACTATGTCCTTCTGTACGTGATGAAATCATCCTCTTGAGCATTGAGGGATAAGTTAAAGTCACTACTATATTATTCTGTACGTGATGAAATCTTCCTCTTGAGCATAGAAGGAGAGATAGGTTAAAGCCATAAACCATAACCTTCTGTACGTGATATTCTAATCTTGGGTATAGAATAGATAGGTTAAAGCCATTACTATATCCTTCTGTATGTGATGAAATCATCCTCTTGAGCATTGAGGATAAGTTAAAGCCACTACTATATCATTCTGTATGTGATGAAGTCTTCCTCTTGAGCATAGAAGGATAGATAGGTTAAAGCCATTACTATATCCTTCTATATGTGATGAAATCATCCTCTTGAATATTGAGGGGATAAGTTAAAGCCACTACTTTATTATTGTGTACGTGATGAAATTATCCTCTTGAGCATAGAAGAATAGATAAGTTAAAGCTGTTACTATATCGTTTTGTACGCGATGAAATCTTCCTCTTGAGCATATAAGGATAGATAGGTTAAAGCCATTACTATATCCTAGTGTATATGATGAAAGCTTCTTCTTGAGCTTAGAAGGATAGATAGTTAATGCCATTACGATAACCTTGTGTATGCGATGGAATATTCCTCTTGAGCACTGAAGGATAGATAGTTTAAAGCCATTACTGTATCCTTCTGTATGCAATGAAATCTTCCTCTTGAACATAGAAGTATAGATAGGTTAAATCCATTACTATATCATTCTGTATGTGATGAAACCTTCCTCATGAGCATAGAAGGATAGATAGGTTAAAGCCATGACTGTATAATTCTGTATGTGATGAAATCTTCCTCATGAGCACAGAAGGATAGATAGGTTAAAGCCATGACTATATCATCCTGTACTTGATGAAATCTTCCTGTTGAGCACAGAAGGATAGATAGGTTAAATCCATAAATTATATCCATATGTACGTGAAGAAATCTTAATCTTGAGCATAGAATAGATAGGGTAAGCCGCATAGAATAGATCGGGTAAGCCATTTCTGTATCCTTCTGTATGTGATGAAATCAACTTCTTGAGTGTAAAAGGATAAACAGGTTAAAGCCATTACTAAGTCCTTCTGTATGTGATGAAATCATCCTCTTTTGTATTGAGGGATAAGTTGAAACACTACTGTATCTGTACATGATGAAATCGTTCTCTTCAGTATACAAGGATAGATAGGTTAAAGCCATTACTGTTCTTTTGTACGTGATAAAATCTTCCTCTTGAGCATAAAAGGATGGGTAGGTTAAAGCCATTGCTATAATTATCCTTCTGTATGTGATGAAATCTTCCTCTTGAGCATAGAAGGATAGGTAAGTTAAAGCCATTTCTGTATCATTCTGTACGTGATGAAATCTTCCTGTTTACCATAGAAGGATAGATAGGTTAAAACCATTGCTGTATCATTCTGTATGTGATGAAATCTTCCTCTTGAGCATATAAGGATAGACAGGTTAAGGCCATTACTATATCCTTGTTTGTGATGAAATCTTCCTCTTGAGTATAGAAGGATAGATAGTGAAAGCCATGACTATATCTTTCTGCATGTGATGAATACTTTCTCTTGATCATAGAAGGATAGAAAGGTTAAAGTCATTACTTATTCTTCTGTACACAATGAAATCTTCCTCTTGAGCACAGAAGGATAGATAGGTTAAAGAAATTACTGTATCATTCTGTGTGTGATGAAATCTTCCTCTTGAACAAGAAGGATATATAGGTTAGAGCCATTACTATATCCTGTACGTGATGAAATCTTCCTCTTAAGCATAGAAGGATAGATAGGTTAAAGCCATAAAATATATCCTTCTGCACATGATATCTTAATCTTGAGCATAGAATAGATAAGTTAAAACCATTACTATATCCTCCTGTACGTGATGATGTCTTCTTCAGCATAGAAGGATAGGCAGGTTAACGCCGTTGTTGAATCATTCTGTCTGTGATGAAATCTTCCTCTTGAGCATATAAGGATAGATAGGTTAAAGCCAATGACTATATCCTTCTGTACGTTATGAAATCAACCTCTTGAGCATAAAAGGATAGACAGGTTAAAGCCATCACTATGTACTTCTGTATGTGATGAAATCATCCTCTTGAGCATTGAGGGATAAATTAAAACCACTACTATATAATTCTGTACGTGATGAGAGTCTTCCTCTGCAGCATAGAAGGATAGATAGGTTAAAGCCATTACTGTCCTTTTGTTCGTCATGGAATCCTCCTCTTGAGCATAAAAGGATAGATAGGTTAAAGCCATTGCTATAACCTTCTGTATATGATGAAATCTTCTTCTTGAGCATAGAAGGACAGATAGGTTACAGCCATGACTATATCGTTCTGTATATGATGAAATCTTCCTCTTGAGCATAGAAGGATAGATAAGTTAAAGCCATTTCTATATCATTCTGTACTTGATGAAATCTTCTTGCCCATAGAAGGATAGATAGGTTAAAGCCATTGCTGTATCATTCTGTATGTGTTGAAATCGTCCTCTTGAGCATAGAAGGATAGATTGGTTAAAGCCATTCCTATGTCTTTCTGTATGTAGTGAAACCATCGTCTTGAGCATTGAGGGATAAGTTAAAGCCACTACTATATCATTCTGTACGTGATGAAATCTTCCTCTTGAGCATAGAAGGATTGATAGGTAAAGCCATTACTGTCCTTTTGTACATGATGAAATCATCCTGTTGAGCATAGAAGGATGGATAAGTTAATGCCGTTACTATATCGGTATGTACTCGATGAAATCTTCCTCTTCAACATGGAAGGATAGATAGGTTAAAGTCATTAACATATCCTTCTGTATGAAAGCTTCCTCTTGAGAATATAAGGATAGATAGGTTAAAGCCATTACTATATACTTGTGTATGTGATGAAATCTTACTCTTGAGCTTAGAAGGATAGATAGTTAAAGCCATTACTATATCCTTCTGTACACAATGAAATCTTCCTCTTGAGCACAGGAGGAGTGATAGGTTAAAGCCATTACTGTATCCTTCAGTACGCGATGAAATCTTCCTCTTGAGAGCAGAAGGACAGATAGGTTAAAGCCATTACTATACCCTTCTGTACGTGATGAAATCTTCTTGGGCATAGAATGATAGATAGGTTAAAGGCATTAGAGTCTCCTTCTGTACGTGATGAAATCTTTCACTTGAGCCTAGAAGTATACATAGGTTAAAACCATTGCAATATCATTCTGTATGTGATGAAATCTTCCTCATGAGCATAGAAGGATAGATAGGTTAAAGCCATTACTATGTATTTCTGTATGTGATGAAATCTTCCTCTTGAGCATAGAAGGATACATAGTTTATAGGTTTAAGCCATTACTATGTATTTCTGTATGTGATGAAATCTTCCTCTTGAGCATAGAAGGATACATAGTTTAAATCCATGACTATATCATTCTGTACGTGATGTAGTCTTCCTCTTAAGCATAGAAGGGTAAATAGGTTAAAGCCATTACTATATCCTCCTGTACGTGATGAAATCTTCCTCTTGAGCATAGAAGGATAGATAGGTTAAAGAAATTATTATATCCTTCTGTTTGTGATGAAATGAACCTCTTGAGCATAAAAGGATAGACAGGTTCAAGCCATTACTATGTCCTTCTGTACGTGATGAAATCTTCCTCTTGAGCATAGAAGGGTAGATAGGTTAAAGCCATGATTATATAATTCTGTATGTGATGAAATCTTCGTCTTCGTCTTGAGCATAGAAGAATAGATAGGTTAAAGCCATGACTATATAATTCTGTATGTGTTGAAATCTTCCTCTTGAGCATAGAAGGGTAGATAGGTTAAAGCCATGATTATATAATTCTGTATGTGATGAAATCTTCCTCTTGAGCATAGAAGAATAGATAGGTTAAAGCCATGACTATGTAATTCTGTATGTGATAAAATCTTCCTCTTGAGCATAGAAGTGTAGATAGGTTAAAGCCATGACTATATCATTCTGTACGTGATGAAATCTTCCTCTTGAGCATAGAAGGATAAATAGGTTAAATCCATTAATATATCCGTCTGTAAGTGATGAAATCTTCCTCTTGAGCAAAGGATAGACAGGTTAAAGTCATTACTATGTCCTTTTGTATGTGATGAAATCATCCTCTTGAGGTTTGAGGGATAAGTTAAAGCCACTGCTATATCATTCTGTACGTGATGAAGTCTTCCTCTTCAGTATAGAAGGATAGATAGGTTAAAGCCATTGCTGTCCTTTTGTACGTGATGAAATCTTCCTCTTGAGCATAAAAGGATAGATAGGTTACAGCCATGATTATATCATTCTATATGTGATGAAGTCTTCCTCTTGAGCATAGAAGGATAGATAAGTTAAAGACACTTCTGTATTATTCTGTACTTGATAAATCTTCCTCTTGAGCATACAAGGATAGATAAGTGAAAGCCATGACTGTATCCTTCTGTAAGTGATAAATCCTTTGTTGATCATAGAAGGATAAAAAGGTTAAAGGCATTGCTTATTCTTCTGTACGTAATGAAATCTTCCTCTTGAGCACAGAATGATGGATTGGTTAAAGCTATTACTATATCCTTCTGTACATGATGAAATCGTCCTCTTGAGCATAGAAGGATAGATAAGTTAAAGTTATTACAATATCGTTCTGTATGTGATGAAATCTTCCTCTTGAGCATAGAAGGATAGATAGGTTAAAGCCATGACTGTATCCTTCTGTATGTGATGAAATCTTCCTGTTGAGAATAGAAGGATAGATAGGTTAAAGCCAATACTGTATCCTTCTGTACGTGATGAAATCTTAATCTTGAGCATAGAATAAATATGTTAAGGCCATTACTATATCCTTCTGTACGTGATGAAATCATCCTCTTGAGCATAAGAGGATAGATACGTAAAGCCATTACTATGTCCTTCTGTACATGATGACATCTTCCTCTTGAGCATAGAAGGATAGATAGGTTAAAGCCATTACTGTCCTTTTGTATATGATGAAATCATCCTCTTAAGCATAAAAGGATAGATAGGTTAAGGCCAATACTGTCCTTTTGTATGTGATGAAATCATCCTCTTAAGCATAAAAGGATAGATAGGTTAAAGCCATTGCTATATCCTTCTGTATGTGATGAAATCTTCCTCTTGAGCTTAGAAGGACAGATAGGTCACAGCCATTACTATATCATTTTGTATGTGATGAAATCTTCCTCTTGACCATAGAAAGATAGATGGGTTAAAGCCATTGCTATATCATTCTCTATGTGATGAAATTTTCCTCTTGACCATAGAAGGATAGATAGGTTAAATCCATTGCTATATCATTCTGTATGTGATGAAACCTTCCTCTTGAGCATAGAAGGATAGATAGGTTAAAGTCATTACTTCATCCTTCTGTACGTGATGAATTCTTCCTCTTCAGCATAGAAAGATGGATAGGTGTTAAAGGCCTTGCTATATCATTCTGTATGTGATGAAACCGCTCTCTTGAGCATAGAAGTATAGATAGGTTAAAGCATTACTACATCAGTCTTTATGTGATGAAATCTTCCTCTTGAGCATAGAAGGATAGATAGGTTAAAGCCATTATTTTACTCTTCTGTATGTGATGAAATCTTGAGCATAGAAGGAATATAAAACTGGCATTTCCTTTTGTTTCCGTAAATATAACAGAAGAAAGCATGTTCGATTTATTTTAATTACGACGCCTGGCCTGGCATTCTTTGCCGGATTTACAAATGGGGTATTCTCGTTTAGAGTTAACCGTAGGCATGGCGGTTACTATAATAGTCCTTTATAGTGCAGCAGATTGCTGTAAAAATCGTTCAGATAGTGAAACAAGCATGAAATTTGGCACAAACATTCCTAAGACTACGCTCTCTTAGAAAAGGGCGCTGGCCACCTGAAAATCCAAGATGGCGGCTATTTTTCAAAATGGCCGCCATCTATGTTGAGATTCACTGGTTTGGGAGCATCTATTGGATGGAATATGCCAGTTTTTTTTTTTTAACCTCGACTTTTAGGTTATAAAAATGTTCCATACCACACATTTTATTGAAAACCCTTACTAAATGAATTGTAACCAAGATGGCGTACAAAATGGTTGCCATAAAAGTTTTTTTTTCTATCCACAGCGCTAGCAGACATAGAGACCAACTGTTTTTATTTAATGGTATATTCATGTGATCAGACAGTTTAACTAATATGCTATTTTCAACTGAAATAGTAATGGTATGGTCACATACAACATTGTGTCTAAGACTGTAACCATAAAAAGAAAAGAAGAGAAATACGGACTAAACGCAACCAATCTATGTATAGGTCTCTCAACCTACACCTTTGAAAAATTCGAGGATAAGAAGGTAGGCATAGCATGACACGTTGGATGCTCAAGCTAGATTATCTACTGAAGAGAGGGCAATATTTATCTAGACTTCACATTTGCAAGTGCACAGAGCTGTGCAGGGAAGACCCAGCTTGTAGCACTTGCACCTTTCCCGACAGCCTGCTTTGCATCCACATTTGGTAAGCTGTTGGCAACTCTTGGCTAAGGGTGAGTTGGTTGTCCAGAGGACTTGCCATGCTTCACCAGACTTTTGCCATCCCCACTCAGCAGGGTTCTCTGGCTGTGGCTGACACTGGGTGGCCTGCCCCACACACAACCAGCCTGGCACGCAGCACGCTTGGTGTGTTGGAGGAGAGCTCCCCTGGTTGGTGGAATGGCCTCATATGCCCTTTGTTTTCTGGCAAACATATCAAGTCTAGCCTCATCCACAGTGCCAGCAGTGCTGGATCTTTCATACATAAGTATGACAAACCTCTCCAGGACCTTCAGGTCACTCTCTTCCACTCTGAGAGGGTAGTGACTCAGTTTGGAGAACACAGTGGAGGCCTCTGGAAAGATGTTCCGTGTCTGCCAGGCGGTCTTCTTGCCCTTGCTCCAGAAGGCTGACACAGTATCACAGCCTGTGAACGCATGGAAGAAGAGCATGCTATTCACCTTCTCCTGGCCCAGAGAGTTGCACAGGTCATGCACAGCAATCCAGCGCAGGCTCTGGCCTTGGCCAAATGCCACCCATAGCTTCTCTAGCCCTAGATTGTGGAGAGTGGAGAAAGCACTGACTGCAACGACAAGAACATCTGTGTCATTTGCTTTAACCGTGATGGTCTTGGCTCCATGTTCTGTGGCATATTTGGCATGGAGAAAGATGCGGGTGTCAGCTTCCTCATGAGAGCACTTTTCCAGTCCCTGAAGACTAGCCTCATGAGTGCTGAGGACAGCAGACCCTTTCGTGGCAATGACAACATTTGTGGCAGACATCTGGGCAACTTTGTCTGCCAGGAACTGGAACAACTCTGTCTTGTTGGCATCGTGTCTTAGGAAATTGCGCCAGTTGGATGGAATTGTGTTCTTGTCTGTCACCTTGCGCCTTCCTCCTTGACCACGTTGGAGCCTGGTCTCAGCTTTGAGGCTGGATGTATTGTATACATCAAATACAAGATGTGATGATGTGTACTTGCTGCTATAGGATTGTATCACAGGCAAGAAGTCGCAAAGTGCATAGCCCTCAAAGGTCTTTCCTTTCTTTGGTGGCAAGGCATGGACCAAAGCTGATCCATCTACAATGAGGACATCAGTCTTTGGTTCTTTGTCTTCTAGTGTAACATGACTCTCCAGGACCGAGGTCAGCTGAGACTTCTGACATGTGTACAGCCTACCACCCTCACTAAGGGAAGCTGGGAATGTTTGATTCTCGTGCTGGAAGAATTCCTGCAGATCACATTCACGGCTCTGACAGGATATAAATAGCTTTGAGAAAAGCTGGCAATCCTCCTTCAGAAGTTTCTGCTTTGACTGTTCTACAGGAGCAGCTTCTTGCCTGAAGAAGTCAGTTCTGTTCTTCTTTATCGGCTCATAGAAGGAGACTGCATTGTTTGCCAAAGAGTCTGAAAACTTCTGAAATTTAGTGCGGCCTCTGTCAAGGTGTGTCTGTAGAAGTTCTGCTGAGCTGGGGTGGGCAATGTCTTTGTTGTCAATGGAATACAGATCCTGGCTCTCTTCCTGAAAAGGACTTCCCAAGTGTTGCAAAGCCAATGACAGCTTGCTGACTCTCTCCAAGAATGTCTTCTGCGCATGAGGTGTTTGTTCATGGTGTGTTGTCTGCTCATTAGACTCCTTACTTTGAACCTCTGTTTCGTATGCAGACACCAAGCGGATGATCTCTGGGCCAGCCACCATCCATCTTCTGAGTGCTGACGGATCTTCAGTCAGCCCAATGGCTCCGCCATCAGCCTTTATAAAGGCATTGGTCTGCTCATGAGCTTGGTCAAGAGCCATTGCTGAGAACTGGCGACTGGTCTTGTGCACAACAAAGTTGCCAGCCTTGAACTCCTTGTGCAACTCTGGGTGTGAACTCTCTAGGGTAAGCATGTCCCTGAGGTGAATAGGCAGCCAACGAGCATAGTTTGTATTATTGTTGGAAAAGAAGTAGGGTATCAGCTCATGCAATGCCTGGCAGTAGAGGACAAAATTGGCCTCACGGAAGGACCTGATCAGTAGGAATATCACAAGTTCCATAGACAACACCATGTGCCAGAAGTGGAACTGTGGACTCTGCTGTCTTCGAAGGTCACACCACTCCTCAAACTCTAATGCCTGCTCATTGTTGTTTGCTTTCTCAGCACAGTAGTCAGTGTATGCTGTCCTCAGGAGTTTGTACAAACTAGAGGCTGTAACCTGGTGCATCTGCCGTGTCCTGGTTACACTTGCAGCTGACAGGAAGGATTCTGCAGTTCCAGATGAAGCAACTCCTGCCTCCACCAGAGCTCCTGTCCAACCACTGCCATGAAGAAGAGTACCAAGAGATGTCATTGCTGCCATCTCAATGTGCAGACCACCAAACATTACCAGATACTTGTCTTCGCCATACTGATCAGGCCACTGCCACTGCACCTGCTTTGCTACGGCATAGATTGGCTGATCAGCTGTGATTATGGGTATCTGGCCAGGGTTCAGAAAATCAGTGACATCCTGCACTTTCTGCATCACGTGTTTGATCGTAGCAACAGAATGAGCCTGATCACGCAGGAGAGGAAGCAATGAAGTTATGGTTACTTCAAATTCTGGGCTTCTCTTCATTGAAGCGTGATGAGCTGACCACGTCAGATTCACTGCATCATCTATTTCCTGGGTGACTATGACCTTGTCTAGCCACTGATACTCCAGTGCAAGCTGTGGCCCCAAGATATCTGTGGGTGGCTTTGGTATTGCAGTGTTTGGTGGCACAGGGTTCTTTGTTTGAAAGGAAGCTGGTGAGATGTTTGTGAATGTGTCCGGCAATTCAGGCACCGACCTCACTTTCTCAGGTGCAAACTTTAGTTGCTGTCTTTCCTGTCCAGTGTTCTCCTTGGTGGGGTGTTGAAATATGGAGGTGCTAGTTCCATGGAAGGAGGTAGTGGCAGTAGTTGCAGATGGGTTGTGGTCGATGTTGTCCATCACTGCAGTGGTGAACAACCCTTTTCGCAGTACTGGGGACAGACCACACCCTCCTCCACATATTTGCTAACTGTGGCATCTCCTAACTGTGCAGAGACCTCCAGTACTCTGTCATAAGAGATACTGAGGCCATACTGATGTAGCATTTCAACCAGGTTTCTCTTCCTGGTTTTGGCATAGACTGAGAGTCCCATGTAGACTGGGAATGGTGTTTCTCTGTCTTTGGAGTGTCTATGAGTTGTTGCTCCCTCTTTGTATCGGGAGTAGCAGTTGAACTGCATGAGCTGTGCAATGGCCTGGTCTGACTTTGATGCTCCAAATCGTAACTGTGACTTGATGTCAGCCCCATGCTCAACCATCCCTACAAACTGGAGCAGGAGAGGAGGCACAGAATTTCGTACACAAGCCTCAGAAAATGTGCCATCAAACCGTGACTGATGATCAAGTATAGACTTTCTGAGAATATTTGCTGCTTTAGCAATGATAACTGCCTCTGAAAGATCAGATGATTGAGCAAGTGCTTTTCCCACATCCTTTTGAAATGCAAGTAATACATCTCTGCCAGATTTATGAGCCTCAAGTTCTGGAATTTCTGCCAGAAGTTTGTCTTTGAGTCTCGTGGAATTTACACTTGGTGATTCTACACCTAATTGTTCCAGACGTTGTTGGATCATCTGAACAAAGGTTGTTTTCAACAATGTATGTCATCAGTTCTGACAGAACTAGTGGATACACATCTGATTCTGACTCAGTGCTACCTTGGTCTTTCTCAAGGCTCCTCAGGTAGGACCTTTTTCTGTTGTAGAGGGCACAAAGACAGGCATGGTGATACTTAAACTCCTGTGCAATGACATCCCCACCAGTCAACTTAGCAAGGAGCTTGCCATCACTAAGTATCTCTGCACATTCACGCAATTTCAAGTCAAGGCCCTTAGTACTAGCCTGTCTGAGATCAGATGCAGGTGCCACTTTCTCACAGAAAATGCAAACTTCATTGTCATGACTGGTTCGGCGCAGTTTTGCACGACTAGTCTCAGTGTTGCTGGTCTGGTCATTGGATTGTCGCTTTCTTGCACGGTCCAGTTTAGTGTTGTTAAACAACAAGCGACAGTTCATGGTATTTTGCTGCATTTTTTCTGAGAGTGGCCTCTATGCCATCACCTTCATCCAGCCTTGCTGGATCCATTATCAGTGGCATTTCATTAATTTCACTGAACATGGGAATGTTCCTTGCCAGCATTGTGTACCCATCATGGTCTAGGACATGATGACTTGGAGGTGATGTCAAGTGCTCACCTCTTTTGTCCTTCAGACAAAGACAACACAAACTCCAGTTTGTTTTTCTACTGCTCAATATTGGATTGGCATCACATTCTGCCATGATTTCACTTTTGATTAAGGCCGAGGGGTTATCCTTTTACCACCTTAAACAAAGCACACATTCCTGTATGGGATTCAACTAGGTTCGGTCTCCTACACCTAGCCCGATCATTCATCCAGTGCCATTTAAGTCCCGTGTGATCTGTACACCATCCGGGTAAGTACATGAACCATCATGTACAGCCCCCATACCCTTGGCCGGCTCTCCCGCTGGCACATCCTGTCTATTCAGGTGCGGCTATCTAACTATAGCTGGTCTGGGGCTGTTAGAAAGCATTTGGGACACTAAACTAAACTATACTACAACTACTAGTCTAAGACTACAGGATTAGTAAAGCTGGATTAGCTGGCACTGAACCCCATGCTGAGTTACACAGCAGTGATGTCACCAGTGTGCCCTGGTTGTGTGCAGACATACACTCTTTTACATTTATTAATTTTCCTTCAAAATTGATGAGTTATTCGAAAGAGATGGCCTCATTAGGATCTAAAACCACAGAAACCAAGATCCATGCTTAAAACGATAATTGTTGAACGGGCATTATTTCTCATTATAATTATTGTTTCTACCTTTTCTTGGCAGCCATATAGCCCCATATTTAAAGGTAAACTGTACTGGAAGCTACAGAAACATAATATTCACAAGAAATAGTATGGAAGAGCTTTACCATATTGCTAGAAGCAAATACATGCCATTCTAGTGAAAAATTAGCTAAAATCTGTCGATACTGGCCGCCATCTTGGAATTTGGCCGCCATATTAAATTTTTTGCGTGGCCAGCGCCCTTTCTGATAGAGGAACTTTAAAGAGCACTTGTGCAAAATTTCATGCTTGTTTCACTATCTGAACGATTCTTATGAAATATGCAATTATCTGCTGCACTATTATGGGCGATGGCTGTACAGGCACCATGGACATATTGGACACTCTCTCTCTCTCTCTCTCTCTCTCTCTCTCTCTCTCTCTCTCTCTCTCTCTCTCTCTCTCTCCGTCTTTTATCAGAAGGCAGGCTTTTTATTTTATTCTTTTCAGGAAGGAATGCTACTGTTTCCCGTGAGAGATTTTTCACACAGTAGTTTTCTTCGGTAATTTTAATCATGACTTTGTTTTGGATTATTTACTTTATTTGGTTTGATTTTTTAATAAAAAATCTTTTTATCCCGTCATACATGGTAAATATTTTATGATCGTGTGCTTTTATGCTAATATGTGAATGCATATATTTTAATTGCCGTAATATATCATGTCTTCTAAATGGCTTGGGTTTTGTCCTTAGAACATTGGGGTTTCAAGGGGGTTTTCATACACAGATGGCGTTTCCAGTTGTCATTTTTGTATGATATGAAAGGTTTTCGTAATTCTTTCCCAGTCTGAAAGGTTGGAATGTCAACTGTGTTTTTATTGCCTAAATACTGATTTTGTCATTTTCCTGGACGGCTGTGTCCTGTATGCATCTAGCATAGTTCTCCTTTCGTCTCGTTTTTAATTTTTTAAAACTAAATTGATATGTTCTTTTGAGAACCTTATGAATAATAGGGTTTTCGTTCATTTTTTTGTTTGTCATAAACAGGATATTAGTATATTATTCATTTATATTTAGCATTGAATTTTCTTTTTCTTTGTGGATTTTTTTTTGGGGGGGCGTGGCATCAGTTCCATAAACTAAGTATTTTTCCATGTTTTAGATTTCTTATTGTCTTTTGTCGTAAGTTTTATTTTCCCTTTCTCTTTTGGGCAAGCAGATAGAGGCATCATGTTTACTGTCATTTCCAAAGTTACATGACTTTAGTGAATTTATAGAGTAGGGAGTTTTAGATATTCCGATGCAGCATCATCAGCCATAAATGTTACAAATGACAAAAGAAGCCAGCAAAGTTACTGTAAACACTTACGTATCGGGACTGGGTTTCAACTGCCTACCTTTTATCAGAATTTATGTCTTAAGTACCGTATATATCAAAAGATGGGCTTTAGGAAATTGCACATCTGAAAGCATAATTAAGTTCTCTGTCACCTGTTTGGGTATAATTGTTATTTGTGATACGGGAAGGGAGTGCTTAACATTTTTGTAAGTACAGAGATATGATGATGACCATAAGTCGCATGGCTCATGGAGGAAAAGAATCCTTAAATGAAGAGCGAAGGTTAAGCAGCTTGGGGTATGCTACAGCAGGAAGGGGCAATTGTCTGCCACTGAAGGGCGGGTGTCTTCGGCTTATACAGTAGCCTCCCTTCCTTTCTCATCTGTGATTTTAAAAAGACACATTTGGCAACTCGTAGCAGTATAGAGCAATATGCGTGTATGTAAAAATATATTTCGTAAAGATATAAATCACCCAAAAGAATAACCATTCTATTTTTACCCCAAACACAGAATCAAGCTTATAAAACCCCATCTTTTCACTCAAATTCTTTAACTGGTTTCTATCCCTGCCACACATTATCCATGCAGTCTTTGAACTAACACACTTGTACGGTCCACCCATCGCAAAGTCTTCATGACTTTTAAAACACTAATGTTCTCTAGTTCTACATCTTTCCCCATCCATCTTTATACCTATCATGGCACAGATCAGATTTAAAGAAAACAAAATCATCTCAAACTTTTCATTCTTGGACCCATTTCATTCGTGATACCCTAGAAACTATTGTCCTCCCATTTACTGCACACACACACACACACACACACACACACACACACACACACACACACACACACCTCTAATAGCTCTTTCACCTCTTCTCACTAATATTCAAATATCCACATATTTCTCTTTTAACAATTCAATTTTTTTCACAATTTTTCTCCCACATTTGGAACCTGAAGTCTTGTTATTTTTATCGTTTCACTGGTATTTGTAATACTGCGTTACTAAATTGTATGGGGCTGCAAACCAAATGACCAGGTTTATTATTTCATATATATATGTATACAGTATATATATATTATATAATATATATTATACATACATATATGCATATATAAATATATTATATATATATATATGTGTGTGTGTGTGTGTGTGTGTATGTATGTATGCATATGTGTATATGTATATACGCGATCTGGAAAAATGGAAGTGGAGAATTTATGCCTAGAGAACCGAGGGTTTGATTGAATTTTCAGGGTATTAGAAGGCCCGAAATCCTGTTTCATTTCCTCCATACCAGAGAGGTTAATTGAATCCCGTCTCTTGTTGGTTTTCATACAATGTTTATTCCTTTTATTTATGTCTTTTTATCACCTACTGTGCAAACGTATAGCTACCGCTCAGTCTGTGGTTTATAGTATTCTGAGAAAGTGTTTTCTTATCATTTTTGCATATTAGGACCCATGGGAATTATTTATAGTCTTTCTAGCTTCTCGTTATTTTTGACATTCAGATCTGAACACACTGGAAATCTTCGATGAGTATTCATCTCTCTCTCTCTCTCTCTCTCTTTCATCACACTGCTGTCATGAATTTGCTATTATCAATCATCATCATTAATTATTTATTTTATAATTACTGATGGTTATAGTCTTAATTTGGAGAGCGCAGTTACAACTAAATCCTCTTGATGTTTCCTGTTTAGTTGCTTCATAGCATACAGTTAGCCAGCGTCTCTTGGCGTTGTTTACTATTCACTGCTGTTTATTTGTCGTGTTTCGTGGCTTTTTATCCTAACTTGTGCCTTAACCCGCCTCCCGTTGGGTTTTTCATTCTTCCTGGTCAATTATTGTTACGTTTTTAATTTTTTTTTTTGGGGGGGTGTTATTTTGTCTACCCATCCATGGATCGTACCCTTCGAAGGTTTAGTATTATACACGCCTTACTCCGGGGGTAGTATGTAATTTTTTTATATCTCTTTCTCTGTACATGTATATTCCTTTCCTTGAAACCGTCGTTTTGATTACTTGAAATTCTGTATTTCCTTAGCATAGCTTCTTATTTTAATTGTCTGCCCTTGCTTATCAGTTCCATCATATTTTTCTTTATTAATTTGTATGCACTAGCTAATTCCTTCCTCCGAACTCTTAATTTCGCTCCAGAGACTTTTGTTTCCTTCCAGTGAATTTTGTTTATTGCTAGTTACTGTTGCATAGTTATTTCTGTCTAGTATGTTCATTGTCTTCCCACTGACTTTTATTTTTTTCTGGCGGATGTTAATTTCCTTTTTTTGTCACGCCTCCCATATGCTTATTATTTTTTTCTTGAATCTTATTTGTTCCCGTCGCTGCGATTTCTTGTTACTTTCCCTTCTTATTCCTTTCATGTCGCCTGATTCGGAGATTGTTCTGCCTTTTTTTAGAGACGTGTGTGTTTCTTTTCTTGAAACGTATTGAATTCTTGCCCTTGGGGGAGCTTAATTCAGTTTTATGCTGTTGATTTCCTGTATGGGTGTGGTCTCTTGCTCAAGTCTTTCTTTCGGTCAGTTTATTAGTTTCTTAGGGTTTGTTTTCTTTCCTTAGTAACTTCTTAATCACGTCCTTTGGGTTAATTAATTATTCTTTTCTTGCATAGCTTCACTGCTTTTACATTTGGCTAATCATCAACATTTTCTGTCAATCAGCGGCCTGTGGCACTTGATTTTAAGTCTGCCACGCACGTTCGTTAAGGATTAGACTTCCTGTTTTCTCGTCTTTACTCCTAATCTTTTTTCTGAGGGATTTAAGTGTCGCACTCTTATGACTCCATCTTGAGGTTTAAACGAGTTTTCATTTTTAATTGGAGATGGCTTGAAATGTTTTTTTAGCGTAATTTATTAATTTTGAGATTTATCGAAGGGTTCGAGACAAAATCTAATCCTAAGTTGAGATTACGTGAAGGATTAATATTTTTCTCTTATGTTGGTATTTCTTGAAAGGTCGATCTATAATACCCCATTTCTCATCTCTATCCAGAATTTAAAGTTTGGACATGAGCCACTTGGTGTTCTTTTAAATCTCGAGATTAATAAAGTATGAATAAAAAAAATTCATCATTACTTTCTGATATCTCCGATATTAGAGATAAAAGGAAAAAGGAGTGTCTCATCTACTTTTAGAGATTATTACCCGAGATTTAGTGGAAACTGTATTTACCCAGGTGTTAATGAAGATGATTAAAATCCAGGATATATTCCTAAAAGAGTATTATTTCTTTGTCATTGATAGCTCCTGCAAGGGACGGATATTGCACAGTTTATCCTGGGCTGCTTGCATTCACCTTTTACACGTCTTTACATATTCTGACTTTACGTCTTTTCTTTTTAATACATATATTCTGCAGAGAACTTAGAAATTGTCAGAAGTTGTATGTGTATCTGCTAAACTCTTGTTGCACTTACAAGTACTGAGAAACCTTCTTTGGCAGTTGCCATTTATCTGATTGTTGTATGTCCCTGTACCACAGCATGTGTTTAGTTAACCTTTGTCTCTGTGCAATGTATAGGAGCTCAGAATTCTAATGCCATTTTATCATTTCAGCGGAACATACCAAGAGACCACTTAGTTAGAAACAGCAACAGTGTGGAAGAGAGTTTACAAGAAAGCTAGACAAAATCATTAGAACACTGTGAATGAATAGTAAAATTTGCTCCTAGAGATAAGAGAGCACATGATGTCTCCTCAGATGGACTAATAGTCTTTGAGACATCCTAATCCTTGTAACTCTTGTAACTTCACTAGCTGTCTCTCACAAAGTAGCTCTCTCTCTCTCTCTCTCTCTCTCTCTCTCTCTCTCTCTCTCTCTCTCCCGAAAAAAAGGGGATCTAAATATTAAAAAAGTAGCAGGTAAATTATTATTATTATTATTATTATTATTATTATTATTATTATTATATTGTTATTATTATTATTTTTATTTATTTATTTTTTGGTCTATCACAGTCATCCTATTCGATTGGGTGGTTTTTATAGTGTGGGGTTCCGGGTTGCATGCTGCCTCCTTAGGAGTCCATCACTTTTCTCACTATGTGCGCTGTTTCTAGTAGCACACTTTTCTGCATGAGTCCTGGAGCTACTTCGGCATCTAGTTTTGCCAGATTCCTTTTCATGGATCTTGGGATCATGCCTAGTGTTCCTATGAGTATGGGCACAATTTCCACTGGCATATTCCATATCCTTCTTATTTTGATTTTCAGGTCTTGATACTTATCAATTTTTGCTCTTTCTTTCTCATATACTCTGGTGTCCCATGGTATTGCCACATCAGTGAGTGATACTTTCTTCTTGATTTTGTCAATCAACGTCACGTCTGGTCCATTGGCACGCATCACCCTATATGTTCTGATGCCATAGTCCCAGAGGATCTTTGCCTGATCGTTTTCTATCACTCTCTCAGTTTGGTGTTCTTACCACTTATTACTGCAGGCTAGCTGGTGTGTCTTGCACAGGCTCCAGTGGAGGGCTTTTGCTACTGAATCATGCCTCTTTTTGTACTGGTCCTATTCAAGCGCCAGACATTTGCTTGCTATGTGGCTTATGGTCTCGTCTTTCATATTGCACTTCCTGCGTATGGGTGAGATGTTATTTTCATCTATTGTTCTTTGGACTTAACTGGTTCTTATGGCCTGATCTTGTTAGCATTCCTTCTGTTTCCTTCTTTAGTTCTCCCCTCTGTAGCCATTGCCATGTTTCACCGCTGGCCAGTTCTTTTGTCTGTCTCACGCACTGTCCGCACATTGGTTTGTTGTGCAATTCCTCTGTTCTGTTTTTCATTCTCCTGTCTCTGTATATTTCTGGGTCTTTGTCTACTTGTATCAGTCGTTCCCATGCACTCCTTAGCCACTCGTCTTCACTGGTTTTCAGATATTGCCCCAGTGCTTAGCTCTCGATGTTGACGCAGTCCTCTATGTTTAGTAGCCCTCTCCCCCCTTCCTTTCGTGTTATGTATAGTCTGTCTGTATTTGCTCTTGGGTGTAGTGCTTTGTGTATTGTCATGTGTTTTCTAGTTTTCTGGTCAATGCTGCAGAGTTCAGCCTTCATTCACTCCACTACTCCTGTGCTGTATCTGATCACTGGTACTGCCCAAGTCTTTATGGCTTTCGTCATGTTTCCGGCATTGAGTTTTGACTTGAGTATCGCCTTAAGTCTCTGCATATATTCGTTCCTGATCGTGTCCTTCATCTCTTTCTATTATTACCAGGTATTTGTATCCTGTCTCAGTCCTTGTTACTTTGCCTTTTTGTATTCCAAACTTCATCCTGATGTCCCCAGATACAGTCCTTACAGTCTGGATTAGGGTATCTGTTTCCTTGATGCTCTTACCATACAGCTTGATGTCGTCCATGAACATCAGATGGTTAATTCTGTTGCCTCCTTTCTTGAGTTGGTACCCAGCATCCATCTTCTGCAGTACTTTTGTCATGGGAATCATGGCTACTACAAAGAGTAGTGGGAACAGAAAGATCCCCCTCCTGATGTTAACCGCTGCTTGTAAGTACTGTATTCCAGTTGCGCATTGTATTTTTAAGAAAGCTGAAGGTGTTTTCCTCTGCCCCATATATTTTCAGGCATTCTATTAGCCACGTGTGCGGTATCATGTCAAAGGATTTCCTTCTTCTCTTACTATTCTTCATTACCATTTCGTCTATTAGGAGCTGGTCTTATGTGCCCCTACACTTCCTCCTGGGGATGGTGTTTGTATCCTCTAGGTAGCTGTATAGCTTTTCACAGATGATACCTGTTAGTAACTTCCACATTATTGGTAAGCAGGTGATAGGCTATATTTCCCTTGTCCTTGTCTTTCTGTACTAAGGATGTTCTCCCTGTGGTCATCCATTTGGGAGCATGGTGGTTTGTGATACAATGCTGGAGATTGCTGTTCTGGTTTCTGTTGGGTTGGTTGGTGTTTGTATCCCCATGAGTTCTAATACTAGTCTTGCTCCTGCATATGCCATTCCGACCTCTTTGTTACATCATCTTTGTTTTCTCGTGTATCGTTGATTGGTAGCTCATCATTCCTGTTGTTTTCCGTGTCATCGTCCTTCATGGCTTGATGTTATTTCTCTTTCCAGTTCCTCTCTCTTTCTGTTGTGGAGAGCCAGTTCTTTTTCTTTATGTTCCTTACTTGGTCTGCCAGCCTCTGTTCTGTTTGTGGGGTGTTATTTCTCTAATTCCAGATGTTAACAAGTCTTCTTTTGTATCCTCTTTCTGTCGGGTTGCTTCTGATGTAGCATCTCCATATTTCCATATTTTCTTCCCTTGTCCATTTCTTCTTCTGGTTTGCCTCTGTAGCTCCAGTCTCTGGTTGCTGGTCACTGCCGTTGTGGTGGTCAGTTGCTGGATGATAACCTCCAAGTACATGACCATCCTCCCCGTCGATTGGGTTGTATACCTGGCTGCCGGACGAAGTTCCTCTGTTGCCAGAGGTTCCATTTACGTCGTTGTCTTTTATTCTTTCATTTCTTTCCATCATGGCTGAGTTTTGCTATTTAACCCATAGCTGGACCCTACCCCATCGAGAATAGGTGCTCATTTACAGCTGAGTAGACTGAGGAAATTATGGTAAAGATCCTTTCCTAAGGAATCAACACTGAGGAGAGTGGTCACCCATCCAACGACTGACCAGCCCCAATGTTGCTTAACCAGTCCATCAGTGAGCTAAACCACTCTGCCACGGCACCCTTGTTATTGTTATTATTATTATTATTATTATTATTATTATTATTATTATTACCAGACCACTGAGCTGATTATCAGCTTTCAAATGGCTAGCCCGAAGGATTTTTTTATTTATGCTTTGTCAATTAAATTACAATTTTCAAAAGCTTTATAACTGGATTAATTTCAAAGGTTGGAGTTTATCACAGAATTTCAGAGATCGATTCATTTCCAAACCTTGATGTTCGCTGCTGATTATACTTTGGACATTCACGAAATAATTGTTCAATTGTTATCATTACTTTATATTCATGGCATTCAGATCCCATTAATGGCATATATTTCATTTCTTTTATTCTACACTTGTTGGGAGACTCTTCTCTTGCCTTCTTCTCTTGCCTGGATGTCGGCAACACCTCCAAACTTTTGTCTTTCAGAAAAGAAATGCTTGAAGAACTGTTCTCTTTATTTTCCGTTAGTACAGTAGTAATTATCATTTCAATTACGTTCAGAAAATTTCCTTCTCGGATTTCTGGTGTAAACGTTGGGAACTTGACGTAATTAGGCTTAGTGTCTCTTGCTTCTTGTGGCTTGAGAATTAACAGTTTTTTCTTGGGGTGACTGCCCTACCAAGAGTTTTTCCCTCATTTGATTGCAAACTAGGTAAACAGGCTTCCTGATAGAATTTAAGGAAAGGCTACCTTAAATCACCATTTCCCTCTGCATCATTGTTACTTGTTTTCTTAAATGAAGTACGTATGTATAGCCTCTCTCTCTCTCTCTCTCTCTCTCTCTCTCTCTCTCTCTCTCTCTCTCTCTCTCTCTCTCTCTCTCTCTCTCTCTCTGTATGTATATATATATATATATATATATATATATATATATATATATATATATATATATATATATATATATATATATAATAATGCATGTATGTATGTGTGTGTTTCAGCATTACTCTGAAACGCATTGAACAATTTCAATCAAACTTGTTATACATATGACTTACTAACTAGAAAATAATACTGTGGGGTTAAGACATCACTAGCACCAAAGGGGGTGGGGCGGGGGAAGGGCATCCCTGAAACGGGACTGGTTCTTTCCGTAGACTTACCAACTAAATAAACTTTACGGGTTCATCATACCTCATTTCCGTATACATATGACTTACTATCTGAAAAAGAATACTGTGGGGGTAAGACACCACTGGCACCAAAGGGGCTGACGTAAAAATAACTGAAAACGACAGATATTAGTGTCTAATCCATAGTTTTCGAGGTCGCTGAGATGAACAGTGACACTCCTTCAAGTTCAGCTCTGATAGGAAAGGGGGGCGGGTGGGCGGTGTGAGAATGGGTGAAATATAAAATGTCAAAAATGTTGGGCAATGTAATTAGAAAGGCAGAGGGTGAAACAGTTTTTATCCCATGGATACCACTCATTCCGACAGATGTCCCTTTTAACTTTAAGAGACTGCAATTTCCAGTGAGACTTGCGTTCTCGATCACGATCAACAAGGCACGGACAGTCTATTAAGTACTGTGGAGTGGATGTGAGATCATGTTTTTCCCACGGACAACTTTATGTTGCTTCCTCAAGGGTGGGTTCACCCAAGAGTTTATTTATTCTTGATTCTGATGATGAAACTAAAACGGTTGTTTACAATCAAGTTTTGTGTTAAAGTAGTTTTATAGTGAATTTGTGAAAGATTTTACTTTTGTAATAATTGCTTTAAATATTTTGTTCATGGCTTTTCTTAAATATAATTTTATTAGACTTTGGTTAAGTCACGAAAAGTCTTCTTGGAACTTTCTTTAATCCCCGGCCAAGGTTTTGTATTTAGTTATTTGTATAGTGTTTATTCACTGGATCTCTCCTTTTCATGTCTTGTTGAGCAGACTACCTCTCTCCAGTGCTTCGCTTGTTGAGCTGCCCATTACATGATTACGCTTTCTCTGTCTTTTCTTGGCCCGCACTATACGTGTTGAGTGTGTTTGGGCAGCGTCGAGAGAGTATCGGCTTCCCAACAGAGGAGGTCATTCAGTATTTTACTTACGGCTTTTTCTACTGGAAGTCTTGTGCTCCTGGCCTTGCAGCCTTCATCATTACTGAGAGGCTCCTATGAACTGATTTTGCCTCTTACTGTTTAGCACTCCTGGTTCTTTTGAGCTGCTGCTTGCCACTGCTGCTGGCTTTAGCCATGTTTGACCTCCTGGGGTCGTCAGGAGGCCTTGTAGTGGTGACAACGGTGAGCAGACCATTTGTGTTCTCCCCCTCTGCATATATATATTATTCGTGACCACTTACGTTGATCCCCTCGGTGCAGGGACGCCTTTAGTGATCCTCCAGTGATCCTTCAGTTGGACAGCCATTGTTAATATATATAAATATCTTCACTATTTCTTCAGTATTGCCTTATCGTCGGTTTGGGAAATTTTGTACCTCTAAGGTGTATTATGATATCAAATTGTTTTTGTAAAAAAATTAGGTGTAAGGTTTATTTCTCCCTGTGTCTCCGTCTGTCGTATGCTGGGGTAAGTGTGTGATTGTTTACCTCTTACGCCTTTCTTTCCCTTCGACTCTAGGTATAATGGTTAGGTAGGCGCTTGATGGTTAAGTGTTATTTTGTAAAGTTGTATGTGTATTTTTCTAGTTCCTCATGGCAGCTTTTTGGGGACTTTTTGAGTTGTGTAAAGTTTTTGTAAATCAAAATTAATTGTTAAATTTATGTCTGTTTTTCGTATCCCTCTTTGTGAGTTGATTTTACTTTGTGAATTTTGTGTCGCGACTGGTTTCTTGGCTGGTAATTGGCACTGAGCCTGTCTGGAAAAAGGATTCTTAATAAATTAAAAAAAAATCAGTTTAGGCCTCTAGAGAAAAATCTGGAGTTCGTTGCAGAATTTTTTTACCACTGCCAGTTTAGCGGTTTCCTTAAAATACTTGGTGTGAATATTAAACGTCTCTAAAGGATAAGACGCTATCGAGTTCGGGAAACCACCCAACACCACAAATTCATCAGCTAATATATATATGTATTTCTCTTTCGTATTCGGGCATTCTGTTCTGTGTTAGGTAGCTTTACAGGGTAAGGTAAAGTGGGAGAAGTGATGGAGGGAAAGTTCAAAATGAAAATATTAATAACGATGATAAACCACCTGTAATGTACGTGACGTATTGGGCGCTTGTTTTACTCATTGTGACGTTTGTGACGTAAATGACTGTTATTTCACTCGATGTAACTTACTAAGATGTTACATATTCCTCAATGTGAATTTTAACTGTTCCCTTTCATGGTAGTTTTTATGTATGCGCAGTGCATGTCTGAATGTGACAATTTTTCCTTGATGCAATGTAGCAGGTGTTCAGTAATAAACGAGTTTTTATTAGATTCACTAAATATATAAATAAAATACACGTTTCCATAATGACAAAAGTAATATTTATTAAGTAACAACATTGTAGAGGTCAGGTGTCTGGTTAGCATGCGGTATACTTATCAGTTTTAGGACATTACACATTACCTGTGATGTTTTTTAGTGTATGCATGTGTGTGTTTTATAATCTGCTCCTAATTATTCCTCTTTCCCACCTTTTCCTACTGTCACTCAACATTTGTCTTCTGTACACTATTTTTCTTTCTGCCCACTTCCATTTTCTTGTGAATATCAGGGTCTCTTGCTTATGGCTCATTTTTCATCGTGAATCATCTCTTCTCTAATTGTGCCTAGTCCTTCATTAATGCTATGACTTGTTTACTCCCACTTGGCGCTTTGAGCAATTATGCTCTCTCTCTCTCTCTCTCTCTCTCTCTCTCTCTCTCTCTCTCTCTCTCTCTCTCTCTCTCTCTCTCATATGACCAGCCGAGCATGCAAAGCATTTCACTTCCTCTGTATTTCTCTCGTTCCTTCATCGGCCTACCTATGTAATCTCTCTCTCTCTCTCTCTCTCTCTCTCTCTCTCTCTCTCTCTCTCTCTCTCTCATGACCAGCCCATTTATGTAATCTCCCTCTCATTTCATCACGACCGTCATCGTCATCTTCACCTTTTTCTCATATTCTTGCCCTTTGCAGCCAGCATCTATTTCATCATCATGATTATTTCGTCTCCAACGCCTATTACATTAGCATCGTCTTATCTTGATTTCATTTTCTTATCTTCTTCTTCTTCTCCTTCTTCTTATTCTTCAGCCGTGGCTCCTTCCCCGTTGTAAAAGATTTTAAAGTAATTCGCCAGCCTTTTTCCTCCTGCTTTCTTCATCAGCCCCGGTAATCTCGTCCGCTGCCATTAACCCTTTCATCCATCATGTCTTCCTGACTTTTATCGTCCGTTCTCACTTCTTCTTCCTCTTTTGTCGTTATTTCCTGTTTGCTCGCACCTTCTCCCGTGATCCATTTCGCCCCGTTTCCTCAGTTTCCATTATGTGGTCAGAAACAATATTTTTCTCTACTCTGTTCCCCTTTCTCACTTCCTGTGTGTTTTCTTGTGTGTGTGTACGTTGTTTTGAACTGACTGCGTAATTCTGTGGTGGTTGCATTGTGTGTACTTCAGACAGCTCTATGGGAAATAATTAAGCATGAGAATTCGAAAATCCGAGACTATTTGAATGAGAACTGTTAGTAGGGGGCTGGGGATGTGTGGTGGTTTGTGGAAGGCAAAGCACAGGAAAGAAACGAGTGGCGGAATTTCAGTGAGGCTTTCTTGCTAAACTTGGCGTTGGAGGCGGTAATAATGATAATGATGATGATGATGATATTAGAATATTTGGTGCTTTCTTCGCGTTGATATATTTTCTTTTGCGGTCAAAGTAGTTTCGCTTCTGTGCCCTTTTGTAAATGATATCAATCAATGGCTCAACTACTAATGAATCAACGAGTTACTTTTGCGATTGATTTAGGAATTATTTTGTCCTTCAGTTACATGTGGACTTTAGAGTGTAAGTTGAATTACATGTGGACGTTAGAGTGTATCACTTGAGAAAATATCTCTTGACTAGAAATACTACTTACCACTTAACGTAGGGTTCAGCCGTTTCCCTACACAGCTTTGAATGAATGTTATTAATATACATTACGGATAATTCACCATGGAATAACTCCCTATCTTAGCGCATCATTTCGTAATTAAATTACGGCGGCAGTCGGGAAGATAATCTTACGAGGTAATATTGTCTTGCCCGTGCATTCTTTTTGGCACTTCCATTCATCCTATCCCCTCAACCCATCAATCTCCTCCCTTCTCCCTTTCTTTTCTTTTGTCTTGATTTCCTCCACCTCCTCCTCTTACTCATCATCATCATCATCTACCCTTCAATATCTTCCTTCTCCCTTTCTTTTCTTCTGTCTTTATTTTGCTCCTCCTCCTCCTCCTCCTCCTCATCATCATCATCATCATCATCAACATCGTCATCATCTACACATCAGTCTTCTCCCTTCTCCCTTTCTTTTCTGTCTTTTCCCTCCTCCTACTCCTCTTCCTCACTATCATCTACCCATTCAGTCTTCTTCCTTCTTCCTTTCTTTTCCTCCTCCCCCTACTCATCATCATCATCATCATCTATCCATCAGTCTTCTTCCTTCTCCCTTTCTTTTCCTCCTCCACCTACTCATCATCATCTATCCATCAATCTTCTTCCTTCTCCCTTGCTTTTCTTCTGTCTTCTTTTCCGCCTTCTGCTCATCATCATCATCATCTACCCATCAATCTTCATCCTTCTCCCTTTTCTTCTGTCTTCTTTTCCTCCTCCTCCTCATCACCATCATTGACCCATCAGTCTTTTTCCCTCTGTCTTCTTTTCCTCCTGCTCCTCCTCCTTCTCATCATCATCATCTATCCGCCATTCTTCGTCCTTCTCCCTTTATTTTCTTCTTCCTTCTCCCTGTCTTCTTTTCCTCCTCATCTTCATCGTCATCTACCCATCAGTCTTCTTCCTTCTCCCTTTTCCTCTGTCTTCTTTTCCTCCTCATCATCATTATTAGCGAAATAAATTAGAAAACATAATATTGTGGACAAAGTAGGAAGATGGATAAAAGAATTTTTGCAAAACAGAAAACAGATAGTGATTGCAAACGATGAGAAGTTGGATGAAGCTAAGGTAATATCCGGTGTGCCACAAGGTACGGTGTTAGCTGCATTGCTGTTTGTTATTATGATTGCAGACATAGACAGCAATGTTAAGGACTCGGCAGTGAGAAGTTTCGCCGATAACACAAGAATAAGTAGAGAAATTACTTGCGATGAAGATAGGAACTCGCTACAAAGAGACCTAAGCAAAATATACGAATGGGCAGAGGTAAATAGGATGGTATTTAACTCTGATAAATTTAAATCAATAACTTATGGTGATAAAGAAGAGATGGTATATGCGTATAGGGGACATAATAACGAGACAATCACAAATAAGGAAGCAGTTAAAGACCTTGGTGTGATGTTGAATAGGAATATGTTATGCAATGATCAAATAGCAATACTATTGGCAAAATGCAAAGCAAAAATGGGAATGTTGTTCCGGCACTTCAAAACAAGAAAAGCCGAACACATGATTATGCTTTATAAAATGTATGTACGTATTCCACTTGAATATTGCAATTGGATGTACCCACACTACCAAAAGGATATTGCACAAATAGAGAGTGTACAAAGGTCCTTTACAGCTAGAGTAGAAAAAGTTAAGGACCTTGACTACTGGGAAAGACTACAATTCTTAAAATTATATAGTCTCGAAAGGAGAAGAGATCGCTACATGATAATACAGGCATGGAAACAGATAGAAAGAATTACCGAAAACATCATGGAGCTAAAAATATCAGAAAGAGCAAGCAGAGGTAGATTAATAGTGCCCAAAACTATACCAGGAAAACTAAGGAAAGCACACAGGACATTGATCCACTACGCGCCAGCATCGATAATGCAGCGTCTATTCAATGCGTTACCAGCTCATCTGAGGAATATATCAGGAGTGAGCGTAGATGTTTTTAAGAATAAGCTCGACAAATATCTAAGCTGCATCCCAGACCATCCAAGATTAGAAGATGCAAAATATACCGGAAGATGCATTAACAATTCTCTGGTAGACATCAGAGGTGCCTCACACTGAGGGACCTCCTGGGGCAACCCGAACGAACTGTAAGGTCAGTAAGGTAAGGATCATTGACCCATCGGTCTTCATCCTTCTATCTTCTTTTCCTCCTGCTCCTCTTTCTCCTCCTCCTGAACATCATCATCATCAACACCATTATCATCATCATCATCATCATCATCATCATCTACCCATCAGTCTTCTTCCTCCTCCCTTCCTCTTCCTCTTCCTCTTCCTCTTCCTCTTCCTCTTCCTCCTCCTCCTCCTCCTCCTCCTCCTCCTCCTCCTCCTCCTCCTCCTCCTCATCATCATCATCAGCAGAATTGTCTTTTAATCCCTAGTCGGAGGCATAACTTGAAGTTCTCATGTTTTCGTGTGCGAGAGATATTTTGGACAACACGTTATATCCCACCACTCCTTTGGTCCCCTCTCCTCTTTATCTTTTACGTCGTTATTGTTGCTGTCTCTGACTTCTTTACCTCTGCAGCAGATTTTGTCTTCTGTTTTCAACCTTTCTGTGCGTTATGTCTTATGACTTAACTTTGGTTTTTCAACGATTGGTTGAAATTCCGTAATTTAGAGGCTTTTAAGATGTTACGTTCGACGGCGGTAAATGTAAACCGAATATACGTCAACATCTAAATAATAAAGTATTTTTTCTAAAAAGAATATTTGTTGTTTGTACAATTTTCTGTCATCGAATTATTCTTAATAATAATAATGAGTGTTACGTCCTTGAATTAAAAAAACACTAAAACTACGGTTCTGTGGATAGGGAATATATTTTTTTCAGTTGATAATTGCTTTTGTGTTTTGTCTTGGGAGGTACCATCATCTTTTATTGCACCAGTGTTTTATTTTTGTTTCCCCTGTCATTTTTCACCTTGTTGGATATTACCTTAATGTGCTTACTAGAACTTAAATTGCTTGTCGTTTATGCGTTTCCGATTTCCACCAAAACATCAAAAGTCAGTGTATAATCTGAGTGCTCTCTCTCTCTCTCTCTCTCTCTCTCTCTCTCTCTCTCTCTCTCTCTCTCTCTCTCTCTCTCTCTCTCTCTCTCTCTGGTCCGTTTCACTTATGAGAGCTCATGAGGATTTAATTTTTTTCATAACGTCTCGTTGGAGAAGAACTAGTTTTGATATTTCCATTAATACCTAATCTCACACGGAGCACTGTGGGCATTACGTAAGGTTCTTTGCATCGTTCCTTCGCCCCTGACTCCAACCCCTTTCATTCCTTTTTATTGTGCCTCCATTCATATTCTCTTTTTTCCATCTTACTATTCACCCTCCTAACATTTGTTTCATAGTGCAACTGCGAGGTTTTCCTCATGCTACACCTTTAAAACCTTCTTACTCTCAGTTTCCATTTTAGCTCTGAATGACCTCATATGTCCCAGTGCGTGGCCTGTGGCCTAAATTTTTTATTTCATTCCATTCCTAATGTGTGTGTATGTATGTATGTATGTATGTATGTATGTATATATATATACATATATACATATATATATATATATATATATATATATATATATATATATATATATATATATGTATATAATGTTACCCTACAAAGAGTTAATCCCATTGCTTACCTTTGCTGACAGTCAAGAAGTCCCATCTATCGGTAGCTTGACGGTGACCGCATCAAAGTGGCTACTGGCAACGTACATTTGTACATACACACGCGCATTCTCTCTCTCTCTCTCTCTCTCTCTCTCTCTCGGAAACAGCGAAACAAGCATTACCCAAAATAATTTATTTGACAATAATCTAACATAACTGGATTGCATGAAACAAGATATGAAATAAAGTGGAATACTAATGTTCACCAAAATGATCAAATATATTAAGGTCCACCATATTCAAGTAATTATTCTCTTTAAACAATTTCCCCACAATAGGTCAAAATAAGTCAGTCCAGTATATTCCCCAATGAGTGCATCTTGACCTCTTCCTCAGCAAAACATCTGAAGAAGTCAAAGAAAACCCTTGTTAAACAAATGTATAAACATAAAGATGTGGAATTCCTCCCATGTTACTTATAAAGTACACACAGTGTAGAAAATGCCTGACACAAGTGAGATATATGTTAAATGAAAAGAACAATCTACAGCTTGGGAAACCTTAAATGTTTCCTACCTCCAAACAGCAATGTTCACAGTCCTAATCGACAGGTCTCGAACCACCAGAGCTTTCACCAAAGGCTTCTATCAATATTCGGTGTTGATCTTCGAATGACAGTTTGTTTGATAACTAATACCTTCACACCCTGGGGCTAGGCCCCCCAAAAACACACATATGAATGATTTCTCTGGAACCTGGACATTTCCGGCGAACAAACTCACAAAGTCTTGTCGCCAGGCAGGGATGTTCTCACGCCTCAAGAATATCTGACGCATTCGACATGCATACAGTTTTCCTAATCAGGATGGGCGCCAGAGATCAGCTAAGCATTCTCTCAAGGCTCTTCACAATGCATTTAGCCACACTTACTGATCAAAAATCTACTGTGTATTGTAATTCATAAAATATCTGTGACCTATGAGCTTTTCATATATATCATTTTACTTGCCTTTTTATGAGCTTTTCATATATATAATTTGACTTGCCTTTTTACTACAAAGTAAGCGAAGGCCGTATGAAGACCACTAATCCCCTCCAGGACAAAGGGATTTCAGAAGGTGAAGTTATTTATAATGATTTAATTATATTTAAGTTAAATTGATTTCACTTTTAAAAGCCATCACATTCAACTTTAATGGAAATTATAATGATATCAGGATGGTTCTCTGATAAAGAACGGTACTGTCATCCCGGTTGTTTGCAAGGAAAGGAAGATTTGAAGATTCTCTCTCTCTCTCTCTCTCTCTCTCTCTCTCTCTCTCTCTCTCTCTCTCTCTCTCTCTCTCTCTCTCTCGTGCCCACGCTTCTCAATAGAATACAGTATTCTCTACAGTGTGAACCTTTCGAACCCTTTCGCCAACTGACAGTTCTTGAGGACAACCAAAAATTGGAAGCAAAACCAATTAATGTGAAGTCTTTTGCTGTAAATTATATATACATAGTTACATACTTACACACACACACGCACATATGTATGTATGTGAATATTATATAATAAATATATATATATATATATATATATATATATATATATATATATATATATATATATATATATATATATACATACATACATGCGCACACACACACACACACAACTGCACCGTAGGCAAAAGGAAAAACTGGTTAAGTTACATATATCAGTCATGTGTCAGCGGGATTAAAAATCTTATACAATATATGTGTATATATATACAGTATATATGTGTATGTATGTATGTATGTATGTGTGTATATATATATATATATATATATATTATATCAGGACTATAAATCTCCCTTGAGGAACTAGTCTTTAAACTGTTAGCCAGGCGATCTATTGATTGTTATATTTTTTTTTCCCACATCTTGCTGTTTTTGTCTTTTAACGTTTTTGGTGAAAGCATTTAGCTATGCATTTTATTGCCTCATATTTATACAACGTGGGACCCATAAAAACGAGAGTGAAAGGTTTGATTGTGTGGCTACTGTATCGGATTGAATATAGCAACGCGAAGAGAGTGACCGTTGTCTTTTTATTTTAGATGAAGTTTTTCCACCGATTTTTTATGTATTTAATGTTCCCATTTACTCTCGGCAGATGACCTCACATGCAGTACTCTTCGTTGTGGCTATTTGGGAACTTCCTAAGGTTTTTCTTCGCTGTACCCTTGCTTTTCCTCTTGTTCATCTTCCCCATTTTTTTTAAAGTCTCAAATTTAATGTCACATTTTGGCGCTCATCCAACGTGGCACTACGTAATTACTGGCAATATTGCTGTCAGGGTTTTTTTTAAGAGGTGTAGTATTGAAGGCATATCTTCGCCCGTTAACATACATTAAAGACGATATCGCCACCGGAGGCGGACATGAGGTAGGTAGGTAGGTAGGTCGGTAGGCAGGCAAGTCACGTTGTTTCAAGAGGAAAAGGCAGCAGCGTTTCAAGTTGAAGAGCACGGGAGGCCCGAGTGGTCCTAAGTTGATTTCCTGTAACCAAACGGACTTTTCAACTCTCTCTCTCTCTCTCTCTCTCTCTCTCTCTCTCTCTCTCTCTCTCTCTCTCTCTCCGCGCGTTCGACGAGCTAAGAATTACAGCCAGCAAGAACGTGGAGGAAATTTTAGATAGTTCGACCATAAACTAGGTTTTCCCTTTTCGAAGTGTTGCCCGGAACTTGTGATGCTCAAAGAGATGCCGAGGTTTGAAACGGCCTCGAACACAACACAACACTTGTGTTGTGTTTGTTCCATTTTAGATATCTACCTAATTTAAAAACTAATAATGGCATACTTACGGAAAGGAATTATTCGTTTTCTGTCACGTATTGTTCATTAAAAAAAAAAAAAGCTTCAGTCAACCTACAATTTCTGGTTGGAATAAAGGTGAACGCTTCATATCATCTCAAATTTCTTAAAATAAAAAAAAATAAAAAAGAGTTGGGGGAGCTGTTTCGGATTACACAGCATTTCTCGTTCCTTAAACGTGTAGGTACAGAGAAGGAAGATGTGTGTGAATCAAGCGTTTGTTGTGCGTGAGACTATACAGGTGGAATACGAAGTAGTTGGGTGTAATTTTTCCTTGAGACCAGGATATGTTTATCATTTATATGGAATTTTAGTAGCTTTATGGATGGAGTGATGCAAGAAGTCAAAGAAAGGATTTTTGTAGGTGCAAATACGTTGAATAAGAAAACGCGTCTTCAGTGGGGTACGGTATGGTTGATATTTACAAACGACACGCTGCTTATTGTGAGTGGCGAAGAGATATTGAAAAATTACTGAAAGAGTTTATAATAATGGGGGAGGAGGGTTAGAAAGTGAATGTGAGCAAAAGTCATGTTATAATTCTATAGGAAAACCAGTCCTTGAAAGGTAGACATTCTCTCTGATAATCACGCGTTGGTGGCCACACAATGAACGTTTCCACCCACTTTCATCGAAATGCATTCATCCATTCTGATGATATATCAAAACCGTGGCAGACGAGCTCTATAGAAAGCATATCCTCCTCCCTACGTCTTTGGCGAGAGTAAACATTTGAGTCGGTGAAATGTTGGGAGTGAAAGGGAGCAAGTCAGAGTTGCTTTTCGAGAGACGATGTCTGAATGGAGTCCAGTCTTTGCGTAATGGAAACAATAGAAGCGGTAGACGTAAATGATGATGAAAGATTTAAGGTGGGATACAAAGAGGAAGTTAAAGAATTGAAAGACTTCAAAAAATATGTGGTTTACTAATTTAGTGGCACTGAAAAGGAACAGATGAGGCGATGCACTGCATTTTAGAATTATAGGGCGTTTCATTGTTTAACCTAATCTGAAAGAATTTTTGAAGGGTTTTGATTGCGAAAGTGAGGTAGGACTAATGTTTGATAGGAAAAGAAACTGGTAGGTTTGGGCAAGGGATGGGAATTTGATCAAGTGTTTGAGACTAATGTTTGAGAATTTTGTGGGCAAAGGCAAAATAGTGAATGTAAAGCACTGCCCCCCCCCTCCTCTCTCTCTCTCTCTCTCTCTCTCTCTCTCTCTCTCTCTCTCTCTCTCTCTGGTCACCCCCAGTGGCTGTCCAGAGAAAAAAAAATGACAGCCACTGACACCTTCATATTGTAGCTGCTGAATCGTCGTTGTAAAAAAGTTCCACAATATTAGCCGCTTTATTCACCTTCACAGAAAGCTGTACACACAGTTGTATGTATCCGTCTTGTTCATTGTTTGATATCAGAATACTAAAAAAAACTCCTCAGGTATAAGTTTGTACTGCAGCTACATTATACTTTTACACAGATGGTTTTAACAGAAATGCATCAAGCCAGAACTTTCACCTTAAACATGCTGCATACAGTTTTTGCCCGTATTGGACTTCCACTGAAGCCATTTATTGATCATACACAATTGCAGTTGCTAAGCCTATCACCGTAACATATGGCTAACTTGGTATTCTATGTAGTCTTATATTAATACACAATCCGAAAATAATTCGTAATATTTCCCCTGTCTCAAGTACAGTTTTTGCCCGTATTGAACTTCCACTGAAGCCATGCTTTCATTTTTAGCAACGATGAACAAATTGAGCCCATTTGACGTTTTGAACTCCAGAGTTATCAAATGTGCCATCATGCTGTCTTTCATTGTGCCATTATGCTGTCTTTCATTCTAGCTCTTTATCAGGCACTGATCATAAGAGTTCATTTCACAACTATTCCCTGCTTCACTCTGTTCCATCCTCGCAGTCTGTGGGCTTGACAGGTCACGACTCTCTCACGCGTCTGACAGTCATGACAATGCAAGAATAGCCACCCCCTACATTCTCGGTCAAAGCAGATAGACTCTCTCTCTCTCTCTCTCTCTCTCTCTCTCTCTCTCTCTCTCTCTCTCTCTCTCATACTTCTGGTGGCCTTGCCTTTCATTGTGGCTTCCGCTAATATTGATATCCAGCTTTCTGTCTTTAATCATCTGTTTCATCTCCTCTGCTTTATTTCCAGGCATCCTATGGCAGTACTTGTTTGATTGCCCATAGCCTAAAAGGGAGAGGCTGGTGTGCTAATCCCCCCACCAAGGGGTCCACAACCCTTCATTAGTTCCTTTTTTTGTATGGGAGGACTTTAGAACGGCCGTACATGCATAATTGGTTTATATATATATATATATATATATATGTGTGTGTGTGTGTGTGTGTGTTTATAGAATCTGCTGGTCACTTTTTACCAGATACGTATGTCATTGTGTTAGCCATAATGCCCTCTTAACTTACCTAAATATTCGCGCATTTGGATACGCTTGTCACTACAAAGTCTTGGATCCAAATGCAAGAGATATGAAGCAGTTATGATCACCGGTAGCGGGAAACGAACCTGCTTCCCATAAACACAACGAGGTCACGTTGGGGACCTGACCACGGGAAGGATTAAAAGTTCGTACATACATATACCTGTCAAATTCAGATATATTTCTTAGAGTTTGAATAGACCCATCCTCACCATCGTAGTCAGGTGGGCAATTTGTTTTTATTGCTTTTAGGCTATATATATATATATATATATATATATATATATATATATATATATATAAATAAATAACCGGCTGCTCACTGTTTACTAGATACGTATGTAATTGTAATAACCACAATTCTTTCTTAACTTCTCGAATTATTCGTGCTTTATGGATATGCTTGTCACTACAAAGCCTTGGATCCAAGTACAAGAGATATGAAGCAGTCTTGGCTACGGTAGTGAGGATGGGTCTCTTCCAGCACTAATAAATATATATGAATTCGACAGGTATATGTATGTATGAACATTAATCCTTCTCTTGGTCAGGCCGGCTACGTGACCTCGTTGTGATTATGGGATGTGGGTTCGTTTACCGCTACCGGACATCATAATTGCTTCATATCTCTTGCACTTGTATCGAAGACTTTGTAGTGACAAGCGTATCCAAAAAAGCCTGAAGAATTCGAGAAGTTATGAGGGCATTGTATATTACAATTGCACACACACACGCATAATATATATATATATATATATATATATATATATATATATATATATATATATATATATATATATAATTTTTGTTGAGGGGCGAGTCGCTACTTGCTCAGCGTAGTCAGGGGTCATATATTATCTTTATGGAAAGAACGTGGCTGCGTTGAAGATGCATTTTATAATAACTTTCAGCATTTGCTGATTATATTAGTAATATTGGTGGTTATTTTAATGGTTATGTTGTAGTTCTCCACTAAGCATTGTCGTAACTGTTTCATGTCTGGAAATGTCATAATAAATAGCCTTTTGGTATACGGTCCCTAGCATCTTGAAAAATCATTGCTGATGTTTTCATTGTCATAAGTTGAAAAAACTGCAGTTGCAGTATACTCATAATTCATCATTTGCTTTGGCAACGTGCTCTACGTACTCATGATTTACCAGGTACATCATGGGCATATTGAAGTTCATCTCTACTTGACTATTAATAAATGTATGCAAAAGATTAGGTAAAGGTAAAAAGGGTCCTCTGTGTTGACCCCGTGCCAACACAGCTACCGGTATAATAAAAGAAATTAATTGTTACGGGTATAATAAATGAACCCGATTTTCAATATATTCAGCTAGTGTACCCATACCATAAACAATAATGGCAATATGCTTTTAATATGCAGTGGCTGGTATAAATAGTAATAAGCTACATATTTCACTGGAAAGGCATTCTATTTTAGGTTTGCCTAGTAAAAACTTTAATCAATATTAGCTACTTTACTTTTTTTATTTTTTATTAGCGAAGTGCCGAAATTTGTAATTTGGTTAATTTCATCATCATTTCTTCCAACACCATGTGACGCGAAGTGCCTCTTTGAAATTTGACCTTTGATGCCTTTAATGTGCTCTGTATTGGCCCAGTTCTCTACAGATCTCTAGCCTCACTCCACATAATTTTCATCCAAGTCTATCCTGCAGAGCGACTTTTTTCTTAAAGCTTTATTCTCCAACCCACAAAAGCTTTTAGGTATAGCTTCCCTGTCACTCCACGATTCATATCCTTACAGCAATACAGATATTTTGGGACGTAGGTATAATATTAATTTCATATGCAGTTTCAGTCTGTTTGATTTCTAAATCTGTTTTGGTCTGCACATTGTTTAATTTGTCTTTTTAGGTCTTTCACTAAATTTTAACTCAAGAGAACCTGTACTGGATATCCGGAAAATTCTGTATCAACAGTCCTTTGTCCATTTAATTGTATTCCGCATCTTTGAATTGGGTTAAACTCAATTTTGACCAGTTTTTATGTTTTACCCCTTGAAAGTACTGCCATAAAACATGAATCACAGCTATTCTGCAAAATTATCGATTCAGCTATATTGCTATAAAATATAAAAGACATATACTTTAAAATTACACCAACCTGAGTGATTTAGCATGGAAACTAGTTTCACACGGGCTAATCAAAGAAGGTTTTGTCCAAGCAAGGTCTATATGGTATATCATGAGAAATTGTAAATATTTTTGACACGATTTAATGTGCAGCAGCTGGCTTTAATAGTATTAAAGTATATCATTGAAAAGGTAGTTTAGCTGGGTTTTCAGTTACAGTCACCTTTTTTTTTTTTTTTTTTTTTTTTTTTTAAATCAGAAAGCGTTTTCTCCTAATTGTAGCCAGTTGTCCAGAAAAACTATATATATATATATATATATATATATATATATATATATATATATATATATAATATATATATATATATAATATATATATATATATATATATATATATATATATATATATATATATATATATATATATATATATATAAATATATATAAATTGCTTTCCTGGACAAGTGGTCAGTTACCGATTCAACAATCACAGGATCATCATGACAGCAACTGTCGTTTTGCCTAGGGTATAGTCACAATTAAGAGAAAAAGCTTTCTGATTTACCCAAAAAAGTAAAAAAAAAAAAAGTAAAAAAAAAAGTTGACGTTATCCAAAAACAGAGATGTTTATACTTCACTGCATCGTCGGGAGGAGGTTAATTCGGGGGAAAACACCTGAAGGTTGAAAGCGTTCATTATTTACAAAATAATATATTAATAATAATGATAGTAAGAAGAAGAAGAAGTGTTGATCATTGACTAGACCACCAACAATGATAAAACAACGATCAGTGGAAACCTTGATTTACAGAAAAAAAAAATAATAAAAGATCCAATGTTCAAGAGACGTGCCATACATGACTGACACACCATACGACAATACAACAGTCGGTTAAGAACATGGCTGAGGATCAGTTTAGTGTTCCACACTTGACTCGTGGCCGAATACTCTGCTCACATTTTATCTCCTTGGATAGGAGGCTTACGTTAGTGGTAGAAGTATGACCACGTTTAACTACTTGGTAAAAATACAATTTATTAAAGCTATTACAGTATCTCTGGGCAAAAGTGCATCATTTCCCTTTGTATATTTTAACACTTCATATGCAGTTTTATCCTAAATATTCGAGTATGTATATGTATATATATAATATATATATATATATATATATATATATATATATATATATATATATATATACACATATACATACATACATATACATATACATATACACACTCACACGAAGTCACAAAAACATACATGTGGTTTGTTTATCAGCTGAAACCACAGGAAAAGCTTGAAAAGAAACGAGAGCGCCGAGTACTTCTGCGTAATTAACACGTCTTTGTGCCCCAAAGGTGTGTTAATTACACGAAAGTAATCTGCGCTCTGTAGTTTCATTTTAAACTTTTCCTGTGTTTTCAGCTGATAAACTAATCACGTATATGTTTTTGTGACTTAGTTCATATATATATATATATATATATATATATATATATATATATATATATATATATATATATATATATATATATATATATATATATATATATAGCCTATACATACATACATACATACATACATACATACACACACATACATACATACACAAATAGTTAGGATAATACAGTATATGAAGTGATAAAACATAGAAGAGGAAATAATACACTTTTTATTAATAAATTGTATTTTTACCACGAAGTTAAACGTGGTCATACTTGTACCACAAAGGTAAGCCTCCTATCAAAGGAGATAAAATATGAGCAGAGTATTCGGCCACGAGTCAAGTGTGGAACACTAAACTGATCCTCAGCCACGTTCTTAACCGACTGTTGTATTGGGATCAGATTAACCTCTATATATGTCAGTTATGCATGGAGTGTGTCCCCAGGACAGTGTGTGTGTGTGTGTTTTTTTTATATATCAAGGTTTCCACTGTTTTAATATTGCTTGTGGTCTGGTCACTGACCAACACATTATTATTATTATTGTAAAAAATAATGAACGCTTTCAACCTAAAGGTGTTTTCTCCGGAATTAACCTCCTCCCGACGATGCTGTAGGCGCTGACTTCCAGCTGGCCCCTGACAGGTTTTCTCCCCCGATGGTTAGGGATTAGGGCGCCCCTCGGAGTAAAATCCCTTTCCCATCATCAGACCAGAGGGCGCCTGGCCGCCCCCCAGTTTCGAGTTGCCTCCACCCAGGGCGTTAACGATGTCTCGTGACGTCACGGTAACCCCCCATAATCCCTTGCTCTTTAAGCAAGCTTTTGGGATGTAACCCGGGTAAAGGGGAGCGAGGATCTCTGTCAACTCTTGCGCTTTCACGTTCACTTTATTCACGAATTGTTTCAGCGTATTTGAAGGATTGATTCCTGTGTCTCTGTATATAGCTCGCATTTGTTTGATTTGGATAAATGAGGCACGTATTCTTTACTACTGGACGGTAAACAATAAGTGGTTCGAACTTTTTAGTGATTTCCAAAACTTTGCTGAAGTAAGAATGACGTCTGTTCTCTTTGAAATGAAAGATCGTAGCACTGCTTGTTCGCCCCTTCGTAGCCGCATTATATAATTTATATATATATATATATATATATATATATATATATATATATATATATATATATATATATATATATATATATATATATATATATGTGTGTGTGTGTGTGTGTGTGTGTGTGTGTGTGCACGTGTGTGTGTGTAATGAGTGTTTGTGTGTGCAAGTGGGTTTATGTTTCACTGATGTGTATGTGAAGACTCTTATCTTTATTCTCTTTTCAGGTATGGATGGTAGAAAAATAGTTGACGTAGCGTTACTCCCGTAAGTTGAAACGTGTTTCTGGTAAAAAAAAAAAAAAAAAAAAGTGCCACCCACCGTTATATCCGCGGTGTGAAAACAATTACGGGAGCTGTCAAGAATGTTATTGTTTTCCGCCAGACTATGTAATTTACTTTTATCTTTGTTGCGAGTGCCTCTACGCGAGGAAAGAAATTGCTGGTGACTTGAATTCCTTGATTAATTTGCAAAGAATTCCCTTAAGGAGGACTTGCAAATTGTAAAGTAACGGGTCGCAGTGTCCCGTATATGGGTTAGCAGCAGGCGTCATGCGTGCTTTGGTATGGTCTAGCATTCGGCATCTTGAATAATCTTTCTGGATTTCATTTTCCAGTTTTTCATCCACTATCCCTCCTCCTCAAACGACGGGACTCTTAGCGTAACTTCAGTATCGACTCCAAATATTACTGCCATTATGTAGGTCTTAATATAATGCCTTGGATTTCCGACGTTTCAGAACGTCAGGTAGGGACGACAGGTGTATTATAATTCAAGGAAAGAACCGTCATTTCATACCGACGTCCTAAGAACTTAATCAGGATGAAAAAGCAAATGAAACTCGATGTTACAGTATACAGAAAGGAAAGAAAATCGGAAATAAGTTTGCACCAAAAAAATATTCAATAAAAAGGTAAGTGGTTTAGATAGAGAGATACGCTTAAAAATGAAACTTTTTATTGGTTGGTATATCTGGTAATTTTTTTGCATAAGCGGATTTTGTTAGCAAAAATTATAACTGTAATTTCAGTCCCACGTCAATAGGACCCATGACATAATCTGACACAAACATCACCCCAAGTGAGCAATACGCTACTAGATCAAAAATCATATTATCCTTTATGTATTAACAAAGGAACTTACAAACAGTGTATTACTTTAAAAAAAAAAGTTACTTTTTATTCCGATTATCAAAGAAATGGCTTCGGTATTGCAGTATTAAATTATTTGGGTCGAAACTGTTTAAATGCAGTTTGAAGTGAGACCTTACTATTTACATTTTTTCCCCTCTGCCCGTTTTTTGTTTGATATCCTTAATATGTTTGTCCCGTTTGCTTTTGCTCAAATCGTGGGTGAAAATTACGATGAGGAATAAGCATCTTCGCAAGGAAAATACTGACAATATTGTTTAATAAAAAAAAATACATTCGGGTACTTCGTAGGATATGAAATTTTTTAGACTTTAATAGTTTGCTAGTGGGTTGGGAAGTTAGTTAAGTCTCACTATTGTGCAAAGTGTTCATCCTGGGCGGGTAACTCGAGTACTGTGTAAGGATTTGGTTCCATTTTGTTTTATGACTTGTGACTTAGTTGATAGCGTTCTTGCTTTCCACTTTGAGGGGTCAGGATACGCACCCGATATGAAAGGAATTTATGTCTGCTTTTTACACAAAAGTGGGGGAGTGGGGTTTCTGTTACATCCACTCATTGTCTTTCATATTAAATGCTCTTTTGAATCACTGGTGGGCCAACATACTGGGTAAAAACTTTGGGGTATATAAGGTGTGCAGCAGGCCGCCGAGGACTTAGGACTTTGTAAGGACTTAGATTCCAGTTTCTTTAGCAGTGTGTAAGGACTTAGGTTCCAGTTTCTTCTTTGACCTTTGTTGCTCAGTTGCTAGAATCATTTGCCTTTTACTCGAGGGTCCTGGGTTCGATCCCGTGTGAGGTGGAAATATTTGTATGTCTACTGCACACGTGTGTTGATTTCCAATCAAGGAAATGTAAGACCTCTGGGATTTTACAGAGTAAAACAAGGCACCACAAAAGAAGGTGTATGCTTAGGATTCTGCACACACAGGCAGTAAATTTTATGGAAGTTTGCCGGTAAGGATACTACTTAACGATGGTATAAATACGTTAAAAAAACAATGTAACGAGTACCTTCCTTCTCCTTCTATGCTTTTAGTATAAGCTTATGAGCCTGTCAGATTTGGAAACCGCCAACTTCGACACTCATGACACGCGCACAGGCTGCTCACAGTTCCTCTAAAAGGAAACTTAGCCTTGAAAGTATTTGAATGATGTTTCAGATAAAACAGTTGAATATTTAGCTATCTCATGAATAATTCGCATTCGTTTTTGTAACTTAGACCTACAGGGTTATAGTTTGAACTCGAAATAATCTGATAATGACACAACTTGGCGGAAAAACAGGAAAACATAATAAATTTTAAAATTGTGAACATAGTTCTTTATGTAGTTTATATTTTGATTTCTAATGATTTGGTGTGGAGTGTAAAATCTTAAACTAATTAATTGAACTCGGAACAAGGCAGTTGGGTAACGATAGAAATTAAGACAATTTGTATCCAAAATCAATTTTTACCGAAAGGGTACTGCCTGTTGTGAGTACCAGAAATGCGTACTACGTGTTAAATAGATATTTAATTCTCGGTAACTAGTAAGGGGAGCAAAGCGGAATGCCAGCCATTTTGTGTTTTGTGAAGCATCCCTGTTACTGTATAGGGAATCTTGGTAGTTGCCTAAAAAAAAAAAAACCAGAATTATACAGTTTAGTTTTGAAGGGTAATTTTGTAATATAAAATAATCC
>NC_089744.1:26092500-26102500 GCF_040412425.1 Macrobrachium rosenbergii | reverse complement strand
TATATATATATATATATATATATATATATATGTAATAACAACATTTAAAGCAACTGTACAGTTGCGTCGTATTTATCAAGTCCATATCCACACTACACGTAGAAAGGTTCAATGCCCCCTGAATGTCGATATAAGCAAAACATTAGGCAGAAGGTAAAAATGTTCCTTTGTCTTGGAATCATGCTATATATAAAAGCAGTCACAGGTTTGATAATACTAATTATCACAGGCATAATAAATGAACCTTTTCATCACCCAGAAGGCATTTTAGCGTAGGTTTGCATAGTGCAAAGATGTATCCATTTTTATCATTTTACTTTGGTTGATTTTTGTATTTCAAGGTATAGATTATTATTATTTATTATTCAATAGATGAAACCTATCTATATGGAACAAGCCCACAAGGGTCATTGACTTGAAATTCAAGCTTCCAAAGAGTCTGAAGTTCCAATTGCACGACATCCTCTGAGAGGCTGTTACACAGTCCAACGGTGTGAGGAATAAAGGACCTCTGGAACTGAGAAGTTCGACAGCGAGGCACATTTACTGCATATTGTTGCTGTTGTTCAGATAATCTAGGTGCTCTCGGCGATAAAGGGGATCAGGTATCGATCGTGAATGTGAAATATCTCTTATTAAAATACAACTTATGAAAAAGTGGCAAACAAGAGACCATTCGTCGATGGTCCAAGTCATAGATGTTACTATTAGGAAATAAAAACCTACCACCACGAACCACTCGATCTAAAAGAGATAAATCTGCCAGAAGCAGACATCCACACCGGAGAACAGTATTCTAGTAAAGGAAGTACAAATGACCTAAAACAGGTCGCAGTGATTTTATCACTGTTATAAATGTATGAAGCCTAACGAACAATACCTAACTTTCGTGAGGCATTTGCTGAAACATTAATTAAATATTTCTTAAAAGTTGAATGTGACTCAAAAGTTACACCTAGAATAGCTAAAGCTTCAGACTCATTCAGCAAAGATCCATCCACCTAAAGGGGAGGATGGGATGGGAAATCTGTACTAGATCTGCAAACCAATAGTGTTTTCGTTTTATTGGCATAAGCCTCATTCCCCACCTACTACACCATTCCCTGATTCGGTCCATGTCCCGGTTAAGGCTGAGGGTAGCTTCATTTCTCATAAGTGCATCATCGGCATACTGAACAATCTTGTTTTCCAGGCTAACAACCATATCACTTATATATACTAAAAATAACATTGGACCAAAAACACTTCCCTGTGGAACTCCAGACAGTTTTATTAATTTCAGCCCGGAAAAATTTACAACTAATCAGCTTTAAAATATCATGAAGATGAGTATTCTAGCATTAAAACTGACGTTACGTGGAGTGATCTAAAAATGAGTTGCTAAGCGAGTTCACGATGAAATATAATAATAGTACAGTTTTTCCCATATTTTAATGCGGATAGCCGGCTCTAATTTCATTAAACAATAAATCAACGAGGAGTGTTTATCGCACTTTTGCAGGACGCTCAAAATATATACTTATTTCTGGTACTCTATTAATGATCAGTTTTTTAATATACGAATACCGAAGTCTTCTATCCCAACAGGAAAAAGTAAGGATACACATTGAGTGATGATGTTTTTCTTAATATCAAGATTTTGTCCATACGCATTTGGAACAAACCAAGGAAGTGATTGACTTGAGTAATCTTAGACAGAATTGAATTATTATTATTATTATTATTATTATTATTATTATTATTATTATTATTATTATTATTATTATTATTATTATTATTCAGAAGATGAACCCTATTCATATGGAACAAAACCCATAGGGACCATTGACTTGAAATCCAAGTTTCCAAAGAATATGGTGTTCACTAGAATGAAGTAACAGGAGGTAAAGGGAAATACAGAAAGAAGACATTCTCTATCAAATAAGGAAGAAAAATTAAGTTAATAAATAGATAGATAAAAATGTAAGTAAATTATTAAAATTGAAGGATAATTGCATTAGGGTAATGCAGTGCATAATTCCATATGCGAAAAAAGTTAGGCGTTAGGCTTACTGTGCACAAATGCAGAAATGATATAAGAGTAATGCCTGATTTTTTTTTACTAACTTGGTAGCTTTTATTTAAATTCCATAGTATGTGACGTGTCTGCACACGTGCCTTTATATAACAGTTGTACAGATTTCATTTTTGAAATTATGAGTTTGATTTTCAGTATTTAAAGATTAAGAAGTAATTATGTAATTTTGAAGAGTTAATTGTTTTCCCTTTTTAATTTCCCTTTGTTTATTTAGATAGTGTTCTGTATCTGCCGACCAAGTTACAATATGCTATTGGTTTCATCAAAGATTCTTTTGTGCTCGCTTTCACTTTTGTTGTTCTGATTTTTTTTTCTTTTTGCCGACTACCACAAACTTATTTGTCATCGTTCAAGAGTGGCAGGATTACATGTGTTTTATAATATATATACCTCATGGAAAAGGCTTGCTTTCAGACTCTTAAGTGGAAGATTGAAGGAATGGTCAACAACAGTAACATTTCATAAAAGTGTCGGATGAAAAAGGAATGGGACGGATTAAGTGGAGCCTGACTCCGTTAAAGGAAAATGATCAGCTACAAATTTTTTCGGTTCAAGGTTTTTTTTAAGGTATTTGTTATTCGATGACCACCCGTAGTTTTTGATGGCCGAGTTAGAATCAGCGAAGGTTGAAGATATTGGGGGTCGTTAGTTTACTAAGAAAGTTTGTGTTTGAATGAGGCATTTTTTTTTGTGTGCAGGGGTCGGGAGGATGAACTGATATGTTGTAGCAAATGACTTGTGTATGTGTGTGTATGTATATTATATATATATATATATATATATATATATATATATATATATATATATATATATATATATATATATATATATATATATATATATACATACATTAATCTCATTTGGGTACTTTGTTCAACAATAATTCTATTTGGAATTTATAGAGGAGTCAGTAGTGCATCCCTTCCAGTGTGATGTGTATCAAAAGAAAAGCGACATTCTTCTTTGGATTGAAATGAAATTATCTGTACCATTTTTTAAATCATGTTACATTAAGTCCCGGTGAATGAATATCTGTTCAGTACCCTCAGCAATAATTTCCTTAATATTTGTAAGTAATAACGATTCCAGAAGCAGACCCAGCTTGAAAACATTGTTTACTTTATAGTATTAAATTAAGTTACTAAATCATTCAAGTTGAAGGGCCTAAGCACTGCTTTAATTGCGGATTGCGTTTTAACTTTCAATGATTGATTTATTGATTCCTTGATCTCTATTTTTAGGGGAGGGGAGGACATTGTTAATGCCTTTATGTACCCTGGAGTTATCATCGATGACCAAGCGACCGCATTTCCTATTTTGCTGTATGTCATCACTGCGGGAGTAACCTTCAGAACACGTTATATCTCAGATGATTCTGCAGTTGGGGGAAAAAAAATACGCTTTTCTGGTTGGTTCTCAGTTTCTGTATCTCAGTCAGCTCGAGTGAGTGCTTACTTTTGACAGTGCTCTTATCTCTGGAATATGGAAATTCCAGCTATGTTTCAAAGACAGTTAATCTGAGCAAATGAGTATTATTCCTTTTTTTTTTTTTAAGTCCAAATACGAACATCGGCAACAGGCAAATACCATAACTAATGTACTAAAAGATATTTAGGTCAAGCAGCGGGATCTAGCATTCTGTGATTATGCATTTACATGCGTCACGAACAGGTGATGTTTATACGAATGACTAAAAGTGATATGTTGAACGCCAGAGCTTTGCGGTCGAGTTGTTGCTCAGGTTTGGTCCCTAACTCCACGAAGTGGTCTGTTATTCTCCCCTCACTTTAAACTGTGAATTTTTATTCTCTCTTAATGGAAATCATGGAATCTTCCCTCTGCTGGAAACTTGATAACATCGAGAGAGAGAGAGAGAGAATCGAGAGGTTTTTCCTCCACAGAAATTAGTTAGACGATGGTAACTGTCATTCGTTTTTTGTTCAAACACAAGAATCATTATTCTCCTTACATTATTGAAATCGTGTCGTAATTTGGTAGTCAGCCTTCACATATATGTGAAGATTATTTAAGATTATTGGCCTTCTGTAAGTTCTAGTGTCTACGGCCTGTGGTTCAGTGTCAATAGGAAGTGTAGTATTGTGAGGTAAAGCTTTGTATTGGAGAAAGTGAGAGAGAGGGAGGAAAGGAGGGAGAATAATTGGACCATGAGTGTCAGTGGTTGTCTAAAATCAAATAATTGAATTTTGAAGGGTATTTGAAACACTGCTTTTTGTTGTGTATCTGATTCTAAGGCATAGCTTTGGAATTCTCGCCATGCCTCTTGTTTTTCAGAGTTTATGCAATCATCCTTCTGTCAAGATTGGGTCTGTCAGTTTGCTTTCCTCTTGTTAGCCTCCTCATGGTTGACAGTAGAAACTCTTGCGTTTACTTGATAGACTTCAGAGGGCTCAGAAGGAAGTGGTATATATATATATATATATATATATATATATATATATATATATATATATATATATATATATATATAATGTGTGTAATGTAAACACACACACACACACACACATATATATATATATATATATATATATATATATATATATATATATATATATATATGTGTGTACATATAAATATATACATACATACATACACATATATGAGGTAAGACCCACAACGAAATACATTTTATAGAACTTATAGAGTATTACAAATAAACATTTATATATTTTGATACGCCACAAGGATTATAAAACGTATTTCATTGTAGATCTTACCTCTCATTCATGATAGGTACGATATATTAGTAATTTTATATTTCATATATATATATATATATATATAATATATATATATACTGTATATATATATATATATATATATATATATATATATATATACTGTATATATATATGTGTGTGTTTGTGTGTTGCAGGGGTATGACATCAATTGAAGGAGGATTTTGTGTTGAATAGGATCTCCCTTTTTTTGAGGGAAAGCTTCCTTAATATAATTTTTGGTTATAAATGAACGTGGGAAAAAATGTAAATGATAACAACTTACTGAGAAAACAATTAGATTTTAGTTATACTGTATTATGGGAATGTGATTCGTACATAATGTCTGTAATAGTTATTGTACAATTTAGTGGGGATAGGGGTTTTATCGTGAGACCATATATTTTTTTTTCGTTAGGTTTAATGGATTATTCACACTAGTGAGTATAAGTACTGGCCTCATATTGGTACTGTGTTGGTAATTTATTGTTGTATTCATATGTATTCTACCTTGAATGACCTCGACAGTTTGAGGATAGTGCTTCGATCTGGGTAAGGAGATTTACTTACGTTCAGTGGTATTATTATTATTATTATTATTATTATTATTATTATTATTATTATTATTATTATTATTATTATTATTATTATTATTATTCCAAAGTTTAGAAATAAAATTCTGATGTTACCTGACCGTGAAAATGAAGTTAAAAGGTATACGTCTATATGAGAAATGCCTTAACAATTCTGAAATACTCAAATACTTAATAGTATTTTAGCACCACGCTAGCATTGAAGCCGATCATTAGTATCTCTCTCTCTCTCTCTCTCTCTCTCTCTCTCTCTCTCTCTCTCTCTCTATGAATCAAGCAGAGGCCTTATTTTTCTTTATTTCATAGTTGCAATGCCTGACTAAGTCTCTCCCCCTGTAAAGACAAGAGCACAGAGAGAGAGAGAGAGAGAGAGAGAGAGAGAGAGAGAGAGAGAGAGAGAGAGAGAGACTCCAGTAAGCTTGTAAGGAAAAAGGTTTTTCCTGCAGCGTTGTGAATTGCCAGCTGTTCTGTATCTATCGGAAATCTCCCCCGGGAAGTGTGGTAGGAAAGGCAAGGTTGAATTAGACCCCCACCTCTCTCTCTCTCTCTCTCTCTCTCTCTCTCTCTCTCTCTCTCTCTCTCTCTCTCTCTGTAATCTGCTTATAATGATAGAGACTGATATAATAGTTTTTGCTGTTAACACCGAGTCTTTATTGCAGAGAGAGAGAGGGAGTTTGCTTGAGTTAAGGATAGGAATCCAGCGAGAGAGAAAGTACAGTAGATCTTTTTTTGACTGATCTTGTCGGAGAGAGAGAGAGAGAGAGAGAGAGAGAGAGAGAGAGAGAGAGAGAGAGAGAGAGAGAGTTAAAATTACAAAAGAAAGGAACAGATGATAGTTTGAAAAGACGAACTGCAGGTAGGTCGTTGTTAAGTGTTAAATGGGTGGAAAGAGCCTGGGTAAAATGTTGGAATATAGCTGAGGAAGATAAGGAAAATGGCTGGCCGAGAAAGAGAGAGATAGAGAGAGAGAGGCACGCAGACTGGCTTGTCCAGCTATAGAAAGAAAGGTTTCCTACGAGAGAGATAAAGAGAAAGAGAGAAGCTCGTTGCTGAGGTGCAGTTATTTGTACGTTTAGCATAACTCAACAAAATTCCAATTGGTAATAGGTACGCATCATTTTCCATGTAATCTTGTTGGGCTGTGTTGTTGAATACTCTTACCATGCAAATGTAAATCGACAAGAATCCTTAGAGAGATTTTAGTAATCCTCTGCAGGAAGCAGACAAAGAAAAATTAATTTGACGCGTAGTTATGAAGATATGGAAGGTATGCCTGGGTGAATGTGAAGAGATACGCGCGTCTGTGTGTACTAAGTAAAGTGCGAGTGGCTGAAGGTACAATCATTTTATTCTGAACTGCGGCGACCATTGTGATCTGACTGACTGCGTTAACAGAACTTTTTATCTCTTTTCTTTTAATTTTAGTTTATTGTTAAATGTCCTTTTGCATTCACATCCCCTTATGCAAGTAAGGGATCTCATTATCTTTTACGTTTTTTGTTCCTCTTTTTATGGAATGATTTTGGCCTAAATTATAATATTTATACGTTCCAGTTGAACTAGTGAGCATTTATTTGGTTTTGTTTACTACAGCCCGGTTTAACTTATTGAGTAATTCATCTTTTTAATGATCCTATTAATCGGTGCCAGGCCTTTTTACCCCATGTGTCAAGGAATTCAAGACTCGTAAATGGCGCACTGTGTCCACCCGACCGCTTTACTGGGCGATGGGGATTTGGGAGGGGGTTAAAAATGTAAGGGTAAAGCTGCCTTTTACAAAAGAGAAACGGATTAAAGACCAGTCTGTCGCTGTCAGTAAACAACCAGGCTTTTCGCCCAAATCAGGTTAAAGTAGACTTTTAGCTCCAGACCTCGTCGACGACATATATCGATCTGCTCGTTGTTGAACAGACCTTAAGCTTGGGGAATTGTAGATAAATCGCGAAGTCTGCCAACCCTCCTCATTCACACACACACACACACACATACATAAACGTGCGCACACACGCACGCAAGCGGACACACACGCCAAAGTGTATCGACAGCGGAGGAGCCAAGTCAGCTACCACCTCGTGCATCACCCACTGCGCCACTGGCCTGCATATCTTATGCATGCTCCCTGGTTTTCTATATTTTAACCTGCTCCCCCCCCCCCTTCTCTCTCTCTCTCTCGCTCTCTCTCTCTCTCTTACTTGACCGTCATAGCCTTCCACCCTCTACCCCATTTTTTCACTCTCGACCTACTACTTTGTGACAGATTTTCTTGATTTTTTAACTCTTTAAATTTTATGATACTCTGGTCTGTTCTTTGCTGCATTAGTTTTTTTTCGGGAATTCATTATCTCTTTATTATTTATTTTTTTTTATAGTCCTTACTATGTTGCTTGGTTTTATTCTTTTCAAACTCATCATCATCGTCTCTCTCTCTCTCTCTCTCTCTCTCTCTCTCTCTCATATTTTAAAAGCTTTACCACTTCCTTCTTTGTTGACAGACCTCTTCCGTTCTATTTTTTTTAATTGTTTTAATGATTCTTACGTTTAGTTTTTTCTTTCCTTAATTAATGGTGATGTTGTCAGTATGATAATAAAGCAGGTCACCGTTTTCAATATCTGTCAGCACTTAGCTTTCTTTGTTCCGTTCCATTTACCCCCCCCCCCACTCATGGTTTTCATGCGAAATCAGTTACCCTTGTTATTATACTTTATACTCTGTTATTTATTCGCTGTCAACTAACCTCAACTACAACCACTATTCTCGCCACTGACCAGAAGACTCGTTCAGATTCTCGTATTAAGATATTTGGGTGTTGAAGGTCCTTACACTAGTGATTTCCTCTTGTCGTGTTTTACTTATGTTGCTGCTTTTCTTGGTTTATGTTCATTTTATTGCAGTGAAAGGCTGCATTTGGAATTTATTCCGCCGGTTGGCAAACTATACACAAATTCTTCCGAGCATCCGTTTATTTATCTTTACTTAGCATACATATATTCATTAAATCCTTCGTAATCATATTTACCCAACTTACTCTTCCGTCTGGAACCTGAAATCTCATTAATCATTGGTAGCCGGCTGTTCATTGGTGCATTGCCATGGTAATTAATACTGCCCTCTGAATCAGCCGTCTCTTCCTAATTAGCATGAATCTAGGATGTATTCTTCCTGATTCCATTTGTTAAAGCGACAGTTGATATTTATCTTTTTTATAAATACGATTTTCTGTTCGTAAAACGCGAGTAATTACTATAGTTGATTTTAATTTTTTGTACAGGATGGCGTAGTTGTGTGTCTTTTTCTTATTCTACTATGTTTATAAAGTATTCCGATATGATCCAGCTTACTCTACTTAAAACTTTAAGATGGACATGAAGTTGCAGGACTGTAGGTTTAGTTTATTGTCATTTATTTGTCTTTCTCACATAACAGACAGTACTGCTGGGAAAACTGTATTGTTCATTTCAGTGTATGTGTATGTGTGTAGGTATATATGTATGTATGTATTTATGTGTATATACATACATGCACATACACTAATTAAGGCATTCTCGAAGTAATATCGCTGTTTTATATATACATATACATATATATATATATATATATATATATATATATATATATATATATATATATATATATATGTATGTATGTATGTATGTATGTAAAACAGCGACATTACTCCGAGAATGCTTTAATTAGTGTATGTGCATGTATGTATCTATGTATGCATACATACATATATATACATACATACATTTATACCTACATACATACATACACATACACTGAAATGAACAATACAGTTTTCCCAGCAGTACTGTCTGTTATGTGAGAAAGAAAAATAAATGACAATAAACTAAACCTAAACAGTCCGGCAACTTCATGTCCATCTTAAAGTTTTACGTAGAGTAAGCTGAACCATATCAGAATACTTTATAAACTTTATAGAAAAAGAAAAATACACACAACTACGCCATCCTGTACAAAAAATTAAAATCAACTATAGTAATACACATACTAATTAGGGTATTCTCGAAGTAATATAGCTTTCAAGGATTAAATTTTTAGCGAAGCCTTGCTTATTTTCTGTTTTGAAGGCTGATATTAAAAGTAAAGGTTAAAATTTAACGGTAAAATGAACACGATAACACACAATGACCCTAAGAAGAAGAAAAAAAACTCATGATAAACAGTTTTGTAGAGTCAGTCCGAAAAGGACAAATGTTGAAGTTGTTAGAAGAGAAAAAAATAAACTAAAACAGTTCGATAAAATGGAGGTAATAGCAATCATAACAATATAGCAGTACGCTAAGATGATGCAGTACCCATCTCCCCATAGCACATTACTCCATTCTCTCTCTCTCTCTCTCTCTCTCTCTCTCTCTCTCTCTCTCTCTCTCTCTCTCTCTCTCTCTCTCTCTCTCTCTCTCTCTCTGCCTAACTCGGCTATTAATTCGTCATTATAAATAGAGAGAGAGAGAGAGTTCATCGGCGAAGAAAAGAGCAGAATGGGGTTCGTAGTAGCTTTAGTAGTGCTAGTTGTAATAGTCATCGCTGGCCGTGACCTTTGACATTTGGATTCAGTGAATGGGATGAACTC
>NC_089744.1:26082500-26087500 GCF_040412425.1 Macrobrachium rosenbergii | reverse complement strand
TACCGCCGGAGCTGGTGAAAAAGAAATGTTCCTTCAAATCTCATTTTGCCTCTGTTGACCTAAGTGGTGAGTTATGTACCTGGTAATTAGTCGAATCATGCGGATTATACCTAAGGGTAGGGGAGGCATGGAGCAGGATACCTCTAACCAAAAAGACTTTCTGGGTGTGTGAAGGCTGACACCTTCAGGAGCCAGTTCCTCAAAGGAGAAAAGGTTTGTCGAGAAGTGATAATATTTATGACGCATATATTACCTGTGAATGAGTTGCCGATTTTGCGTAAACATTTTACACACATATGAAGATGTGTATTTTTCCCGTGAAGATATCTGTATTTTTCATACAAGCAGTTGATTTTTTCTTTTTTTACTTTTTATAATGTTTCATTATGTCGTACTAAGGGGACTTTGAAGCTGTTTAAATTTATGCTTTCAATGATATTTTTACGTGTTTAAGGTGTATTGTGCTGCTACTATAATTATTATTGTTATGATAATTATTGTTATTGGGAAAAGGACTTAAGAGAATGCTTACCAGAATTCTGTTACCTGGTATTACGAACCAGTAGTGCAATGTGTTCAGTAAACATAGTTGCTCCCAGTTGTTATGACTCAAGTGAATATTTATATATTTTTTATGATTATTTCATGAAATTGCTTTTTATATTCACCGGAATGTTCTTTTTTTTAGTAAATCTGTGTTCTGAGCATTAAAATGATTGATCCATGTTGAAAAATTCATGTCTTAGTAATTGTGAAATTTTTCAAAATTAAGGAGGCTTTAGTCGTCATTTAATCCCTTTTCCTTTGTTATCACGTAAATGGACGGCCATTTGCTCTCATTGTTATGAAGTGTGTTGCTTTTCACCATTCTCTCTCTCTCTCTCTCTCTCTCTCTCTCTCTCTCTCTCTCTCTCTCTCTCTCTCTCAAAAGGCGCTGTATTTGTTATGTCTCGTTTTACCTTGTCGAGAAGAGCATTGGCTTTGAAATGGTTGATGGTTGTCACCTAAGTTGTGAAAATATCTCTCTCTCTCTCTCTCTCTCTCTCTCTCTCTCTCTCTCTCTCTCTCTCTCTCTCTCTCTCTCAGTATCGTTCGAGTTTATGTTCTTGAGTATTTGAGCCGCTTGGGTAAAATGTCGTATTTGGGATTATATATTGAAAGGGGAAGACAAGTAACTAAAAAGAAATTAATACATTCTTTCGAAGGTGAAGCCGATTTGAATCTGTTTTTATGTATATGGGGGAAAGATGTCGTAATTATCTGTAGCATATTCAGTCCTAGATTAGGTACTGAAATCAAACTGCCTTGGAAAAGTAATTCAGCAGTTAGCAAACCACCGACGTCGTACGCACGCTTCACTCAAATGCAAGCAAGTAAATGTGCACACAAATGCGCATATATATATATATATATATATATATATATATATATATATATATATATATATATATATATATATATATATGTATATATACAGTATATATAATATTATATTAGATACAGATACAAATTTTTATTTCATTTTTATGATTGGACGCCCTGCAGTGCTTCTTTAATGTTGCCAACAAAAAGTCCAAACCAAAAAGGTCAGAATTTTTTTAATGAGTAACAAAAAAAAAAAAAAAGAAACGAATTGAAACAAAAATTATAATATATACCTCACTTCCGATAGTGTTCTAGTCTGCAAGTCCAAAGGTCGCTCGGCTTTAGTGGGTCTGCTGGGAACGTTGGGTCGCTCCCATTGGGAATGCGATCTTGAAACCGATAGACCTTGCAGGTATACCTAGTATTATTTTCTTCTGTTTTGAACCAACCAGCCTCATGCCATCGTCTGGTGTCGAACGATTATCGTCGTGCTTGTGTGTGTGTAGTACCTCATATGCGTTGGCACTTTAATAAGATAAAAGAAAGACTGCCAAAAGGCATATATATATATATATATATATATATATATATATATATATATATATATATATATATATATATATATATATGTATGAATGAACACTCGGCGGTGTGTTAGAATATATATATATATATATATATATATATATATATATATATATATATATATATATATATATATAACACCGCCGAGTGTTCATTCATACATGCATACAGGCAATACGACCCCAGTGGCCCTTGGCTATTTTTAGTATTTGGCATTGATAGATTTGTGCTTGCGTGAAGGTTATTCTGTTTATTTGTTTGTTTTGTTTTGGATTTTATGGTAATTTGTTCTTAGTTTTAGGATATGTTGACGCTGAAATAATTTTATTTTATTATTCATAAAACTATTACTGAGAATTTAGAATTTTTTTATAAGATCAAACTAATTTTTATCAGTTATTCTGGTGATGAGTGTTCATGACGACCGTTTGAATGCTATCTTTGGAATGTGAATGATGAATATTTCCAGCTTATGGTTCGAGAAATCTTGTGTTTGAAATTATTTTGAAAGTTATTTTTGAAACGTAAATGGTACCTATAGCTTGTATTAACTTGGGATCTATCGGTCTCCTCTACACTTCTATATAACAATCATTTTGGGGGTATTTAAGCAGGGTTTGCAGGTTTATTAAAGCTAAATGGAAAGTGTACAGAAGGTAACGATAGCCAGGCTTATGAGGGTTTCCTCAGATTAATCACCGAAGTCAAGGGCTTATTTACGCCTACACACTAATAACTGATTTTCCTTTCCTGCTTTCCAATTTCTTCTCTTCTTTCTGTATTTCCTATTACCTTCCATTACTTCTCTCAAATGAACGCTGTACTCTTTGGAAGCTTGAATTTCAAATCAGTGGCTCCTGTGGCCTTGCTCCATATGAATAGGGTTCATCTTCTGAATAATAATAATTTAACAATATCCTGTAGGACTACCATATAAGACCACACAGAACGTGGAAAGAAGCTCCCATGATATCAAGTAGGCCCAAGAATTACATCTTCTCGCTTCAGAAATGGAATTAAATTATCTTGATGGTTGCCTTTCTTACCAATGTCGTTTTGAAATTTAGGTAAACTGTTTTTCATACACGTAGCATTTCGATAAAATATTCTTCATGCTCATGGAATTATGTAGATAAAATGTTCTTCATGCGCATGGAATTATAGATAAAGTGTCCTTCATGCATATGGAATTATGTAGATAAATTGTTCTTCATAAATATGGAATTATGTAGATAAATTGTTCTTCATGCATATGGGAATATGTAGATAAAATGTTCTTCATACATATGGAATTATGTAGTTTATCTGGTTGCTCTGCTATTTTTTGCATGTGCACACTCATCTGTGAACAATTTGGATATCTTAGTGATTTCGTTCACTCACGTTACACAAGACCATATTCTGTTTTTCCAATGCAACTTCCATAGGAATTAAAAGGGGCTTCTTTATATGTAGAGGTCGATTACGCTAAAGAGAAGAAAACGCTTTTTTTTTCGTATTTTATTTGTACCTATTCTTCATTGCTTTAAATAGCTTGAAAATATTTTTATTTTTGTGAATGTGATTTCTGAAGTTTAAAAACACTCCCTGTTTAATTTTCTTTACCTATTCTTCATTTCTTTAAGCTAGTGGAAAATATTTTCTTTATCTTGACAGAAGTTTATCCTCTTTCAACACGTTAACATTTGAGAACTTATTAATTTGTAAGGAGGGGCAATGTGGATTCCGCGAAGACGGTTGCACTATTTAACCATTCGTGAATAATTGAGCCAATTAGGGAAGATTCTCTCTCTCTCTCTCTCTCTCTCTCTCTCTCTCTCTCTCTCTCTCTCTCTCTCTCTCTCTCTCTCTCTCTCTCTCTCTCTCTCTCTCAATTATATTTGGTAATTTAAAGTGGAAAATTGATGACTGTCATATTCTTTTCAAAAGTTGTGTTTTATTTCTTATACCTGGATTGTTTATGCAGTGTTATGTATCAACGTCTCAGATCTAGTTTTAGTTTTCCTAATTTTATTTCTCATTTTTGTGTGTGTGTGCGTGCGTCTCATTTTTACGATGCCATATCCCAGATGATGCGCCTTGCAACCCTCGTTATGTCGTGAAAGTGCGGCTTTGCTAAGCAATTTAGATTTGTGTTCGTGTTGATATTATTCCGGGATTTAGCTGTATGATGTTACTGCTACTGCTGCTGCAGTTGCTGCTCGGATTATTATTATTATTATTATTATTATTATTATTATTATTATTATTATTATTATTATTATTATTATTATTTATAAGAAAAGTTTTTTGCAGAAAGCCCCACAAGAATTCTTGTTCTTGATAACATGAATCAGTAACTCAGTGTATGCAATAAACTCACTTGCTGTCAATGGCTGTTCTTCAGGAGAATGAAGATCTGTTCTTTACGTTTGGAAGAAAAATTAATTTCTCTCTCTCTCTCTCTCTCTCTCTCTCTCTCTCTCTCTCTCTCTCTCTCTCTCTCTCTCTCTCTCTCATATATATATATAATCGAATTTGGCAGTTGAAATGAAAAACCGGTGACTACCTTCATTGCAGTTTTTACTAAAGTTTTCTTTATTGAGTACAGCAGATTTGCTCATTTAATATACTCAAATATATTTTGCTTTTGTGTCATGGTCTCATAGCTAGTCTCTCTCTCTCTCTCTCTCTCTCTCTCTCTCTCTCTCTCTCTCTCTCTCTCTCTCTCTCTCTCTCTCGTACCCAGCAAGCCACATGCGTCAGATTTCGGGCTTCGCCAGAAACCGCATTTTGGTTTTGCCAGACGCCTGACTGATATCCAGATCTCCCGCTGATCTCCACCCTCAGTACATTCTGTTCATAACTGTTACTTTTTACCATTCTTTCATGTCATCATCACCAGTTTCGTGTTCCCAGTTCCTCTCGCGTCTCTAAGTGTGTTTTTGACCATTCTGCCTTTCTGTGACTTACTATTGTCTTTCTGACTTAGTCTTACTTTCTTTTCTATTCCCATGTTTTTGACCATTCTGTCTTTCTGTGACTTATTCTTACTCTTTCCTGTTCCTCTT
>NC_089744.1:26035000-26077500 GCF_040412425.1 Macrobrachium rosenbergii | reverse complement strand
ATCAAATGATGCATATATTCCGCCCATTATGCTTGAGATTTGACAGGGAACTCAAATGTAAATACATGGCTAATTTCTTTTTCACTTCCTTGACCATTGTTGTTTTAATTATTTATGGAACGTATTTACTGCTGAGCGCGACAGAGTTACGTGTTAATCTCCTTAGGGGGTTAGTGCCGTCAGTGCACTTCACGTGGTGCACTGTAGGCATTACTTGAAGTTCTTTGCAGAGTCCCATCGGCCCCTAGCGGCAACCTCTTTCATTCCTTTAACTATACCTGCATTCATATTCTCTTTCTTCCATCTGACTTTCCACCCTCTCTAACAGTTGTTTCACAGTACAAATGCTAGGATTTCTTGCTATTACACTTTTCAAACCTCCTTACTGTCAATTTCTGTTTCAGTGATGAATGACCTAATAGGTCCCAGCGCTTGGCCTTTGGCTTAAATTCTATATTCCAATTCCAGTTCCAACGCGTTAATAAATCAGCGACTAATAAACCGCATAGCAATGCACATGAACTAAAGATGAATGCAACAAAGGCTTGACTTCCCTCCGTATGTTGTATTATATCAAGAAACTGACATTATCATCCAGTGTGTCTGAGGTCCTCGAGTTAGTGACTGACAGGTAACTCTTTTGCGGTATTCTGCCAAGGCGCCTTTTTGATCTTTTTTTATAACAAGATTATTGATGATGATGAATGTTACCATGAGAGAGGCTACCGTGCTGTCGTGAAATGTATTCAATATTTCGTTTGAAGCACTGTTTGGAAACGTCGTTTTGAATCTTTTGTCTCCATTATAATTTTACTCATAACAGTCAGCTGGTGTTTACGGGAACTTAAAGTGAAGCCTTTTTCCATTAGAATTGAGCATATAATGATGAAGAATTCAAAGCCATTGATAATGGCGAATGAAATCAACAGCAATAACAATATTATTATTATTATTATTCAGAAGATGAACCCTCTTCATAAGGAACAAGCCCCACAGGGGCCATTGACTTGAAATTCGAGCTTCCAAAGAGTATGGTGTTCATTCGAAAGAAGTATCGGAAGGTAATGGGAAATACAGAAAGGGGAGATAAGCTACTAGAATAACAGATAAATTTACAAATAGATAAATAAATAAAAATGAAAGTAAAATATTAAAATACAAGTTAAATTGTATTAGGGTAGTAATGCATTGCATCTTCGCTTCAACTTATGAAATTCATAATGATATAAAAATGTAGGTTCATTATGTTCCTGATGTGAATATTAATCCTTGTATTGTAGGGTACACAGATAAAGTGTGCAAGAATTCCGACATTCATAACCCTCTGCCTGTATTTCGACTGTATCTCATTTTCAAGCTGTAAGCGAGACCTCTAGCTGTTTGTTAGCGGCTAAAGGGCGCTTAAACTGTTTCCCAAGGTTGCACAGAAGGTATTAAATGCTTTTATGATAAATAAGTTGTTTATCTGCGATATCGTATCTCGCTCTTTGGTTGTATGGATAGTGACACTAATTGATATATATATATATATATATATATATATATATATATATATATATATATATATATATACATACATATATATATATATATATATATATATATATATATATATATATATATATATATATATATATATATATATATATATATATAATGTAGGCCGTCACACTGTGTTTATGGCCGAGATGTAGTGGCTAGAAAAGACTGTAATAAAAGAAGTGCTGTTCTGTGTGTCTTGGTGTTCCTTATTGATAACTTAATTATTAATTATTTCTCTATTTATGGTATTCTGGTATTGTGCAGGTTTTTTTTATATATTCTCTCTCTCTCTCCTCTCTCTCAGTGCTTGGGTTGTTACTAATATAATAATAATAATAATAATAATAATAACAATAGTAATGATAATAATAATGATGATGGTGATATAATAATAATAATAATAATAATAATAATAACAATAGTAATGATAATAATAATGATGATGGTGATATAATGATATAGTTTCTCACCGAATACATTTATGTACGGGACCGTCCTATTTGTTTGCATCACGATTGAGAATTTGTCTGTGCAGGTTCGAAAGAAGGGGAAAGAAAGAGAGTTGTGACAGCCGCTGGGTTCGTCCAGTAGGGTGGTGGGTGGGGTTTGGGGGTAAAAAATGTTCAAGCGAAGTGGCTGGTGGTGGTGAAGTGTCGTGCGTGCCTTCTGCGTTCTCGTATCTCCGTGGCACTCGGCGTTACGGTCTCCTTTTGATGCCGTGTGACAGCCTCCACATTGAAGCTGCGTCGGGCCTCTGTTGCCGTCTCGAGGCAAACGAACACCTGCCCAGCCTGTCGTCGGCGGCCGGCACACCTGTCAAACGAGGTGACGATGCAGGTGTAAATCAACCGCATCTTTTCCCCTTTTGAGCTCATTTTGGGATGCTTATCAGTTGACGGGACTCTTTCTCTCGCACTATCATGGCCTTGCATTGGCGTCTTAATTGGGTAATGGAACGGGACCGTTTTGTGCTGGAGTTCTCTGCGGTGAATTTGGTAAATTGTATGCAGGTGGGAAATAAGGAGAGGCGAGTTCTCAGTCATTTTAACTATTTTGCAGTTTAACTCGTTGACTCATTCCACCAGACTGGGTTGATGGAACATGGTTTGGATTTCACTTAAAGCCGTACATTTTCTCTTATATTCTTTGTAGAATTAGGAACTGACGTCTTCATAAATATAAGGGACAGTGTTACAAGAGTATTTGCGCTGCCTATTTCAAGTGTATTGTAACATCAACAAAAGTGTTAATTCAGATCTTGTATTTATTACTTTCTTAGGTTGCATAAAGATGAGATCTTTCACACGAAGTTTTCGTAGTCACATATGCTAAATGTTGATGTACTTGCTTAAGCCTGAAGTTAAAATAGTGACTTAAAAATTACTTGGTCGTGTTTCGGAAAGTTCAGTAAAAAAAAAAAAAAAAAGAGGTGGATACCTCATATTTGATAAATCAAAATGAAAGTGAATTTTAAATCTAAAGAGGCTAAGTTATGATGTCTTTTGGTTTTTCCCTGTTTAAATTTTCATTTTGTATGGCCTCCAAAGAGGTACTGCTTGCTGCAATACGTGCGCAGGAATAAACTCATACGTACGCACGCGCACTAATAAGCAAAAGTTGTACCAAACATTGGCGAGTACGCATTTGCAATTATGAAATGATGGTTGAGAATGTGATTGATTCATATGCACTGGCGTAACAATAACTATAGTCACGGACGTGAGACAGGTGGAAAGAGATGATGTTTCAAAAAATGAAACAGAGAAATTGGATCTGTAAATTCTGATTTATGAAATATTACGAAGATATTAAAAGCTGCGTATGGAGGAATTATTGTTCAGATCTTTTCCCGAGCAGTGGACAGCGCTGTTATTGATGTTTCCTGAGAGAGAGAGAGAGTCTTGAAAAATAATTCTCCTTTAAATTGTAGTTTATGTACGTTGATTTGTATGTCATCTTAAAATGCGCGTGTACTTAATATTTTAATGTGCAGATGTCTTTTGGGACTTATACAATTATTCTTGAAAGTTTTCTCTTGCCATAAATTATCTGAGGAACACATTAATTTTTACCAAATACGGTTATATCTCATTCTGGAAAATGATGAAAATATTATTTGCGTATCCGAGAAATGATTGTTAGATCTTTTACCGTCGCCAGAATTTTAGAAAAGATATACATAGTAGATAATAGTTTAAAGAATTTTTTAAATACGAAACTGTTAGATTTTTAAGGAAATGTAAATTAAGATTTACTATTAAGTTAAACATGCGCCGAAGTTTCTTCGGCGCAATCAAGTTTCCTGTACAGCGTATAATGCTGTATGAAACTTTCGATGTGGTGCAATATGAAACAGCTACGATCGGGTAGCGCTCGGTTACTCCCCATATGTGGTCAAGTGAAGGTGCGTCGGCGACGCCCTCGGAATTGGACTCGGCGGTGCCAGATGCACGATCATGGCTAACTTGAACCTTAAATAAAATAAAAACTACTTAGGCTAGAGGGTTGCAATTTGGTATGTTTGATGATCGGAGGGTTGATGATCAACATACCAATTTTCAGCCCTGTTGCCTCAGTAGTTTTTAAGATCTGAGGGCGGACAGGGAAAGTGCGGACGGACAGACAAAGCCATCTCTGAAAACTAAAACTGAGGCCTGATATTAAATTTAAAACCAGCTTGCTCATTGTAGAAAATTTGGAGTGTTTTTTGTACAATTGAGATAATAATGAGGAAATTACATTAGTTTTTGTAGAAAGGGTAAATAAACTTCAGAATAATTTCGGGAAAATATGTCGCTGAACAATTATTAAATCTGAGCACCTGTATTTAATGAACGGAACTTTTTTGTGTCTTTATCTACGTTATAATATTAGTAAAACAGTAGGAGGCGTTTACAAGAAGGGAAGAGGACTAGAATTGAAACAGATAATCTTTTATTCAGAATTTTATATTTAACTGTTGATATTTTATATTGTAAAAGCATACGTTCATGCAGGATATTCAGCTTCATATAAATAACTGAGACTTCGGGGAAGAATACCCGCTTAAATAAGTAGAGTGAGAGGAGAGTTTTCAATGTTCACTCGTTTCCATGCTCTTCAATGAGAAAATAAGCTTCTGGTTCACAGAACTCTACAGAGGAAGGACGAATCTTTGTAGATCATCTCATTAGACTAATGATAAGTAACCGTGATTTGGTTAGTTAATTTCTTCTTATTTTCCAAGGCATTTGAATGGCACTACTATTCCTCAGGTTTAGCTTTGTATGGAATGGAAAACTGTGACCAGTTGACCGACCGGCCAAGGGAGGAGACAGAATGTGATTTTCTCCTCATCTTACTCCTCCCTCCCTCGCCCCCGGGGGGCTGGGGAATTGGGGAAGAGGGCTTGAGGCCGTGGGAGCTCTTGGTCCAACTTTAAAGATGGAGGGTCCCTGGGTGTTCTTGTTTTCGGCCTTCGGTAAGATTGTAAGAATGTATACAAAGATATCGTGTGAGGACTTATCTTGTGTCCCTTTGTTAATTATTTACCGTTTTCTCTGTTCTGTTATTGGTTCAGCGTCTGTATATCATTCCGACGTTATTATTTTTATTCTTATTTTTTTATTAGATGATATGTCACCGATTAAACACAAGTGAATTGCCCGATATGTGTGTGGTAATATCGATCTTTTCCGTCAGTCCGAAGAAAATTCGAAAAGGATTCACAGCAACAGACTAGGATCGAAAGAAGCAATTCATAGCGAGAAACAGACGACACAAAGTCGATATTCAACGCGAGAAATTTCAGTTTTATATCGTTTCCTGAGAACATAACGTGGGTTCCCCTTGTGTATATTACAAACCAGATCGAGCACGATATGCTGTGTTGATTTTGGGATCATTCCGAGTCTTAACCAAGAGGAAAATATTTGGGCCTGTAATATGAAACGACTGAGGAAAGTCATGAATAAGATACCTTATAAAGAACATGTTTGGTAAATCCGTCTATTTCGATAACTGCACCGCGTGATTCAAAACAAAGTCAGATAATCATATATCGAAAAATTTACTTTTTTATATTTTTCCTCCAGAAAAGGAAATTATTCATAAAACAATATTCAATATCATGAATGAAAAAAATAGAAGCGGAAAATAAACAGCCCAAACGTGCCGGTGTTCCTCGGTTACTGACATGCGGTAAAGGAATTAACTGTATTTTTGGAACCGGCCGACAGAAAATTTTCTTAAAACATTTGATTGAGCTGATCATCTTGTACGCAACATTCTCATACTTAACATTTTCTCATGCAGGATGCTTTCTCTGACTGTCTTTTCAAGCAGAATAATTGTTCATACAAAACGTTTTCTCCTGTGGAACGCTTTATCAGTCAACTCTCCTGTCATTACAGTGTAGCACAGAATTACTCATCGGGAGAATACAGTGTGTTGGGTAATTCCCAAATCAAAAATGAGGCTGATTTTTCTGCATTTATAAAAATTGTACGCTATGACGCAGTTCATATGAATCAGTCAGCCAGAATATTCTGGAAATAAGAATCAGAGGCCCTTTTTTTTTGTCAACAACTCTCAGTGGACTTTCTTTAGCGTTCTGACGTTTTTACTGAATAAGTAGAGAAAAATAAAGAAGTTGGTAAATGTACAGTAATGTGGTTGTTTCTGGAAGCAATGCTCTCTCTCTCTCTCTCTCTCTCTCTCTCTCTCTCTCTCTCTCTCTCTCTCTCTCTCTCTCTCTCTCTCTCTCTCTTGCCGTGGCAATATTTATATATATCCAAAGAAAGGTATAAGAAACACTAAGACTTGAAAGTGATACATTTTTAAGCTGATTGGCAATGTTACAGACAGTGGTCAGATATATGTAGATAGGAAACAACAATTGTGAAAGGCATTCAACACGAAGGAAGTTGATTTTGTGTCTACTTTACACTTTCGTATTCACAGACGTAATTCGAAATCGGGAAAAATGTGGAGCTCAAAGTGTGCAGTTTGCTTTGAAGTTATGTTTTTTTTCTGTAATTGAACTGTAGTTATAAAGTTATGACGGGTTGAAAAATCCTAAGTAGGTTAGTTAGATTTGAATTAGGCGCAGTAATACTAAGTAGCATCTTGAAACTTGGATGACTTTGCAAAGCTGATTTCATGAGAAACTTTCCGGAGGTGACGAAGAATCATTACAGATTTTCACTGTAATGCTTTCATGATTTGCATAAAGAAAGTAGCGAGAATAATTTACCATATCTGTTAGAAATACTTCTCTTTCATGCGTTGACTTATCGGTAATGTACCCTTATTAATAATGTTTTGTATGTTCAGAGGTCATTGTACCTACTTCTAATCACAGTTTTAGAATAAACCGATGAAATCCAAAGATGTCCTGAAACCTTTTAAAAGCAAGATTTAAAGCCTTCTGGAGTCAAGAGAGTTTTATTTTGTCTTAATTTCGAGGTAGATCTGTTATCGCCGTTGAAGGCAAGTCAGTTAACAAGTAAGATTTCATAAGGGATTCCAGCTATATATAGATATTTATTGCCTTTGTTGGTTCTGTTTTCCACTACTGAGAGAAAATTATATATATATATATATATATATATATATATATATATATATATATATATATATATATATATATATATATATGTGTGTGTGTGTGTGTGTGTGTGTGTGTGTGTATTATATACATATATATATATATATATATATATATATATATATATATATATGTTTGTGTGTGTGTGTTTGTGTATGTATATATATATATATATATATATATATATATATATATATATATATATATATATCTGTAAACAATGTGTTATAAAGGGTCACAACAAGTTTGGAATAAAGTTTAAGAAAAGACATGCAATTGTAACCAGCACTTGTGGCGGTAAAGTAGAAGGAACCAATATAGTTAATACTAATTTTGATTTGTAAATATGTAGTATGAACCTCGAAGATACAAGAATGTTAGCCCTTAAATGAATGCATTACATAAGTACCGTAACTTTAGCAGTCTGTTAGTTGAACAGGTACGGGTAAAATAACTGCAGCAAATTTAAATGTAAAACCCAATATGATGCTAAAAAAAAAAAAAGGACGTCACGAGATGAACTTTGATTACAGAATGATGAGTTTGTTCATGAAAACACAGAGACTACAACGATAGAAATTAATGTATTTTCATGAAGTCAGTGTAAGTTTACCACCTAAGAAGTATAACGTTTGTAAAGGTTGCTAACAGTTGGGACACAGAATGAGAAGTTCGGCTTCATTAGAAATTACAACGAGTGATTGAAGAAAATTCCCATCAGAAAGTATATTTTAGGTTGAAATGAGATATCTGATTTATACCAAATGGTCACCTGTTAACAGGAGTATAAATTATGGAGATGCATTTGCTAGAGGAGATTTTTGAGAGATGATCGTAAACTCTGAATCGTTTCATACAAGAGACTTCATGAGATAATTTCTACTGTTCAAAGAGCAATCAAGACAGTAGTGGCTTTGTACTTGAACTACAATGTAAACGTGGTATTTTGGCTGTGTAAAGCAGTGGTTCGTACAGAAATTTCACTATTAAGACATTTGAAACGGTTAGTGCGACATTAGAGCAAGAAAGTCAGCAAATAACTGTTTCGGCGAGTCTACCTTTTCGATCAGAGGAACAAAAAACAAAAACACATAAAGCTTTGAAAGCAATTAGTTACTGAGTCATTTCAGTGGCGCGCCCCCCCCCCAAAAAAAAAAAATAATAATAATAAGAAAAACATGCTAAGCTTCGGAACCAAAACAAAATAATTGTGATAGATTTAGTCTGAGGTATACAAAAAAAATTATACATTATTGAAACCAAAGAAAATCACATTAAGGTTCTGGTATCATGTCTGCAGTGTAAGGAGCAGTCGCGAGAACGGTAAGTCAGTCAGGAAGTGAAATGGAATTGATCTTACCGAGCTAAAATGTAAACACGAGATCATCTCCGGAGTGGCACACCGTCATTATTACGCAATTTCATTAGGAAAAGAGAACACTCGCGCTAAGTTTTGGAAAGGAAAAGCTAAAGCCAAGAGCTTCGTTCCAGAAGGCAAAACACAATCGAGGCTCCAGTTGCCAGCAACTGAATAGCTGTTGTGGGATCAATACCAAATAACAAAATGAAATTAGGTCATCCATTTGAGAGAGAGAGAGAGCAACGTGGATTAACGTATCAGTTCCTGGTGATGGAAAGGTATTCTTCCATCATCTGGACTGGTGGTAGTCAAGTTTCATAATTAGACAAATTTCAGGTGAGTTTTTTCGTTAACGAAGCATTTGCTGGAAGGCTTTGTCGCTGAGACTCGACTCGTTTTCCAGAGGGCACAAGTGCATCGAGCTGTCTTGTTGAAATTGCTATATTAAAATGAATGTCAGCTTGAGATGGCAGTTTACCCCCAACACCCATCGAAAGTACTTTGAAGGTATTCCATAGTAACCCGAAATGGGGTGGTAGTTCTTTAAAGGAACCAACGTCATAAATTGAGCTTGTATTGCAGGGTCCACCGTGTTAAAGTAGCACTGCTTACTGGCCGCCTCCAATGAATGACCCGGTCCCACATTCACACACATACACTCACACACACGCGCTCTCACACACCCAATTTTAGGGGTTGCCACGGCCTCGACATTTCGTTGTATTCTTCCACTGCAACTCCTTTGCGTTTCTTATATTTTAATTCTATGTAGTAATTACTTATACGTGTGTCTTTTTATATCAGTAGTATGGTGGTCTTGAATTGTTCCGGAATTACAGTCGTTTTTCGTACAAGTGTAGTTTTTTAACTTCCATTAATTGAAATTATTTGATTTGGAAAACTAAATCGTCTTCGTATTGTATTTTGTCGAGTGTTTTGTGTTGAACATCTTTATCACAGTGAATAATTTAGAATAGACATCGATGAGAAAACTCCATATTTTAAAGAAAATAAATGTCAAAGAAAAATCCAGCGTTTGACCTAGTTTCCACCTTCAGCATAGGAGGCTTTTCTCTCCTAACTTTGATAGCTTTCCGTGGAATTTTAGTCAACATTTTGAAACTTCATAATTCACACGCCTGCTGGTAAGTGGGAAATGACTATATGACGTATTCTAATCCACTCTGTAATTATAGGGGAACTAACCCATAAGGGCAGTGAATCTTTTGATATCTATAAATGAAAAAAGTGCCGCTAGTTAAATGGAAACGCCTGTGGAAGTTGCAAGCCTGACGATTAAAAAAAAAAAGTCAGAATATTTAATAAAAAAAATATTGCTTGACCCTATCTTGTTGAAAAGCGCTTTTGTGTTGCTTGTTCCTGACTTGTTTTATTTAGGATATTCTCCCGCAGGAGGGTTGCTCCGCCAGCGCACCTCATGCGGTGCACTGTAGGCGTTATTTAAGGTTATTTGCAACGTCCCTTCTGCCCCCTAGCTTCAACCCCTTTCATTCCTTTCACTGTACCTCCGTTTCATATTCTCTTTCTGCCATCTTACTTTTCACCCTCTCTTAACAATTGATTCATAGTGAACTGTGAGGTTTTCCTCCAGTTGCATTGTTCAAACCTTTCTACTGTAATCGATGTATTTAGGTATTTGATGGATCCAGCGGATTTCCCCTCCCTTCGTGGCAGCCTGCTTCGCACTGCTGCTTCTCTCAACGGATCATTGTTTTCCAGTGGTTTGTAACTTGTAACAGACATTCTTTTCTTCTCATGTGTTACGTGTGATTTGTGTGTCGTTGTCACAGCGCAGTGTCAGGGGATTGTGAAATACTTCAGAGTAGTGGAGGAACGCTTGAGCCTTCTGTGGTCGTAAAAAGGCGTTGGCTGATTGTAAGCCAAAGGATGAACCGCTTTCCAAACACAGGTGGTTGTGAAGAGCGTCTCTGTTCCCTAACACGAAGGTAGCTGAGGGAAACTTTAGAAAGGGAATAATTGAACTAAAGTCTTGGGAAAGTACAAAAAATGGAAGAATAAATGGTACACCTTTTATGCATTTTTCGTCGTCAGCTGGGATCAACATGATACGATGAAACATGATTGAGCTGAGTGGTTCTGGCTGAAAGAAGGAAACGGCCACAGTAAGATTTGTAATAAGGTGGACTTGAGAGAAGAAGTTACAGCAGATTAAAAACTGCCAAAAGAATGCATGCTGGTGTATTGTTTGTCTTTTTCTGTTGAGCAGTTTTATGCTTTTTGCTGTTATTGTTTTTAGAGTACTTCTTTGTTACCGCTTGAAGCAGATTATGGGCCTAAGTGATACTAAGCCTGATAATTATAAAAGGATTAACAGTAAGACTATGACTTAGCTCGAAGTTCTAATCCCTGACTTACCTTTTACGACCACACACACACACACACACACACACACACACACACACACACACACACACACACACACACACACCGAGGCTTCGCAGGCAGAACGCTAAAAAAAAAAATTGCATTTGTATGGTCTGCCGTTTCTCTCACGTTTCCAGGTCATTTAATCATTTTTATTTTATGTTCTAGTAACCAAGTCAGTGGATTCGTTAGGCCTTTTTTTTTTTAGAGTATTTTCATCCGCTCTTTATACATACAGACACATTCCACCTCATTATACACTTTAACTTAAGCCGTCTTCATATACGTTCATTTGTATTTCATATGTATGTTGAGTAACTCATACCCTATTTGTTTTGTTGTCTTTTAACGTTCTTAAAACAATTACATTGTTTTTTGTTTCCTTACATATACCGTATATTTCAGTAAAAAATATTTTTCTCTTCAATCTTCTGAAGTATTACAGCCGTTTCCCTTCGTCCACTCAGAAAATTTTAGGTAAGGTTCTGAAATCTTCTTGTGTTACTTTTTTGCATGACTCGACTATGAATTGAACCACGGACGTAAGAGCAGATATTGCACAGGTACTCTAAACCCAGTTATTGATTTACATCAATTTGCTTTTATTTTGGAAAATGTTATAGGTGTAAATTGTCTCATGTGCAATATCTTGACTTCTTATTCTTATAATTTCTAAATACGGCATGGGCCGCTTTCACTTCACACACCTTCTGTTAAATAACCTGGCCGGGTGTCGTCACGGGCTCTTGCTAATAGTACTAGCTGGGAAAGAAACGAGATAAGGAAAACACTGGCAAATAGGTTGCCTTCCTTCCATAGACTGACCACTATTGACCAACTAGCCGTTTAGTCCTTGCTGATATGGGTGCCTCTGACATTGGTCTAGCACTTGAGTATTGGATTTCGTTATAGACTTGCAAATGACATCTTTTCAAGTGGACAGTGGCCTCTTCATGACATCCAGAATAATCACCTTGGCCGTGTAGCTTCGTGGGTTTGTTGGTGCGGACCACGGCAAGAATTGTGAGTTCGAATCCATTTCGAGACGCCAAGTTTGGTCCTGCACGGACGGGAGGAATTAGTCTTTCCCTATGTTTGGGCCACGAGAGCATTAGCAACGTGGGCTTACAAGCATTCTTTGCAGAATTAGTGTTCAGAAGCTGGTTACATATCACTCGGAGATACCTTGTGTTAAGTAGGAAATATAATACCTGAAAAGGTTTATTTAATATGCTCTGCTGTGCTTTCAAGATATCTCCGAGACACTTTCTGATTTGGTGCTGAAGGGACTGCGTGTTTTGTTAAAGGCTGTAAAACCGACCATATAACACATCATTACACTCGCTTAGACGTGCGTATGACTGTTATAATATATATTTAGAATGTGTGTGGGGACAAATCCGTCGATACTGTTCTTACACACCTTTTATAATTACATATATTTTGTGTGTATTCATCTGTTTGTTTGCTTATGCCTGTTTGTTCCAGCGCCCCACGTCGTCAATTAGTCATTAATCATAACTTTTTTTCCTTAATTGGTTTGACGTATTTGCAAGTCATTGTCAAGAGATGTATGGTGTTGTTCGGAAGGATTATTGGCGTGGGCTAAGGGGAAGGGGGCCAAGAAGGCTGGGTGGGTGGGGGATGTTGGATGATGAGGATCTGGTGGATAGGTGGGGAGGGGAAAGTAGGGGGGCGGGGGGGAAGAGTACTAAGGCCGGGTATCGATCCTGGGTCTAGTGACGTGACTCCCTCTCGCTGGGTTGGTCCTGTTAGGGAAACACCCTCCCTCCCGAGGGTGGTATGGTGGAGGGGAAGGCGGGGTAAGAGGCAGTAGGCAGTCGTAAAGCACTACTGACACGCAGAGACGTATACACACTCACGCGCGCGCGTTTCGTATTATACTTTTGCATACGTGCAGGCATGCAATGTACATAGGTGCGTGGATACCGAAAGACAAGACAAGTCGTTATTGTTTAGTACAGTTACGTAACATCATGAGCACTAGTGTATAAATTCAGTCACGTACGTTGTTGAGATCGCCAATGCACCTTTATGGAGACTTGATTATTTACAGTTTATAAACCGGTAACTTACTGCCCCAAAGAGCACTTGCAAATGCGTCACATGCATTCTGCACCAGTGCAACCGTAAGTTCACTTGACTTAAGTTTCTATACACAAGTGCTCACTACAGGTAGGTCTTTCAGGATACAGACGTGAAATGTACACTTTTCTTACTGAAAATTCTTAAATGTTCAGCGTTATTTAAGATTTTTTTTTTTTTTTTTTTTTTTTTTTGTGGTAGCGCAACCCAATGGTAGCATGTGCAGATCTTTAGCCGATTGCCTATCGTTCTATTTTCGTACTGTACGAGGCATGATTATTTAGGTGCTTGTGTGTCTGTATGTGTGTGTGTGTGTGTGTGTGTGTGTGTGTGGGAATGCGTGTGGATTGAGAGAGGGAGAGAGAGAGAGAGAGACTTATTGAAACTGATGAAATCAGGACAAAATAAGTTGAGATGTTGTTAGCTGCTTCATGAAAATATTGATCATCACTGTTGGCAATGTTACATTTACAGATATAGGTAATATTTATTTATACTCTACTTGTATGAATACTACCAAATACTGCTGCTTTTTCTAAATGTTCTGCAACTGCTATTTCAAGTTGTTGCAATAAGTGATGGGAGAATTAGCACGACGTGGCAGATAGGCTTGGAAGAGCCAGAGCTATTTGGATAAGAACTTCCAGAAGCAGCTTGACTTGAGAGGAGCGTGGAGATTTGTGGAAGATAAAAGCATAGCAAGCAATGATTGGCGGGATTTCAGAGGCACTTTGGAGGTGATGATGATGATAATGAATATCTTATGAATATTTTTTTGTAGAGTTTTTAATAAAAGAAGTTTATTTTGTATGTCGCGTGTATTACACGGCTATTCTTATGAATGCTCATTGATCTGGCGTAACCAGTAAAACACGATTGCCCAATTCTGGGGATATTGATTTATATATGTAAAATTATTTCACATCTTTAATTTGTTTTCTTTCGTCGTTTTAATTTTTCGAACCTTTCCTGTAATCGCGTAGATTATAGAAGTATTTCGTTCATTGCCTATTTGTACAAAGACAGGCTTTACAAAAAAAAAAAAAAAAAATTAAATGGTTCTAGATTTTAGAAGCGTTTTCTAATAGAATAAGTCATCCCAATGTGTTAGGCTAAACAGTAATGTCATATCACAGGGGTGTCATATATCCTCGTTTACCATGGACTTTGCTGGTCATTTGTGTATGTATTGATTAGATATATAAGTTGAACATTACAAGTACACATTCATTATAAATAAAATGATAGATCTGAAAGAGAGGTCACGTCTTTAACGTTTTCTATCTGAAATAGAGGTCACTTCTTTAACATTTTCTACATATAGCTGTGAAAATTAAGCAGAAAGTTAGTATGTATTTTGAGCAGTTAAACATTCTTTTCTTTTATCAATGACGTATCAAAAAAGGCCTAATATTTTTAGAATATCATCTGATATAGTCATAATGGATTTCGAAGAGGTAGGAGTATTTGTTCTAAAGAGAAGAAACATTTGCAATCCTAATTTCTTTTAACGTGTAATGAGCATGAAATACCGTTTCCTTATGCTAGGCCATGGGTTCGTTTAAATGTGCAATGTAATGTGGAATTCTGGAGAGAGATTAAATCCTATTGATGTTTAGTACAAAACGATAAAAAACGTCATTTACTTGGTGTATGACTGCTGTTAAAATTTTGGGACTATGAAATTTTAATTGGGTTACACATTGGGTTCTCAGCTGAATCGTGGCCACATAGCAGGGTCTTGAAGGAAAACATCCCTTAAACCACAGCTGGTGTGTTATCCGCCGCTTACGTAAGAACTGCAACATCATCATGATTGACACATGTTGCCTAATAATCTTCTCTTCGTACTGAAAAGTGATGGGACAATTGTTTGCTCTTCCACCCGTCATTCATAACAGCGTATTTTTTCGACGTCCCTGAAAAGAGATTCTGGGCTCAACGAGATCATTAGCTTTTGCCCGGACAATTGAAGTCTCTTACTCTAACCCCCGACAAACACGCGCGCACACACACACACGGTCGGTGTTTATGACACGTCTTTTAAGAGTACAATCGTCAAAGAACGAAGCATTTTTCTAGAACTTGGATTTTTTTTTTTAATACTTTGAGTCTCATAGTGGTTATTTTGTTTGTATCATCTGCGTACTGGCCGTATGTATGTAAATGGAATTATAATTATAATGTAGGTGTTAATGTACTATATATATATATATATATATATATATATATATATATATATATATATATATATATATATATATATATATAATGTGTGTATGTGTATGTATGTATGAAACCCAATCACAGCGACGTGATGCATATAATGCCAGAAGGATCCTCTGATATTTAACTTATTGCACAAGTATATCACTGTGGATCGTTCACACACACACACACACACATATATATATATATATATATATATATATATATATATATATATATATATATATATATATATATATATATATATAAACTGACCAACCCGGCTCTTGCTATCTTGCTATCAGGGCTGAACTTGGACTTAAAGGGCATTGGGAGTGTCATTATTCATCTCAGCACCTCTAAAGCTATGGATTAGATCATTAGACACTCATATCTGTCATTTTGACATTTTATTTTTCACCCCTTCTCATCGCCCCTTCTTATCGGGACTGAACTTGGACTTAAAGGACATCGGGAATATTCATCTCATCGACCACAAAAACCATGGATTAGACACTAATGTCTGTCGTTTTCGGTTATTTTTACATGTCTCTCCCTTCCCAACCCCACTCACTATGGTGCCAGTGATGGCTTACCCCAACAGTATTCTCTTTCAGATAGTAAGTCATATGTATACGAAAATGGGGTGTGATAAACCCGCAAAGTATACTTAGTTACTAAGTCTACGAGCAGAGCCAGCCTCATTTCAGTGAAGTCCATCCCACCTCCTCCCCCTTTGGTGCCCTTTGGTGCTAGTAATGTCTTACCCCCACAGTGTTCTTTTCTATATAGTAAGTCATATGTATACCAAGTTTGGTTGAAATTGCTCGCTGTGTTTCAGAGTTATGCAGGAACATACACACACATACATACATCCATTTTTATGTATATATTAGATACTGTATATATAACATAAATAAAAATCTGAGGGAGCGGAGATATTAAATGTGCATTTAAAAAACATTGCATTCTTTTACGAGCGTTCCCTGGAATTCTTGCAAATCAGTGAAATCATCTGGTTCACTTTGTATAAAACCCAGAATTCTTTTGCAAAAAATCTTCTTTTTTTCATCATTCATTTTTCTGTATAATAAATATCCTGCATTCGATAAAGATTAAAAAAAACATTGTCGTAAAATAAAGCCATGTTAAAGTGCATAAGCGTTCTCTACAAAATTAAAGTGCTTGTTATTTGCTTTATTAAATGGCTGGTTATATTTATCATTTTGGTTGGAATGCTTGTTTCTTGATTGCAGTTCCGTCTGTTTTTAGACTTAAGGGCTACACATTTTCATTTTTTGGGCTCCTCTGTTTTGGGGGATATCGAAGCTCGTATTTGAATGATGGAATTAGTTTCTTTTGGCTGTCAGTATCGACGTGATAGTCGTACTTGGTCAACGATTCAGGGGTTCGAATGAAACTGTATCACGTTAATGCTGTCTCCCAGTGGACAAGTATATCAGTTATCGCTGTTGCATTGTGTTGGTTGTGTTGGTAGCTTACCTACAGGGATGAAACAGTTCAAACAGTAATCTTTTAGAACGCACTTTGTTGTCTGCCATATCTACCGTGGTCACTTTGTATGCAGACTTAAAATATATTTTCTTTTATGAAAACATTTCGTGAAGGGAGCAATTGATTCAAGATCTAGGAACAGAAGTAAATTATGTGTCAGTTACAGAAATTGTTTTCAGATAATTATTATTAAGGTGTTAAGAATGCAATATTAATGGATGCATTGATATAAGGACGGTTAATTCAGAAATTAAGCCCGTAATAGCATTCAAGCTCTGTGATTGTAGTTCATGTATCTTAGGAGGTACTTAGATTATAATAAAAAACGAACTTGAAATATTACAGAAGTGCAAGGTTACTATAGTGATCTACTTTATCGTAGTATGTGTAGAAACTTTTATTACTATTTATTTAATTTTGAAGTTAATGTTTATTGTCGGAGACTTATCGAATAAATCAGGAGAGCACTCCGAATCCTTTGAAGGATGAAAGAGGTGAAAGCAAAGAAACCTTTAGAAGAAATGTGGAGAAAAACATCAAAGGCAAAATGAGGTGATGAGAAAACCCTATAGACAAAAAAATTAACAACAAAATCACTTTTAAAAAATGGCTTATAAAGAATCAAAGGACAGGAAAAATGGCCAAATAGCATCATCGCTTTTAAAAGGAGAAAAGGCTCATAGTGGATTTAAATCATATAAAAAAAGGCTAAACAGTAAATGATCTTTTTAAAATAGAGAAGGCTCACAAAGAATCACTTTAAATCATAGGAAAAAGGCCAAATATTGAATTCTTTTGAAAGGAGGCTCATAAAAAGACTCATTTAAATAAGAAAAAGCGAAAACGGCAGATTCTCTTTTGAAGGGAAAAGGGTTTATAAGGAATAATTTAAAGGCCAGGAAAATACCAAATATCATAATGACTTCTAAAAGGAAAAAAGGGCTTATATAGAACCTTTTGGAGTATTGGAAGAAGACCAAACAGCAGGTTCTTCTCTAAAGGGGAAAAGCTCATATTATAAAGAATCATTTAAAGCATAGACAAAAGCCCAGAGGGCAAATTCTCTTCTGGAGGGAGAAAGGTTTGTAAAGAACCATTTAAAGCATTGAAAAATCCCATAGGGCAGATTTTCTTCTAAAGGGGAAAAGGTTTTTGAAGAATCATTTAAAGCACGGGAAAAGACCAAACGGCAAATTCTCTTCTAAGGGGGGGAAAAGGTGCAATCGAGAAACAATCTTCTAAAGCAAAAAGAGACGAGCAACGAAGAAATCTGAAAAGGACAAGCAGATGTTCTTTTGGGGGACTGATTTATATTTTCATTTGGGGTGTGTGGAGGGGTTGTGGGCGGGGGAGATGTTTGATGAAAGGAGTCAGTCATTATGTGGCGAGGGACCTTTATTTTTTCATCTTTTACATCTCTTGTAATTCAAGTATTTTTAATTAGTTTTGATTAGATTTTTTTTTGTCTTGAAGTTTCTTTTCTTTCGTTCAGCACTAAACTTTCATCATACTGATAATAATTATGTGAAAAAACTTAGTGTTTGATTCATATGAGAAAGATCTGAAGTGTTAATTTCTATTAAATAATAGTTATTGTTTATTATATAATCAAATTAATATATATGTGTGTCTGTCTGTTTGACCTTGTCCCTTCAGGAGAGAATCTGCCACTTGGGCTTTTTTTTTTTATCTTATTTAAATGGCTTTTTTTTCTCATTTAAATGAGTCTTTATGAGCCTCCTTTCAAGAGAATTTAATATTTGGCCTTTTTCCTATGATTTAAATGACTCTTTGTGCGCCTTCTTTATTTTAAAAAGATTATTTACTACTTAGCCTTTTTTCTCTGATTTAAATCACCACTATGAGCCTTGACTCCTTGAAAAGCGATGATGCTATTTGGCCATTTTCTTGTCCTTTGATTCTTTATAAGCCATTTTTTTTAAAGTGATTTTGCTGTTAATTTATTTTATACAGGAGTTTCTCTCATCATCTCATTTTGCCTTTGATGTTTTTCTGCAATTTCGTCCAAAGGTTTCTTTGCCTTTCACCTCTTTCCTCCTTCAAAGGATTCGGTGTGCTCTGTTATTTTCCCCTTACAAGATTTATTCTGATTTTTTCTTATTCTTTCGATAAGTCTCCGACAATAAACATAAACTTTAAAAATAAATAAATGGTAATAAAAGTTTCTGCACATATGCTAAAGTGGCTCACTATAGTAACCTTGCACTTCTGTAACTTCTCCGAGATTGGTCTACCATGCAACTTTTCATAGGGAATCTAGTGAAATAAATGACGATTTCTGAGGTCGTCTTTTTCCTGGCTAAAATTTCAGTTGAAAGATTTTATATATATATATATATATATATATATATATATATATATATATATATATATATATATATATATATATATATATATATATATATATATTCATATGTATACATATATATATATGTTTTGTGTCTGTGTGTGTATGACGGCCATTAGTTTTTCGAAAGCCATCCTACTATGCTACTTTTCATGGGGAACTTGATGTAATAAATGACAATTTGGGAGGACTTCTCTATCCTGGCTAAAATTTCTGTTTAAAGAATTTCCATCGGTGGACTGACACCGTGAATCAGTGAAATCGGGAGGACTCGCCGTAGGCTGTTTAATCATGCATAAAGAGGAACTTAAAATACATTTGGTAATAAAAAACTCTCTCTCTCTCTCTCTCTCTCTCTCTCTCTCTCTCTCTCTCTCTCTCTCTCTCTCTCTCTCTCTCTCTCTCTCTCTCTCTCTCTCTCTCAAATCACATATATCTGGTCCTTTTGTCTAAATTTTATGTATGTATGTTGTACAGTTTTCAAAATACTGTAATATGATTGTGACCCATACTCCGCCTTTTCTTCGAGAAGACCCCCACATTTTGGGAGGTTAGTAAACTTTTTGAAAATAGATTTGTTGTAGCTTTAGAAGAGAGAAAGTTGGAGCTAGAGAGAATGTTTGAAATTACAATTAATTCAGAGTTTTGAAGCTGTTTTCATCTTAAAGGCCGTAAAATGAAGTGTCAAGTCGGCAGGCAGAGATAGGTCACGATGTCGCTCCCTTGTCCTCTCTTTCTGTATTCTTGCAAAGAGTAGAGGAAGTCTAATATGGTAAAACAAAAGAGAGAGAGAGGTAGTTAAAAAAACCTAGGAAGTGTATCTAGTATTTATGGAAGCAAGATCTAAAGATTCGTCTACGTTTCTCGTGTTGTTGTTGTTGTTTTTTTGTGTTCTGATCCAAAAAAAAACTTTTACATCCGAAAGAGACAGAAAAAATCCCATCCCAAACCTTTCCTCGTAGGCTCTCTCTCTAAGCCTAAACTTTTACATCCAAAAGAGAAAGAATTAGGTAGATGGGTAGACATCACAGAGAGAGAGAGAGAGAGAACAAAACGTTCAACCCGTTACTTCCTGAAGACTTGAATCAGCGAAAATCCAGTCTGAGAACTACCGCTCAAAAGATAATGAGGTGAGAATCTCTCTTTCTCTCTCTCTCTCTCTCTCTCTCTCTCTCTCTCTCTCTCTCTCTCTCTCTCTCTCTCTCTCTCTCTCACACACACACACACACACACACACACACACACACACACACACACACACACATGAAATCGGGGGTTTTAGTTTAGAGAAGAAATAGAACTACCGCTCAAAAGATAATGAGGTGAGAATCTCTCTCTCTCTCTCTCTCTCTCTCTCTCTCTCTCTCTCTCTCTCTCTCTCTCTCTCTCACACACACACAAAATCGGGGGTTTTAGTTTAGAGAAGAAACACTAAAAAAGTACAGTTAGGGTTTGGCTCAAATCAGTGCCGAGACAATCTCTCTCTCTCTCTCTCTCTCTCTCTCTCTCTCTCTCTCTCTCTCTCTCTCTCTCTCTCTCTCTCTCAGTAAAAAGAAAACATCTATCCCAGGATTCCGAGGAAATCAGGGTGTTTTATCATGTTGATGATTGTTCAGTGTGGTAAAATTTGTTCGTGCTAAGTAGTGTAGAAAATTGGTCTACTCTTGGCCTGTATTAAATTTTTATGCAAATAGTAACGATTCCCTCAGATACTATTGCGATAGTAGAAAATAGTTTTGGGCTTTTTCTGTAAAGGAAGCCTGATAATATATAAAATTTCATACGTAACAGTTTATGTAATTATCACTCACCTGCCCTCTTTCCCAGTCCTGCACTTTATTTAAATATCACTCATTTTCTACTATTATGGGACATGTTTTCCTGGGCAAAATCTTGACTTTGTTATTTTACATGCTGAGGTATTTGGAAATATTTTCCTCATATTCATGCAATTTTTATCGGAAAACAGCAGCAGCATGATAATTGTTATTGAATATTGTATCTGCCGCATTATCTACTTCATCTGGGCCAGATCGTGTATGTATATATATATATATATATATATATATATATATATATATATATATATATATATATATATATATATATATATATATATATATATATATATATATATATATGGATGGGGTTTGAAAACCTGCATACAATTAGGTCTGTTCCAGCATTTCAGTTTTATCCAGTCCGCCCATTGCATTTCTCTCTCTCTCTCTCTCTCTCTCTCTCTCTCTCTCTCTCTCTCTCTCTCTCTCTCTCCGTTGTCTATAGAAGAATTTTTTCCCTGGTGAAAAAAGCTAAGAAAATGTTTTTCGTTACAACGATGCTGCCTGAGAAGTAAACAGAGAATTGGGGTTGGTACAAACCGGGATTCCTAAGTGGTGCATACCATGGTTGTATTCCAAGGAATCCCTGCTGTACAAGATGTTCCGAAGCACATCTGCCTTTGATTGGAAGATTTTTTGCCTTGCCTTTTCTTCTAAGGAGGATTTTCTTACCTAGATTCATACGATGTCAAATTTGAACTTCGTTATTTATAAGTGTCGATGCAGTGGGCGCTCTCGAGGGGAAAAGGCGCACGGTGATATATATATATATATATATATATATATATATATATATATATATATATATATATATATATATATATATATATATATATAAAATTCCAGTTCACTTCAACTATTAATTTTCCGGTTTACATCCACTCTCCTATCCTCACGCTTACTAACATCTATCTACTCTACCCTCTTAATAACATTTTCTCCCTCTCTTTCACTAATTTTTACGATTTATTTCACATTCCATTCATGATTTACTTTTATGTTACACAACGTTGCACCCATGTCTTAATTTTCTTTTCCTACATCACACATTATTCCTTAAGTAGATATTAATATTGCTTTTACTCCAAACTAGTCACTCTCCTCTACGTATATTCTTACGCGCTTTTCTTTCACCTGAACAACATCTCTCAAGTTTGTTTTTTTTTTTTTCTGTACCACTAATATTTGGTGAACTCATCCACTTCCTCGTTTAAGTCGCACTGACTTTTCTCGGTCAGTCCTTCAGTAATCCGTCAAACAGTTGAAATGGTTTTTCTGTCTGTTGTCACCCATATCTTAGGAACCTTTCCCCCATTCAAGCGTACGTAGCACACCCTGACCAATCATGCGATCGGCAACATCTGTCTTGTAGTTCTATCAACTCCGGTTTTTTTTATTCTGCCTCATAACTGCCCTTACATCCTCAAGAGTACCTTCCAAAAGCTATTTGAAATTTAAATCGAGCTTTCCACTGCTGTTTGCTCGGCCCAGAACCGCATTCGCTGCAGACAGCATCTCTCATTTGGCATTTGAATGTTTATTAATAGTATTGAAAAATGACAGTAAAAATGGGCTTTGTATATTTGATTGTGTAGATTGATAGGTCATAGAGTGAAAATTAAAGATTAAGATTGACAAAGGCGTTTGTAATATTAGGAAAGAATAGGCTACAACCAACGAACTCGTAACCAATATAATATATTGTTGCTACAAAACCTGCTGTTGAATGCCCTACTGTAGACCCCGCAAGGAACAGAGAAAGTGTTCCTTCCTTTGTAAAGAGAGCATCAAGCTTCCTCGTTCCGTTGATTTATCCAGCTAACATTAACCTTCATAGGTTATTTCTAAGAAAACTCCAAGATGGGGTCATTGTAGGCACCGGCCCTGGGATTAAAATGGCTTATTTGTGTTCATTTTTATACGAGTTGATTATTTGAGGATTTGCACCCGTAGATGGGTAGCGCCTTCAGTGCACCTCTCACGGTGCTCTGTAGGCATTACTTAAGTTCTTTGCCGTGTCCCTTCGGCATCTGACTGCAACCCCTTTCATTCCTTTTACTGTACCTCCGTTCGTATTCTCTTTCTTCCATCGTACTCTCCAGCCTTTCGTAACATTTGTTTCGTAGTGCAACTGCCAGCTTTTCCTTTGTTACACCTTTCAAACCTTTTTACTCTCAATTTCCCTTTCAGCGCTGAATGACCACATACTGTAGGTGCCAGTGCTTGGCCTTTGCCTAAATTTTATATTCCACATCATGTATAGATTTGCTTTCGAAATGAAGTCTTCCCAGAGGATTTAAAGCGGCGGTTAACTGTCAAAATTTATTGGAAAAAATACATTTTGCTCTGAAACAACATTAGCTCAGTATGTAAGTATGCATGAAATTTAAAACAGGAAAAAAAACTGCAATGATCCTTCCTTCGTATTTTCCGTTCTCAGTCATCTTTTGCTTCCTTGTTACACTACTTGCATCCGTTTCCAACTTCGGTGAATTCTCTCTCTCTCTCTCTATCTCTCTCTCTCTCTCTCTCTCTCTCTCCATATATGTGTGTGCGCGCCATAAACTTCATTCTCGTGGATTACTGTATCCATCCAGACAACCATCAAACGGAAGCGACAACACAAACTTCAACCGGGTCTTCCAGGTTGTAAATCTTCAGCTGAGGCGCCATCCGGCCCTTAGATAGCTGGGCAGTCTCTCTCTCTCTCTCTCTCTCTCTCTCTCTCTCTCTCTCTCTCTCTCTCTCTCTCTCAGCCTTTTTGCTGCTTAGTGATTTATAGCGGTGTTGTCATGTTATCTTTATAAATTAAAAAAAAAAGTTTCTCGTACATTCATAACTGTACTTGTATAATTTACTTCTCTCTCTCAGCTTTTTTGGTGCTTATTGATTTATAGCGGTGTTATCTTGTCTTTACAAATGAAAAAAAGTTTCTCATATCTTCTAAACTATATAATTACCTAAGTAAAGTATTTAAAATTATTTGTATCATTTTGTCATTCGAATGCATTATGATTATTTATTAGGTGACAACTCCCTTTCATTTTGATTGCATCATGCTGACGTTCTGTCAGCTGATCATGTGATTATATATCGTTTCGTTTTGCATGGGTAGCTTACATAATAAATTTGTAGATGAATTATACTTACCATGTGTGGCACCATCGGAATTAGCATATATGTAAAATTTGCATGGTTTTGAAGTTTGGAATTAGATAAGTTTGTGCGTTCATGTTTGCCGCATTTATATGACATTATAAAAATCATAGAAGTGCATCTGCAAGCGGATTTACTTAAAGGAGTTTCCTGCACTGCTTTGCTAAGAGTAGATACACATTTAAGTATATTTCAGTATTGATGTGTGTGTTCAAATAGTATGAGAGATATGTGAGTACTTTTAAGTTGTTCTCGTAGGTTGACACTAATCGTTCATGAGAGCGTCTCATGAGGGAATAGCTCATAAGTTTCTTATACCTTTTATCTTTATGGAGGTACCTTGAGCGATGGCTTTCAGAGAAAGCAAGTCTTATTATTTTCTTGTCGTTAATTCAGGTATCTTTATTGTGGTAATATTCATTATTATTATAATTATTATTCTTATTATTCAGAGAAGAATCCTATTCATATAGGGGCCATGACTTCAGATTCAAGTTCCCAAAGCATATGGTGTTAATTTGAAAGGACAGAAGGTAATACAAAATGCAGGAAGAAGAGATCAGTTATTAAAAAGTATATATAGTTATATTTATATATTTATATATTTATATATATACATATATATATATATATATATATATATATATATATATATATATATATATATATATATATATATATATATATATGTTGAGAGAGAGAGAGAGAGAGAGGTATTTTTATGATAACACTTAGCAAAGAAATATCAAATTGCCTCACTGATAACAATATCTATCGATAGATGCATAATTTTATTTTAAGCGCATGGAAAATGACATAGTGTCCGCGCTACCACACCTACAGCAATGCCTCCCCTTTTTTATATTTCAACTCGGGATTTTGAGAACACATCTGTGTATTGAGCCCGTAACTTACTAAAGCTGAATTCCCCAAAGACAAAGTTTCTGCCTCATTTTTACTTTAGCATCCTGTCCAGAATGGCTGTCCTGTTTTGGAGTTAAAATCTGACGTAATTTATTTACAGGGTTATTTCAACTTGCTTTTCGTGGAGAATTGATGTCTTATAACTAGCTGAATCTGTTTTAGTAATATTGTCCCCCGTACTTTGTTATGCTTCTCTTCATCTCACTGCAGCTGAATCTGTATGGTGTCCTCAACAGTGCCCATTTGGGACATATTCTATTGAGGTTAAGGCTATGCAGATTTCTCCCCTTTTTACCTTTAACATCTATCTCCATAGATCCCCTCTTCTTCCTACGTACAGTAGATATCAACGATCCCTTGGTTGCTTGATTCGGCAACTGTTCCCTTCCTTCGGTGGCCAGGCTCAGGTAGGCTCTTCCTAGTTCTGTTTTTCATTATAATTATATGCAGCCTTTTCGATCCGAGGAGGTCGTTTTTTCTGACACAGACTCCTTATCCTTCTCCCTAGTTAGGCTAAAAAAGCGTCGGTGATGAATTCTGCCTCCGTATGAAAACTGGAAAAAATGTAATTTATGTATTGTTCAGAATTGTTATACCTATGGTATTGGTCGGACAGCTAGATTTATCGAGTTCTCTTTCTCACTAATTTAATAGTCGACGCAGTGATATCGCTTCAAAAAATGGGTCCCGTTTTGATTAATTGTTGATTACGCGGACGTTTAGATGTGGACCAAATTGTTTTTATGGTCAGATGTATTTCGGTACTTCTAGCCTGGGACAGGGCGAGAGAATTAAACTGATTTTTTTCATTTATAGAGGTATCGCTAATGCAGGTATAGATTGCATAGTATCGTCGAATTTTTATATTTAATTATTGTTCGTTTTTACTGTTTCACGTTTAAAATGTTTTCACACGAAATAAAGTATTATAAATTTTCTTGCTACCACTCTACAGTACATTTTGCATTTTGCTCTGTATTCCTTGTAGATATTTACAAGTTTCGGTGCATTGGATGCTGTCAAGTGACCTGTTTTGTGTCTTGCTCTTTGCAAGAACATTTCGAAAGTTATTTTTTCATAACTAGTTTTATTATCACATAAATAATTACAGAATTGTAATTCATATGCGTGATCTAAGTATAAGTTGTATTTTGTTTGTACATGAAATCATAAAGCAAGGTTTTTTTTCACCAGCTGCCATTCAATGGAAGATTCAGTAAAATTCTCTCTCTCTCTCTCTCTCTCTCTCTCTCTCTCTCTCTCTCTCTCTCTCTCTCGCGCGCGCGCGCGCTAAGTTAATAGTTTAATGGCCTGTATATAATTTGTAGTACATTGTTAGCATCACATTGAAGTTATTTTGATTATTATGGCAGGCAGCGTTGATGATTAAACAGTGGCCAGATAATTGAGTGAAATGGGTAAATGATAAAAAATATCTCTGACATATTGGAGGACAGTTTTTTTTCGAAGTTGAACCACAACAGACGAATGATTTTCCTTCTTTGGGAATACCAAGCTGAGGTGAGTGGTTGATATAACGATTTAATGGGGATGCCGCAGTCTATTCAATAATGCATCGATTTGGCACTGTCCCTGCCATGAAACCATTCGACATTTGTAAGTGCATTAGATATTTTGCATTATTCTTGGAGAGTATTTTCCTTGCCGCGATGTTGTCATCTGGGGGTGCATGTTTTTGCAGCTATTTTTGTGTTACATACCGGTCAGGAATAAGCTTTTTCATTGTGATGATGACGCTCTCATATCTTATTTGATTTTTACTTACATAGGGATGCCGAATACCGTATGCACGTATTGAGAAGTAATGGCAATATTATAGCGGGCTTATTAGATATGTAGCCAGTGTAGAGGTAATGATAGAAGCTTTAATGGCAGTTTTTTTTTTCTTTTAGGAGTAGTTTGGCTTTAAATCTCTCTGCATTTCCTAGGGAAATTTATGAAATTCCATCATAGTTGATAGGTAATGATCATGATGTGCACCATCCGATTGAAGGACTTTAAAACCAGTCTACAATTTAGCTATCATTATATCCAATTGTTATTGCTCTTGCGGCTGATATAGACTTTTAACAGCTAGGTAGGTAATCGGTAGTATTTTTGAAATTCAGAAACTCGCGGTTATAAAATACCGGAAATTGAAGGTTTAGTGGTAGCTGTATAACATCATTGAATATTTAACTGCAGCTGTGGTCGGTGTGTTATAGTATGTGATAGTAGTTGTGAAGTGAGGAGACGCCGTGCAATATTGATTATCTTTGAGAGTACGGTGGCAGTGATTTGCGGATATTAATTAAAACCCTGGCTATTAATGTAATGTTGGATATTTAGTAGCAGGTTGGGTTATTTGACAGCTGCATTGTTTTTTTTTTTTTTTTTGGGGTGCGTGGGATTGGAGAGTAGTATGCAAAAAAATATTTTTCTAATTCCTTTCCATGGTCTTTGTCCAGCGGGCTGGATGGGTCATCTAGTTATACAGTTTTCAACGTGGTTGGATCTTAATGCACAGAGTGATGGGATTCAAAAGCTAAAGGTTTTTTTTTTTTAGTATTTTTTTTATTTTGGTGATTTTTATTTATTTATTTATTTTTTTTTGGTATAGATTATTGACTATTTCAATCAAGTGTCGCGTATTTAAGTTCAAGCGTAAGTCGAAAATCCTATTCTTTTAACTTTGTCACCGGACTTTTACTTTTTGATTAGATGTCGAGTGTACCGTCAGGCACACACAAGCAATTCCATCAGTGTTACGTTGCTCGACCTTACAACGGAGCCCAGCTGTTAGCACTTTGTTAAAGGAAAGCTGTTGATAATTATGTTCACGGGAAGATTAGCAGCTGGAAATAACTGAATTAGGCGGGGGGCGGGGGGCGAGTAAGGTAAGGAGCTGGAAATATTTATGTTTTGGAAAAGATTAATTTTTTTAATTTAATTTTCTTTTCAAGCTCAGTCTAGCTATGCTCGACGTCAAAACGCAGCGAGACAGCTTTTATTGAGATAGTACGGTACCATCTGAAGGAAAAAGACGATACTGACTGAAGGAAAAGAAAAAAACTACATTTGTAAAGGCTTTCTCTTGATGCTTTTAAACAGCATTCCGGTGTGGGAGATGAGTTAACATAGACTGCTTGTTGATGGCCAACGACGGTTTTGTTTCGTTCTCCTTTCACTTCTATAGAAGACCTCGTCATTGATGACAGTGTGGGTTGATGTGAAAGTATTATTTGCCTGAGTGTCTTTTGTAGTTTAAGTCTAAGTATTTTATTTTGTGTGTGTTGATGTGAAAGGTGCGGACATTACGAGATTAATTTTTGATGATGTAAAGCTTGTATAAATTTCCTCGCTGCGTTTTGTTGACTAAGAACTAAAAGGAAACTATATTCTGTAATGTAACTATATTCATTAATGCTCATCATAGGGACTTTCAGCTGTTTGATACACTCTAGGCAAACCAGATCTGTATCCTTAGTCAGCCTTGGGCGAAACTCAAAGTCGAATCATTTTTCATTAACGTAAAGCGCATCGGACTTTACAAAGACAATGGTGATCATTAAACCCCTTTGATAACTACGAGATTCGGAAAAACTCTTATTGGATGTATTTTATAATTATATTTGGATGGATATGAGAAGAGAGGAAAGCTCCTGTGATGTAATATCTCTCAGGTGATTATTTTTCTTATTAGAATTATTAATTATCAAAGACAAAGAGTTACTAATTATCAAAGACCTGTTTATGAAAAATGGATTATTTTTAGAAACTATGAAGGATTATTTTTCAGAGGTTTTTCGTTTTTTAAGCTTTTGTTCTCTTCGGAGTTATTCTTGTTACACTTTATTTAGGTTCCTGTAACTACTTCTTACTTGTATCAAAATCGCTTTCGTATATACAGAATTGGATAAGTCATTTAAGATAAAAATATCCACATAAAGACTTATTGACGCACACTTGCCTTACGAAATAGAATAGAGTTTTGAGCTACATTTATTTTTCAATTCCATAGTGAATTGTATTGGTGGGACCGATGTATTTCATTGACCAAAGAGATTATTTACAAATCGTTCCCTGGCCAAATGTACCCTACATACCTGAACCATATTACATAGCGTGAAATGATATACTTACACACACATGCTCGCTCACATTATATATATGTGTGTATATACTGTATATATTTGGGTATTTTTCCTACTGAAAACTATGAAACACTTGGAAGAAATGATTGAGTAAACTCTTCCCCAAGAGTTTGATCTGCATGGAAATTTAAAACCCTATTCAGCACTGCCAGGGTGTACATGGCTAACTAGCTCTGACTTATCTGCATCCACCTCGGCTTATTGCTGAAATATTTTATAAACATACTCCACATGCATGCTAGTGGACTGCTAGTGTGTGTTTGTGTCATTAATTTAAGAACATTATCGCATGTTTCATACCTTTACAAGCTAAGGTAGGGTATTATGTAATTAAAATGATGGTGGTCTTGCATAAGGTTCGTTATAATTGATGTTAACAAAGGTCATGCAATATAGCTCCAGTCTATATTGCATGACATTTTTAACTTTATTTTATTTACATTCTCTTCCATTCATTGCTTTTATTTTTTCTTTCGAATTGAATTCTTTTTATATCCTAGAAAAGCGTAAATATGACATTCTCTCTCTCTCTCTCTCTCTCTCTCTCTCTCTCTCTCTCTCTCTCTCTCTCTCTCTCTCTCTCTCTCTCTCTCATACACATATAGATACACCTGCATACATGTAAGCTCGTAAATGAGTTACCATGTCGCTGATAAAGACAATGAAAGGTATAATTACATAATTACTGTATATGTTTCAGTTCTGTATGTTTGATTGCAAGATTATACAACGCCTAATGGAATTGGTGTCCAGGGCACTTTGTAAAATAACAAAAGAGCAACAGCAGTCTTATGTTTAGGCTCTGGATAGGAGATTCTATAACATCATTTTTTTGAAATGGGAAGATCGGATAATTTGCTTTGCTGTCTCTCCTGGAAGTCAGTATGAAGGTTCCTTTTGAGATAAGGAACTTTTTTTTTTTTATTTATTTCAGTGTTTTTTGGTCATACTTTTTTCCATCTTTGTCGAGAGATATGTTTTTCAGTGGCTTCCCCGTAGGTGGGTAGTGCCATCAGTGCACCTCACGTGATGCACTGTAGGTATTGCTGTAAGGGTGTTTGAGGCGTCCTGTCGGCCCGTAGCTGTACTCACCGTTTGGCCTTTTGCTTTACCTCCAGTCCCGCTCCCTTTTCCAATCTTGCTATCCAACCTCTCTTAAGTGTTACTCCTTAATGCAGCTGTGGAGTTTTCTCCCAGTTCCATCTTTAGTTTCCACTCTAACTTTTTCCACTGTATTAGGCACTGAACGCCGTAAGTGCCCCAGTGCTTGGCTTGACAGGCAGAATTTCAGAAAATCAAATCAGATTTTCGTTGGCTTCCTGTGTAAGTAATCGGGGCAGTCCGTTCCTGTCGCCCTCTTGAAAAGTTTGTCTCCATGATTTTCAATTTCTGTACTTGACTACTCGTTTGGTTTCGATTGTCTGATTGGCTTGCATGTACTTTTCTAGATCATCTCGGGAGAAGAATACTGACAGAAATTTGTCACGAAAAGAAGAATTAATAGTTAACCTTCACTTGGTCGTAATTTGGACTGGTTTGTATTTTTATCTGTTTTTATGGAATGCTGTTATTGCAATGATGGTTGGAGTTACACTCCTTCCTTCAGTTCTCTCCTTATATGATCCTTGTTTAAAGATGGGAAGAATGGATAAGTATTCTTGAGCTTTACTAGCGCATGAATTCAGTATGGAGTGCAAGGTTGAGCTCAGCATGTTATTATTATTTTAGTAATCAACTAATTTACATGAGCTTTGGCTCTGTCCTTCTCTATTCCTTACGGTTACATGTCTGGTAAAGCATTCATGTAACCTTTGAACCTTCCTCCCACCCCACCCCACCCCCACACCCCACACCTTCTCCCTCAACATACTTCTCCTTATCCCTAAAAATTATTGCACGATCACTGGCCCAACGGCGCATTGACTCTCCGTAAGAGATTTCCTCCGCCGATACGGCGTTTGTTCTTTGTGTCGTCTGTCACTTCAGGACTCTCCAAAATGCGAGGCCTTTTGTTTCGTTGTAACCTCTATAAAATAATGTCGAGAGAGAGAGAGACTCGACCACCGATCGGATGTGACATTATTTTCGTTTTCTCGATGAAAGATCTGTTTGGTTCTTGTTGCTTTTTTTTATCTCTTGATATCCGATGCTGGAATATTTGGTGAATTAATTTAAATGTAAGAAAGAAGTCGGGATCCAATTTTAAATCAATAGTGATAGTTTATAGTATCGATTTATTCCGTAGTTTTTGATAATTATAATCAGTTGAATGACAGATCCCTGGGTATAGCCTGATTTCAAGACAAAAGAAAAGAAAAGAATAAAGTTCCAATGTTGAGGCGGAAGTTTTCAATTTTCTTTATCCTTCCCTTCATTCAAATATAAAGGGAATAACCAAACCCTTGTTTCAGGGAGACTGAAGAGACCTTTCATCCTTAGGAGAGGAACGCATTGAAAAGAAAGGGAATTCTTCTTCTTTCTTTATTTTCTACTTCGTTGGCGTAGAGCCTAAGGGAAGAAGCCCTTTGACGCGGCTAATTTGCTGCCAGTCTGAGCCTCCACTGGGTCATATTTGTTTACTCTTCTTGGGCCAGGGAAGAGAGAGAGAGAGAGAGGGAGAGGGAAAATGGGGAGATAAACAGAGAGAGAGAGAGAGAGAGAGAAATGAATCAACTATAACATGACTTACAAAGGCTAGATTAAAGCCAGTTGCCAATCTAATGGAGGGGAGGAGGTATAGGTTGAAAAATCTCGGCGGATGGAAAGGGAAAATTAATTACAAAGGGGCAACGTATTTGCTCCTGTCGTGGCCTAAGGCGTAGTTATATTTTACTGGTTTTAGCTTTGGTCATATATATATATATATATATATATATATATATATATATATATATATATATATATATATATATATATATATATATATATATATATATATTTATATATATACATATATATATATATATATATATATATATATATATATATATATATATATATATATATATATATATATATGTATATGCATAGTCTGTAAAAGCTCACCGCGGTGTATGTTTCTTCCAGTCTTCGCACTTGCCCATCTGAACATGTACCTATGATTTACAGAGTTGGCTTACAAAAAAAAAACACACACAAACATAGCTTGTTGCGTTTTTATTTTGGAGTTCTATATTTAGGTTAGATTACAAATAATAACCCTGATTGGGAAACTAATGATGATGAACCTGATTACAAATAATAACCCTGATAGCGAAACTAATAATGATAATAATATTGAGAGTTATAATGATGAAACTGATTACAAATAATAACCCTGACCGCGAAACAAATAATAATAATAATAATAATAATAATAATAATAATAATAATAATAATAATAATAATATTGAGAGTTGTAATAATAATGAACCTAATAAGCCATCAACAGTGGCCTCACTGACACTTTCAGGAAAGAAGGGTCAGTGTCTAATAACCCTCCCCATCCCATCCCACCCCACCCCACCCCACCCGCCACATTGAGGACTAGAGAGATGCCAGAGCCTTTTAAGCTGGTGTTTAGAAGCCAATTATCTTGGAGCTTGGGACAAGGTTTCATGAGGCTGGGCGTTTGGGATTTGGGTTAGGAAAGGGATGGAAAGGAATACCCGGGGAGGGGGGGTTGTAGAAATATCTGGGAATATGGTTGGAATTGTTAATCCTTTTAAGAGATCAGTTATTCTGGATTGGGAAGTCTTACAGGGAAGGGGTTCAGTAACGTTTAAATTAAAAAATCTTATCGCTTCGCTATATGCACGCATCTTCAAGGTGTATTTCTTATTCGCTACACACACACACACACACACACACACACACACACACACACACACACACACACACACACACACACACACACACACACGTCTTCAAGGTGTATTAGTGGTTCACCTTTCGCTTTTGTGATGCTCATAGGATGTGTGATCTTTACATGAGTATCGGTTGAGGTATTTGGATTGAATGATTGTTTCAAGTTCCTTGGTGAGGTAATTATGTTTTAAAAAATATGATGATTAGTGGAAATTCTCTGGAGATTCTCCAAGGAGCATACGAAAAGTAGTTATGAAGGATACTTGACTAGAAGAATCTGAAACTGATTTGAGGTATTTAGGGAATAATTACCACTGCTGGGATGTTTCGTGTCTAGGAATTCGATAAGAATAATGTTTTTCGTTGGATTATAATATTCTTTAAGGAGTTTAAAAAACTTAGGAATGAATATTTTTTGTAGGAATATCTAAGAAATATTTTTATTGGTATTAATTTTAAAGGGTATTTCTGTATACTTCATCTTTGTAGTGTTATTTTGCGTATGTTGAGATGAGTAATATTTTTTCGTGTGCTAGTTTTGGATGGGACATCACAAAAAGGGAATCCAGGTTACCAGTTGTTAATGTTGCTGATTATTTGTGTATTACTGCATCATGAAAAGATAAAGATATTGGATATGCCTTAAACACGTCGTAGTTGACAAATTGCATCTACATTGTTTGTAAAAAAAAAAATGGTTTACGTTCACTTTCGTCATGTATTTTAAATGCCAAAATTTCATGTTTTCTCTAGCGATAAATCAGACAGGTTTGGTTGTGTTGATTTGTTCTTAGCAGTACGTGATATTATTATTATTATTATTATTATTATTATTATTATTATTATTATTATTAGTAGTAGTATTAGTAGTAGTAGTAGCTTTGTATCAGTCAGTTGTCCACTGTCACAGGTGAAACTCTCTTGTCTCCATGAAAGGTAATATTTAAGATTTTGTTATAATTTGGCGTCTTTCTCATTTCTTTTCTGTTCCCTGTGGATCGTTTGGTATTGCAGTGCTTCTGAGCTTATTCGCCTTTTTACCCTGTCAACCACGACGTGTTGAAGGTACATCAAACATTTTTATAATTTCATGATGCAACATTGAACAAATAGTCATCAACATTAACAACTGGTAACTTGGATTCCCTTTTGTGATGTCCCATCCAAAACCAGCACACGAAAAAATATTACTCACCTTAACTTACCCAAAGTAACACTATGAAGATAGAGTATACAGAAATACTTTTTAAAATGAATATCAGTAAAAATATTTTTCAGATATTCCTGCAAGAAATGAACAGGCAACTCGACCAATTTGATTGGCTTCAAATTATGGACTAATACTTTGAGGTGTGACGTTATAGGCGAAGAAGGTTCAGAGGGATTAAGCTTAAGTAAATGACATTCACAGCTTATGCTTGGGTTTCCCTTGTATTTAATTGTCGCTGAGTGAAATAATTGAATCTAAATTGTTTTATTTGATATTAATCTTTCTTCTCTTCTCTTTTACAGGTATGCCGTTGCTGTAGATCAGAAGAGGCAGATGTGCTTCATTCTTATGAGTTGGTGAGGTGCTTTTTTTTTTTTGTTTTCGTGTTCTGTGAACGAAATAAGATTCGGAAACTTATCATTCAGTGATAGCGCTTTATCCTGATTTGTAAATAACAAGGAATTCAATTCCATTTCTCAAGGGTCCCTGACTCCTAGACATTCATCATAATATTTTTCTCAGTTCAGTAGTCTGCAAATTAATTCGATTAGAGTTAGAAGGTACCGCTTGTGTGACGTAAGGTTATGAAAGATTTCGAGTTGTTACAGTATTGCAGTTGTTGTTATAATTGTTTGGGTATTGTTATGATTACAATGAAGTATTAATACGAACTGATACTATTGGGTATGGAAAATTAAGATGACGAAGGTGTATCCATTATTGTTTATATATAAAACGTTTGTTTTTTATTTTTTCCTTGAAACACTTTTAACTCGTTTCGAGGTAAAACGGATCGCTGACAAAGTTGGAAGATCAAGACACTGGGCTCTGACCCACTTTGGGTTTTGGCAGTCTTCCACGGTAGATTTTTATCTCTTGACTTGCATGCTTTTTTTTTATTTTTGTCGCTCTTATTATTCTTGAGAGGCTTCTAGTGTTTACATGCCGTGTCTCCCTTGAGCACTTAGGTTTTTTGATTCCGTTTTTTTAATTGTTTCAATATATACACGTTTGCGTCATGATTTAACTTGTACTGATGGTTCATGATAGATACTCTTCTATGTGTTGTCACTATGTACGGCATGAGGGTGTCCTTTTGTGAGCGTTGCTTGTGCTCAATTTTGAGTAGTTGTTTCGGCATCAAGTGATTCATGTTGACGTCCTTAATTCAAAGCTGTTTGTTTATGTTCAGTATTACACGCACACACACATACACATACACACACAGTAGTGATTGTATATTTCTGTGTTTCTGGTTGTGTAAAGATGTAAGGTTCGAGACATTTTCTGGGATTTGTTAGTTTTCTAAATTAGTATTAGCAACTTTTTATTATTATATTATTATTATTATTATTATTATTATTATTATTATTATTATTATTATTACTTTTCATATTTTAATTTGTGTGAACGAACGAAATACACAGAGTTCATGAGTCTGAAAATAGGAATATATATATATATATATATATATATATATATATATATATATATATGTATGTATGTATGTATGTATGTATGTATGTATGTATGTATGTGTATGTATGTATATATATATATATATATATATATATATATATATATATATATATATATATATATATATATATATGTGTACTCAGTGCAGAAAACTTAATTTTCACTGACGGTAAAGATTATAAGACCTTTAATTAATAACTAGTGCAGTAGGATTCACAATACATGAAAATTGAATTACTCTGCCAAGCTAACATTGCGATGCATACTGAATGCGTGATTGCAACGGATAATTTAAAATGCATGTTTACCTCTGCGCACAAGCTATTGATTATCAGTAAAAGAACTGAGAGAGAGAGAGAGAGAGATAGAGAAATGAAACGAGTGCTTGTTTTCTTAAGCATTGTTATACTTTTATATATGAGTTGGATACGAGTCATGCATAGATTATCAGTGTTAATTATATATTTTATCCTTTTGTTAGAAGTTTCGCACATGCGTGACCACTATTTTACATCCACTATGGGTTGTTTCGTATTGCAAAAAAGATAAAATTTAATTACGGCGTGACGTGACCTCGTAGGGCATCAAACGTTAGCCAGCTTTGCATCAACGTACGTCTGAGAGAGAAAGCAGGAATGCTCGCATTTAGCAGACCAGGCAAACCTATGCACCGAAAACTCGTGTAACAGCTAGGATGATAATGGCAGCATAACTTCGCATCCCGTTCGAAGTCTCCTGGAAATAAGATGCGATGTTTTCCCATTAGCAATATGACTTGTATAGGGTCTGCTCGGAAATGGAATTGCAATCGAGTACTACCATTACAGATGTTTTTTGGAAGAGATAGGTGATTATTATAATAATAATGAAAATAATGGTAATAAATATTATTATTATTTTTATTTTTATTATTACGTTTCAAAGTAAGTAATAAGAATGAAAGGTTGTAGTCGAAATATATTGTGAATTCAGTTCAATTCATGTTAAACAATAATTTTTATAGTTCATTTCGCTGTATATTTTCTGGATGTGTAAAGTAAACTTGCTTACGTACGAATGCTATGTCTAGTGAATATGTGAGATAATACATGTACTTTCCTTACAGCTGTTCTCAATTAGCAAAGTCCACCATTATTTGCAAGTGACGCGCATTTTGTACCTGACTGTCATTCTTACTGAAAGATACTTTTATTTTCCTTGGGGCTCTTTCACTGGACTGTGTTTACAACATTAGACATAACCGAAGGTTACTGAAATTTCACTTAATGTGATTGCGCTGTATTTTCATCTAAGTAATGTAATACGGTTAAATTGCAGGTAGAGCTATTTTCATACCTTATGATATCAGGTTTCTAAACAAGTAAGGCTTGAAGTCCAGACTACTGTAGTAGGCTAATTGGTTACACGATTACATCTGAAAATATTGCTCTAGCCGCGACTTGCATTGGAACAGGGGTCTAAGGCACAGTGATCCCTTGAAAACCAAGCAGATTTTCATTTATGTCTTTATTCATTTTTTATACCAGCCAAGTCTAGCGTGTTGTACTCTATCTGTGAACGCTCTTAATGTTGGCTTTGTCATATAGCTTTATCTCTCTCTCTCTCTCTCTCTCTCTCCATGAAAACTTTTCGTCCTTTTATTGTATACTTTCTGTATCGGCAAGCTTTACAGAAACTATGAAATTATGTCACGTTCAACATTAAACATTTAGGAGTTGCTATGGTAATTATATATCGGAAGTTATTTCGTAGCTGTTTAGATTTACGATCTCGCCCGAAGTACAGCCCTGTTCATCTTCGTCTTCGAGCGACGACGTCTTTCTGGCACTGTTAGAATAATCTTATCATGCTGCCAATATGTCATCATTCGTCGAAACTTTCTGAGGAGTCGTGGACATATATCTTTATTGTAGTCGTAAGAAGAAGGCCATCCGTTTGGGAGGAAGTGGGGGAAGGGGGAGGGGGAGGAGGGAAGTGGGCTGCTGTGTGATGTAGGTGGAAAGCATAGAAAAGGATAAGAGGGGTTGGTAGAAATACAAAAATAGGGGAACAGCATTGAGCCATAAAACGTGAAAGAAACCTTAGCGTGTTAAGCCCTGTGGCAACTGAATGAAAATGAAAGGTGAGTGGAAGATGACTTAATAATGACAGGAACCTACGACAAGCTGATGATGCAGTATCCTGGAAAGATAAGGAAGGTGGTTATTTATCCAAATTCGTCTTCCTCCTGTGTAGTTATATGATTTTTTTCATGTTTTCAGTCTGTTTTCTTTCGCATTTCCATTACTTATTAATTGTTGACGGTATTTGTATCTGAGAAAAGGCATAACTTCTTAATTAATTTGCGGTCATTTATTTTTACTGAATCTTATCAGTAGTTGCTTAAAACATTAAGCAAAAAAAAGTACTGGGACTGATTTTGCACTTCAAAAATCTGCCTCCTTAATGCATGACGAACTGCATGAATATAAAGTTCTTATCTTCCAGCTACAACAGCTACATTATCGCTTATTAAATCCTATGAAGAGGATGACTTCAAACGCTCTGATATGCGTAAAAAAAAACCACTCCCCTTGGATAGCCTTCTGTATAAAGTTGAAAACTGAGGGAAAGGCCGTCCTGAGTAAAGGTAACTCAAACGAAAACAAGATCAGACCCTACTGCAAGTCGAATTTGACTGCTGCTTCCTTCGTTAGTGATAACAGTAAGATCCCCAGAGTGGAGGGAAGGATGCTCCGTATGTAAATATGAATTTCCCTAAGGAAATTGTTTTCCTCTCTGTGTCTGTCTCCCGTCAAGGCTTACTGGAATCTCCACTACACAATCCTAAGACGTATGTTTTGTCGCGTTAGCAACGTAGTATATTCGTACAACTTCCTCTGTACAGAGGATTGAAAATGGACTTAATGAAAAGCTCTTTGATTATGTGAGAGTAGCATTTTTCAGGGCCAGTTCTTTAAAGGCAGGTTTCTTTGAATATTTATGTGGCTTATCCGATATTTTCAAGAAATTAAAATACCTGTGTTAATACGGAACATTTACTTCATGCTGTATGGGGTGAAAATTCAAACAAGAATTAAGTTAAAAAAAAAAAGGGGGTGATTGAAGATGAGGTATTTAAGTAACACCGGTTTACATTGTACACAAAAGATTCAAGGTCTTTTTGGATTATGAAAGAAAGCTGCGGTAGGAATACAGTTGAGTAAGTAGAGTATGTACATTTTTCCATTTCTAAAATTTTTACCTTAATGCAGACATAAGCTTTGAAAATGAATAGCAGAATAAACGGTGTAACAAAAAAAATTGGGAAACTTAAGCATTAAGTTAATATATACTAATAATGTTTGTTCATTTGGCGAGGAGTTTGAACTCATGCTTTGATCATTCATAAACTCTTTAATTAAGGAACATGCACAAACTCTTCTCTCTCTCAAAAAAAAAAAAAAAAAAAAAAAAAAAAAAAAAAAAAACGAATGGGAAATCCCATAAACTCTTTTCCCCTACTGTCATATAATAACGCGAGCAGTTGAAATGATGACAGGAATTGAGCCGAGGACAGCGACATCCATCATGAGGAGAATTATGATCCACTCAGTCCAGATGCTCTCCAGACATATCATTCGTTGACGTCTACGTGTATACATAAGAGATTAAAGGAGAGAGAGAGAGAGAGAGAGAGAGATTTTGGGATCCACTAGGTCAGTGGTTGATAGATGCGTAAAAAATAGTACAGATTTGAAAAGGAGAGAGATGTTTAATGATTTAATGGGGCGTAATAAATAGGAGAGATTTGAAAAGGGGGAGAGATGTATAATAATGGTAGAACTGTATTGATTATTAGTCATGAGTTGGAAGGTTTTATAACTTTCTGATTGGAAAAGATCTTTATTACGCTGCTTGTTGATTAGGATTCATTAAAATGTGATTATTTAATCATCGAGAAGCAGGGAATATCACTAGCACACTAGCTTCATACTTAAAGCTCCAGTGCTGGTGTACTCGAGCCCGTGGTTCTTGAGTAATTTTGTGTATATGCGTATACACACAATTCCTGTTGCTTTTTGGGTGTTAAAATAATTTAATTAAGCCAAGGTTAAAATAATTTAATTAAGCCAAGGTTTACGTAGATATTGACTTAATTGAGAACAGTTTCTTACTTTTTATGTCAAATATATTAGTAGAAAAAAAAGTGAAAACTAGGGAATGCATATAAACATAAATGCATGCATTTGGGTTAACTATTAATCCTAGTGAAATAAACAAAACTAAGTCGAAGAGATCCCGATAATGTTGTATGGTGATTATAACTAAAGAGAGAGAGAGAGAGAGAGAAAAAAAAGATTAATTTCGTGTCAGCTTAATGTCTGGGGAGAGTAAATAGAGTCGGTCACGCTGTTTGGCCTTCTTTTTTTGTTTGTCTTGATTCCTCTCATTCCTTTACTTTACTTGCTGTGGCGTCATAAGAACAACTCATCCTATTCGACTTGGTTATTAATGATTCCTTGGAAATATATATGATTAAATAGGCTCGTTTCTTATCAGCACTGTCAATGTTTAGATTCTTAATGCTACTGTATTCCCAGTTTTCATCTTATCTCACGTGGATACAAAATCTGGAGGTGCCATGCTTTAAGAGCTGCATTGGTTGTGTTGATGTTACATCGTGGTAAATTCTTAGGTATTCATTTGTTATTGCTTTCAAGCCATTTGATTCGACCTAACTCTTTAGCTTAGAGATCCAATTTGATTATCCTTTTGTGCTGTAGAAGCCATTTTGGTTTTGTTCTGATGGCCAATACAATTTTCCCCTTTCTTTAGGAGTCCGTGTAATATTCATTTTCCGCTTAGAAACGACGGCCATTTTTTTTCCTCAGTGTCTGCAATTTTGATTTTTTTTCTAGCTTAACGGCTGTTCTCTTTTGCAACACTGCCATTTCGATAGAACATATTGTTGCTTCGTCCTCGTACGACCTTCATCCCATCTTCCTGTTGGGTCGGCTGCCTTCCTTCGTAACTTTTTTTTCCCCGTGGGCTCCACGCCCAGCGCCTTCGCGTCTGTCTCGACGACGTCATCCCATCTACTACTTTGCTTTCCGTTGCTTGCTACCTCTACCGTCCACGGCCATATCATATGTTTTTTTTTTTTTTTTTTTTTTATTATTATTATTACCGAAGCACCCTCCTCCCTGCGAATGACTTGACCATACCACCTCATCCAACTTTCCAGGCTTTATGTGTTATTCTACAAACCAATATGGCTGGAGACGCCAGTCCTCCTCGACTGCCCTCAAAGTACAAAGACTTGTTTAGGAAGCATTTTAGCTATGGAAATAAACGTTGATGCCATATATGGGGACACTAATTAATGGAAATATGCAGTCGATATTACATAGCGTTGTGATGGAAATGAGATATAAATTTGATTGTATAATCGTCTATAGTTGTCGATTTTGGCACGTAAAAATGCTTGAGATTTAATATAAATGAGCCAACAAATTAATTCATTGTATTGTCAAATTCTGATTAGTAAAAAGAATCACGAGATGTAAATAGACTTAGGTAACAATGAATAGAAGAGAAGAATTATGTAGTAGAGTCATGCTCAATTCTGAGGCGATATGATTCTTTTTGTATCGTCCAAAATCTCAAACTCAACATAACGTAGTGTTAAAATTTTTTTTTTTTTTTTCACCTCCAATGTCATACATGTCGACAAGTTTGCGAATTCACAGCTAGCACTATTTTCCCTATGGTCATATAAATATGCATTGGTATAAATTCGTAACCTGTGTTATTTTAACTGATTTTTTTTTCTTACATTGTTTATCTCAAAGCACGGTGTGAACTGAGGTCGAACGCATCGGCGATGAGTGAACGGAAGTTTTGAAAATGTTTCGCAACTGTTTTTCCGAAATTTGGCTACACGTGATATTTTCTTACAGTTTTGAAATATATGACAGATTTCGTTCTTATGAAACATATTATGGCCTTAGTGTATGAAATAATCGTGTTTTCGCATCGAATTAAGAGAGGTGTGTGGAGCATGTTAGGTTGCCAGTTCGTTAATATCGATCGAAATCCTATGCAGTCATGTCCTATCACTCAAGAGCGTAGCTGTACTATTATTAGCGTATTTTTCATAGTAGGAGAGAATAGCTGCTATTATCTTAAAGACCTCCAACCAGAAAAGTAACCACGTCAAATAAATACTTTGAACACCTACGAATATTCTTCAGTGACCTTCGAATGAAGAAAAAAGTAAATTCTCATATAAAGTTGTAAACTGTCGAGAGTAGTCTACATCAACTGGAATTCGTGGCAGGAAACAACTTGGGAATTTCTTTTATCGAAACTTTCGCAATTTTCACTTTTTTTTTTCTGTCTTGACAGACCAAGCTGAATTTGGAAGGGAAGGGTAGGGGTAGCTCAAATATATTTAAATAGTTTTTGGAGTCTCAGGGAGAGCGAATATCTTATTTTCATCATATAATCGTTGCTATGTTTTGTTCTTTTCATAAGCCATTTTTGTATGTTTGTTGTGGATCTCTCTCTCTCTCTCTCTCTCTCTCTCTCTCTCTCTCTCTCTCTCTCTCTCTGGTACTGAACAATCTAACGGTTCCTGTACCAGGTTATCAGACCAAACATTCATAGATTCTCTCTCTCTCTCTCTCTCTCTCTCTCTCTCTCTCTCTCTCTCTCTCTCTCTCTCTCTGTGTGTGTATAAAGCTCATTTTTTTCTAAACGTATAAATATTTCACACATTCTTGCTGTGTATAGAACGCTCATATGAAAGAAAGG
>NC_089744.1:26012500-26032500 GCF_040412425.1 Macrobrachium rosenbergii | reverse complement strand
CTCTTTTGTGACCCACTCGCTTATTAAGCCATTGATGACTCCCCGGACTTTCTTTTCAGAGATGTTTCCTTGCCTGTATTCTTTTTTATCCTGTGCATTATCTTCCACAAATCTCCGTTCATTTTAGCCTCCCGTTTCTTGGATCTCACCCAAGTGAGTCTCGGTCTTCTTGCTCTTTCGCTGACCACAGAAGCCCAGCTTACGCGACGGACAAGCCCAAGCCATATCATCTACACAAGGAACTTATATAATTTCCTTTATGGTATCATTTCTCATTCTATCATGCCTTGTGACTCCATACAGTGTTCTCATAGCTTTGTTTACAAATCGACAAAATCTCATCGTCGAACCATGATTCATGCTCCCATAGCAATAGAGATCGAAGCAGAGTAATGTTTAATCCTATTTTCGTATGCAGTTTCACTTTGTTTGATTTCTATCAGTTAATCAACATGGCCTCTTTAGTTTTAAACTAAATTCCGTGGAAGAGAACGCGTATTGGGTGTCCTTGTTCATAGTGCATGAAAGATTCAAGCTAAGCAATACTCCATCTAATGTTCTTTATCCTCTATTTAGTGGAAAGAAGAGGACAGTGTTAATCCCATTGATAAATCTAGCTAATTTAATGTGCATATATATGTGTGTATGTATGTAAATATGCATTATATGTATATATGTTATATATTTTATTTATATATATTTAATTATTTAATTTCTTTTACTAGAGGTGGTTTGCTGAAAATCAATTCAACATTCATTGATGCATTGCACTCTAACCCAACCAAACTCCTGTGCTTGAATTTTACTTAGCGCCTTATTTTGAAGTCTGCAAAATTTTACCATTATAAATTTCTTACTTTTGCCTCATCCAGGTAGTGGCAAGGCATTCCTCGAAATAACATGTTTGCTGTTCTTTGTACCGCACCTTCTCCACCCTTGTACTTTCCCCTCGTTGATACCCATTTCATTTGCATTGTCGACGTAAGTCGGTAGGTTTAGATTGACTTGAGTAATTTAATTGTCATTAAACTGTGCTCTTGTTATTTACACACGCACTTCCATAATGCGTTCTTTACCCCCCAAATAATATAAACGAAGATCCTCTTAGCCCAGTGATTCTTTAACTGGGGGGCGCGCCCCCCTAGGGGGCCGCCAGAAGCTTCCAAGGGGGCCGCAAGCAGAGTTGCCAGGTGGTGCCTATTATTTTTTTAATTTGTGATATTAATTGCAAAATGGCCAAAAACATTATCGCTGCTTCCATTGTTTTCTAATTATTATCTCAAAGCATGCCAAAAATTCGAAATATAAGTCAATTTTCATTTCAGTTCTTGTTTATGAATTGTCTTTCATTGTTGTGATGAGTATAATAGCATACAAATAGACAACATATTGTTTATAGATTATAGTTGGCAAAAATTTCAGGGGTAGGGGGGCATGGGGTCTGTACATAATGCAGAAGGGGGCGCAAGGCAAAAAAGTTTAAGAACCACTGTCTTAGACAAATCCACTAATTAATGATGAAAGAGGCAGAGGTTACAAGGTGGCTGTTTCATTCCATTTGCTCCTCTTTTGAATGGACTGAGTGGATCCTGAAATTGTATTTCTTCGGTTCGAGTTCAATGTGAGTGAGCTGACGAGGTATGTTAGAAACGTTTCGGCTATATATACTAATATATATAATATATATATCACACATTACCACAGGTGAAAAATAAGAAACGGGGTGTAGGTCCTGACCGGTTTCGACTTTATTTCCAAGCCATTGACGAAGGTGTGGATCTTGAGTTTGCGTATGGTTTATCAGCATCGTCCCCTGAGAGTATATTGTGATTTTTAGCCAAATGAGTTTTGAAAGCCACTCCTACCTCGACACCGGCTTGAGGGGTGATATGTAGTCTAACGGTTGTGTATGTTCGTCAGTACTGTTCCTGTAGTATATATATATATGTGACTTCTCATACTCTGTATCAGTCCTTCGTCAATGGCTTGGAAATAAAGTCGAAACCGGTCAGGACCTACACCCCGTTTCTTATTTTTCACCTGTGGTAATGTGTGATAAATGAATCACGTACAAAAGTGATAATAATCATCATAATATATATATATATATATATATATATATATATATATATATATATATATATATATATATATATATATATATATATATATATATATATATATATATATATATATATATATATATATATATATTGATAGAGAGAGAGAGATATAATTAGGTGACGGCCGAAAACAGGACTATCCCTTTCAATCTTCTTTAATAATTGTTTTTAGAAATGTGTTGTCGATGGCATCGGAGTTCCAAGACCCTTTGGAGGTATTTTTATTTTTTGCTCGTTTGATTACAGCAAATTCTGTCATTTGGCCTTTGAGACAGCTGTTCTCGAAAACATTGCTGGCTGATTCCTGTTAACGCGATGATTCCAAGTATGACCTGTAAATTCTACATGATATTTGTCTCAGTCGAGACTGGATTTTATGGACACTCAAACTTTTGGATTTGGCTTTTAACTGAATATTAACAGCAGATTTTGGTTGAGAACAGAAACTTAGTTTTTCAGTGCCGTCCAGGTACAGGATTTTTTTTTTTTTTTTTTTTTTTATGATGTATCTTGTGGGGCACGGTAGAAATCTAGGTTGGAATTGTAGAACGCTTTCTCCGTCACGTAGTTTAGGCATTTTAAAGGAGACAGTTATTTAGGAATCGGTGTTAATTCTTTGTCTACATATTCTGGGGAGCAAATTCTGGGAGCTCCTGATAATAAATTGCAGGCTAAACGTTACCTTTATCTGAGATATCATGGTAACTGAAAAAGTGAATGAAGAATAATGACAAAAAAATTTATGTTCTTTGTAATCTCTGGCTAAGGCTTACAAATAAGGAATTTTGCTGTCAGTGTCCTAATTTATTCTGAATTTGATCTATGGTACTAAGTGTTTATATATTTTATATATATATATATATATATATATATATATATATATATATATATATATATATATATATATATATATATATATATATATATATATATATATATAGAATGCATGCATGCAGGAGAGAAAGAAAGAATTTCAAATCGGTTTTTAAAAAACATCGCTCTCATAACACACAGGATTATCCTTTTTATCGCTCTGGGACTGTTGACTGAGAAAGTTTAATATTAATCGAACTTGACTATTTGTTCATTATTTTTTATTTATTGAACCTGCATTTTCGTAGGGCAATAACAAATTTCGTTGTATAAACATGCACTTTATGCTTTTGTGTATTCCAGTGATTGTGATTCACCTTTTCTGCTGCGATTAATTTTTTTTTTTCCGATGCCAAAAACTCAAGGCTAGTGAACAGACACATTTTGTTCCCAATACGTCTCTTTGAGGCTCCAAGGGTGATGTTACTCTTATTGATCCATCTCAGTCCTGTGCCTCTTTTTTTCATGACGTGATACTTTATACACTTATTTTGTGTGGAAGAATCTGGGTAGTCTGTTAGATGATATATCATCAAAGAAAATAAGAAAGGAAAAAGTAGGATGTTTAGGGATTTATATAGAAAAGCCTTGCAATTCTGGAACTATGTGTAATTAAAAATCACCGCGAAGTAATTTACACTTTTCTAATGTGTGTAGACAGATTGGAATGAAACGGATTTTGAATTATTATTATATTCATGTGTATGCCCCAAGTGTCACGTTAGTGCATTTTAACGTAATGTCATGTCTCTTGTAATTCATTTCTCTCCAAACTTTGTACATTGTACCGTTGAGGGCCAGTTTGTAGGGCACTTGTGTCAATACATGTGTAGTACTTTTTAAAGTTCGTACATTGAAATAAGTTGTAAAGCTGCTTAAAACTCACGTTCGTGTATTACGCAATATTTAGATTTCGTTGTTACATTTCTGCTTATTCTTTTTTAATCTTATTTATTAACTTTAATTCTATATTTTCCCTCTCTCTCTCTCTCTCTCTCTCTCTCTCTCTCTCTCTCTCTCTCTCTCTCTCTCTCTCTCTCTCTCTCTCTCTCTCTCTCCTTAATTGGCGCCATCTTTTTCCTTGTTTTATACAGAAATATGCACAGCATGACAAATAATAATAATAATGTATTGATTTTTTACATTAACCATTGAAGAAATTTACAACGTCAGTTTTGCACAAGAAAATTTATAGTATGCCTTGCAAGTAACTGAATAGTTTCTTGCATAATTCATTATTTATTCCTTGTTTAACAGACAAGTTTTTAGTTATGAAATTGTTAATCTTGCAGTAATTAGTCATTTCAGTGACGCATTAGTGACTTTACAACTAAATACAATTAACATTTACTCTTCCTCCCTAAAAATTAGTCATGGGATTATTAATTTTGTTATAAGGATTGTGATAAGTAGTATATTTGTATCAAGATGTGTTTTAATGCAGCATTAGATGAAAGTAGTTATTTACTTTCCAAGAAATGATCATTACTGTACTGCTAAAAGGTTTTATTTTATGGAATGGGCGACCGGATCGGTTACCTAATGTTGGTATCTCGCAGGGGTAATAGTGCCGTCAGTGCACATTACGTGGTGCACTGTAGGCATTACTTGAAGGTCTTTGCAGAGTTCCTTCGGCCCCTGTTGGCAACCTCTTTCATTCCTTTTACTATACCTCCGTTCATGTTCTCTTTTTCCATCTGACTTCCACCCTCTCGATCAGTTGTTTCATAATGCAACTGCGAGGTTTTCCTCCTGTTAGACCTTTCAAACCTTCTTACTGTCATTTTCCCTTTCAGCGCTGAATGACCTCAGAGGTCCCTGCGCTTGGCCTTTGGCTTAAATTCTATATTCCAGTTCCAACTCCTAATGTATGTGTGTGTCTAGCCGTGATTGAGATAAGGTAAAAGTTGAACGGGAAAATAATGAGAACATCTCTTCCTGAGGAGCGATAGATCCTTCTCTTGAAAGATATAAGAACATTGCGATTTATGAACTCAGAAACAGAGATAATTCCAGAGCTAGTGGAAGAGGGGAAAATAACCAACCATCAAACCCTTCTGAAGCTTAATGATTGCTAATCTCGTTGAGTAAATGAGATCACGCGTACAGTGTTCTCAGATTTGTCGAGCCGAGGAGGTTTTAGCCAACAGTTTTCAACCAAGGGGATGGTTTCCTTCAAAATACCAGCTTGTCCCCTTTCCTTATGTCTATACACCTGCTGCCATCATAAACGGGGAACATTTTGTTTGCTCTCAAATCACTAGTGTCGTTTCCGCTCTCGGATGACAGGGAGTCGAGCAATATGATTTATTTGTGTTTTGGGATGGTTTGCAAATATATATCGGAAATTGGAATCTGTTATTAACAAGGAGGTGCTTGTTAAGAAAATATGGGATGAATGCTATCTGTGATTCTCGTTTGGGAAGGTGCATTTAAGGTAAATATCCTAAGTGTTTCGTCAATAAGGAAAGAAAGGTCCGATAACATGATCCCTGAGTTTTTTTGCAATTCGTCGTTTACTCTCTCTCTCTCTCTCTCTCTCTCTCTCTCTCTCTCTCTCTCTCTCTCTCTCTCTCTCTCTCTCTCTCTCATATAGTCGGGTCCAGAAACGACTTGATGTTGTGAGTATTGACTTTTAAAAGTAGATATATCTAAACTTTCAAAACGTGCTGATAATTAAAGTATTGTTCCTTCATTAGGATTAGAAATACAAGACATTACAACAGAACTATGAAAAAAGAATCAATGATGATTCGTAAATTGATGATGACAAATGAGAAATAGAGAAGTGAAAAAAACACGGCAGCGGTAGAAAATATATAGAAAAAAAAGAGGCAACGTAGAAGACAGCAGCCAAGGCCGATATATAAAAACTCGATCTCTAAAGGAGTTGGCCTAGAGCCAGAATGCAACTTCAGACATAATATTATCTTTAGGAGGCACACACTTCCTTTCATCTTTGAGACAGCGTGGAAAAAGTCGACTCGGGGATCACATAAAAGTTAATGATAGGGAATATTATGGAACTTCGGAAGTGTTGTTTCCTTGTTTTTCAGAAGATGGCGTAGATCTAGTCCTTTCTCTCTGCCATCTCCGTCTCCTACATATAATACTTGTGTGTGTGTGTGTGTGTATAGCCTACACACACACACACACACACACACACACACATATGTATACACAGGTATCCATAAAGTCTCTTTACAGTTCAAGAAATATATTACAAAAGCCATTGATGAGGTATCATAATCAGATTTGTTCTATGTATTCAGCAGTTAACAAAGTTTTTAAGCACATTGCATTTGTGTATTGATGAAAGAGCCACTGTTAAATGAACCCCTAAAAAATGGCTACTCCTCATGAAAAGGCACAAAGTGTGTCATGGTTTATTGAAACAAAATCAGATACGCAGACCCAGCGAAACTACAGAACTAAGCAGGAAGAGATCCACCATCACGTCCATCAATTCTTGCATGACGCACGAAGTTTATGGAGACGGGCTGTGTTGGATAAAGGGAGTTCTCCATCCGTACTGCTGGCAGACACTTACAGCTACCACGTTCAGCAGTGCCCAAAGTCCTACACAGGAACTTGCGATTGTACGTTTACAAGTGCAACTCATGGAGGCACTCGGGCCAAGTGATAAACCAAGATGAAAAGAGTTTGTGGTTAACATGCTGGAACGAAATTCTGAGGATGAAACGTTCCTCAACCGGGTTTTTTTTAGTGATGAGGTGAATGTGCAGTGTGGGATCTTGTGCAATCGAATCATTGGGCCGTTTTTCTTAAACGAGACCTCAATTACTGCAGACGTTTACCTTGATTTTTGACCGAATATGTGGCACCACAGGTAGATGACCTTCAGCCAACCATCATTTTCCAGCAAGATGGTGTACCACCACACTAGGGGCTATACACTAGGGACTGCATGTTCGTGAGTTACTAAAACAAACATTTCCAGACTGGTGAATTGGAAGGGATGGCCCAATACCCTGGCCATCTCGTTCACCAGATATCACTCCCCAGGACTTCTCTCTGTGGGGTTATGTCAAAGATATCGTGTGTTAAACAAAGGTACGGGACATCACTGATCTCTAGCAAAGGATCACTGATGCCATTGCCACCATTGATGAGGCTGTGCTACAGCGAACATGTCAAGAATTCTAGTACCATCTTGATGTGCATTGTGCAACTAATGGTGCCCAAATAGAGGTGTACTAAGTGAGGCAAAAACAAACTTCAATATCTACTCATTTTGCAATAATTTCCACATATTTTCTTTGGTCATTTGCTTTTGTAATATATTTTTTAAATTGTAAAGAGACTTTATGGACATCCTATACATATAATAACCCAGTACTAGGGAACTCAAAACTAGGAATTGTGGAAGGCTATGGTATAAAAGAATATGGTATAAGCCAAGGTTTGGGAGCACTGGTTAAGTGCCCACCATCCAACACAAAGCAAAGCAACTTGAATGCATCCCATGGGATGACACAGTTGCCATATATAGCCATTCCTATTTGCCCTTCAAGTAAGGAAAACTTTTAGGGAAATGATGAGGTACTGAGCTTCTGAAACTTCCTAGAATGATTCAGCAAAACGGTACAGCAACAAAGATTATATATATGTATATTATATATATATATATATATATATATATATATATATATATATATATATATATATTATATATTTATATATATATATATATATATATATATATATATATATATATATATATATATATATATGTGTGTGTGTGTGTGTGTGTGTGTGTGTGTGTGTGTGTGTGTGTGTGTGTATAAATAAAGGCAAATGCCACGAAGGAAAAGTAAAACAACAGAATGATTGCTAGGCCTTTTGATACGGTCCTTTACTAGCAGACTAATGAAAAATGTAAGGGTAAGGGTACAAGAAAGCTCATATAATAGACAGATGACATACAGGTATCTTTGAGGATGGGGATTATAAGGAACAGATGCACCTGGAATCCAACACAGTTGAAGAATTAGTAGACCTACCAAAACAAAGGCAAATCTTTGAGAGGTTTTACAAAGGATTAAACCCAACTGGCTTGAAAGCAGGGAGGAATCAGTTAAAGGATTATACAGGGGAAGAGACTGACCACCAAAAATGGCCTTCGAGTGAATAAGGTGGTTATATATTTATAAAAGTGCAACACTTATGTAGCCTCCTTTTGGTAAAAAATAACAATTGTTGCAAAATGAACATTTTTAAAAACTATTAAACATACAAATACAAAGAAAATACATATAAGGTAAGTAAGTAATTAAGTAAGTGATTTTATCTTTCAGGTCATTCTTGAATATTTTACTAAAATACAGGGGTCCAGATAATACATGCCAGGGCTAAAGTTTAAATTACATCAGGCAGTAAACTGTATAATCGCAGATTCTAAAAGATATCGTGAAGAGAAATCTTTTAATCTGGCAATCACTGAACTGTCAGTCCAATTGATCCTGTGAGAATTTTACTTAAATGAACGAATATTGCATTGGATGCTTTCCCAGTTATGACTGAATACTTATTCTGCTTAATTCTCACTTCTAAATCCTTACTAGATTGACCTATACAAAAAGAAGAGCAGTCCAAGCATGGAATTATATATATTATGTTGTTGATTTCCTTAAAGCTACTTTTTTATTAACATTCCTTTTAGTGTATTATTATAGGAAAATACCAGGTTGACACTAGAAGATTTTAACAATGATTTTATGGTTTCAAAACCACTAAAATAAGACAGGCTAAGAATGTTCATGGCGGTTTCTTTCTCCATGTTACTTTCACTATAAAACTTTTTGCGGGCTTTATTATAACAAATATCTAGTGTATGTGAAGGGTAACATAAACCTGTCCATATTTTTCTCATGTATTTGATTTCTTGATCCAAATATTGGGGACTGAATGCGCAATGCTCGTAAATATCAAAATATCCATTTTTTCCTCTTATGTTTTTACGAGCACTGCGCATGGTCAGTCCCCAGAATTTGAATCAAGAAGTCAAATACATAAAAATAATAGGGACAGGTTTATGTTACCTTTCACATATACTAGATATTTGTTATAATAAAGCCCACAAAAAATTTTATAGTGAAAGTAACAAGGAGAAAGAAACCACTAAGAACATTCTTAGCCTGCCTTATTTTAGTGGTTTTGAAACCATAAAATCATTGTTAAAATCTTTTAATGTCAACCTGGTGTTTTCCTATAATGACGCACTAAAAGGAATGTCAATAAAAAATAGCACTCAGGAAAGCAACAACATAATTTATAAAATTCCATGCTTGGACTGCTATTCTTTTTATACACTTTAGTTCAGTCTAGTAAAGATTTAGGAGTGAGAATTAAGCAGCATAAGTATTCAGTCAAAACTGGGCAAACTTCCAATGCAATATTCATTCATTTAAGTCAAAACTCTCACAGGATCAACTGGACTGACAGTTCAGTGATTGCTAGATTGAAAGATTTCTCTTTCAACCTTAACCCTGGCATGTATTATTTGGATCCCTGTATTAGTAAAATGTTCAGGAATGACCTAACAGATAAAATCACTCACTTAATTACTAATTAGTTACCTTATATATATTTCTATGTATTTGTATTTTTATCAGTTTTTTAAAATTTTTATTTTGCAAAAATTGTTATTGTTTACCAAAAGGAGGATATATTAAGTGTCGTACCTTTAAAAATATGTAATCACCTTATTCATTTCAGTGCCATTTTGGGTGGTCAGTCTCTTCCCCTGTATAATCCTTTAATTGACCCCTCGTTGCTTTTGAGCCAGTTGGGCTTAATCCTTTGCAAAACCTCTCAAAGATTTTCCTTTATTTTGGCAGGTCCACTAATTCTTCAACTGTGTTGGATTCCAGGTACATCTGTTCCATACAATCCCCTTCCTCAAGGATATCTGTATGTCATCAGTCAATTGTACGAGCCCTCTTGTACCCTTACTCACATACAGTAGTTTTCATCAGTCTGCTAGTAAAGGACCGTGTGTCGAAAGGCCTAGCAACCACTCCGTTGTTTCGCTTTTCCTTCGAGGCATTTGCCTTTATTTACACATTGATCACGTTCCATATCTTCGTGAATCAGTTATACATGTGTGTGTGTGTTTTCTCGAAATTATGCTGTCCCTTAACAAGGGGTGCTCTGGAGAAAAAGCAACATAACCACTGTCATATTCGAACCTATGCTACCGAATCTTGGATGAATTACCTGTATAGTAAAGACTCCATAACATAAGCCCTTCCATACATTGCACAGAAAATTCATAAGCAGCGCTTCAAACTCCCCAACTCACACTGCATCATTCTCTCCTGTCTAATATGTATTCTCGCTCTTCTTGGATAGCAAGGGTATTCCTCTCCTGGTATTCAACTCCTTCTGTGTCTTTCCTCTCCTCCCGCAAACATTTTAAATCATACACTATTCACCAGCCAGTCATCAACCATTCTTTCCACGTGACTGAAGCTTCTGATAAAAAATTCGTTATTTCCTGTTTAGAATAAAACCTCACAGTGCAAGTGGATAATCCAATCATCCTTCAGTACGAATAATTTGCGTTTTCAGGTGCTTCCGTGTGATACAAAAGAAAGCGTTCTGTCAAGTGTTATCCTGACACGTGCATTCGATGACCCCAACCGGATTGATATTGGATTACTTTTGTAGGATTTCACATTCACTAAGCGCTTGTGTTTTCAAATTGTTTTCGTGGATTTGATCTTCTCTTCCTCGCTTCACTTCCCTGTCCTCTAACTCATTTTCAGCTGGTGGATGGGATGGGGGAGGAGGAGGTCTGTGGATGATTTTCATAATGACGGTCAATAAATCGTTTTAGTCGGTGAAAGGTTAAGGCTCATCTCAAGAGAAGAAATTAGTCAATAAGATTTCTCTTGTAAATGGAATACCTTTGAGTTGGGGCGGTATTTATGTTTCAGTCATTTTAACAAAGGAAGCAATTCGTATGCTATCTGAAAACTTGAGGCAGAATGCATATTTTGTATCCCAGTCAGCACACTTGTAAATCCCTAAAGAATTCTAAGCAACTTACAAATTTCGTAAATTCAAGAAGTGTTTTCTAGACATATTGTCTGAACGTATTTTTTATCATTACTGAGTTCAGTTTACCTTTTGAGAAGTTGTGCTGTCATCCATATTTACCTCCATATGAAAGATTCATATACCTTTTAAGTATAGGGTCATGCTATAAGAATAGATCCTTTGTAGGCGAGTTTAAATAGCTCTTATTTACAGAGTCAAATTAAAATTCGCAAATGAAAGGAATGCGAGAAATTATTCTATAAGGATACTTGTAAATACGTAAATAAGCATTTTTTTTACTACATATTTCGGTACCACTGACTTTGATGCATAAGGCCAAAATTTTGCCAACTTGTGGTAAATTACAGCCATGATTCGAATTGGCCTTGGGAAAACGACTGCGTATCAGTTAGATCCATCTGAGCATGAGATTAAAATCCTTGATAGAATGGGATTTACGATCACATCTCTGACTGAAACTTGTTTGTTTTTCCTCTGGCTTTCGACACACATTGACAGGAATAATATTATGGTTTGTCGACTCGTGTTCGTATTGGTTTTTCCCGGTAGGTTTTGTCATTTTGCTCAGTGTTTCCAGTTGCTATGAGAGCAGTCTTTATTATATCGTAAATCTCATCAATCTGAACAGAACGAATACGTCAATTAGAGTGTTCCTTTCGCGTATAAATGAATATTTCCAAAACACGCTTTAAAGCTTCATAATAACTGAACTTAATACGGATGACTTAATTTTAATAAAGGAAACAGATGCTGCCTATTGATTTTTTTCCAGATAAGTCAGTGATCATTTTTAACCAATAAAAAGGATTTTAAATATACCCACTTCAGTTTTTTTATTTCCATTAAAAATTTCCTACAAGGGTGCGGCATAATATGCTAACACCACAAAGAAGCGATTATTATTTTCTTTAAAAAATGAAAAAAGCATGTTCATGTAGAAATGTAAATTTATTTTCTGTATTTTCTCTTATGTTTACGATTTTTTCCTGCGTTTTAAAATGCATGTATAATGTTCATAAGTATGTTAAAAGAGTATTTTTAAAAACTCTCTCTCTCTCTCTCTCTCTCTCTCTCTCTCTCTCTCTCTCTCTCTCTCTCTCTCTCTCTCTCTCTCTTGTTGTCTAACCACTCCAACCTCTTTTCACTGTCTTGAGCACTAAATGACTCTAAGTGCCCAAGTGCTTGTCTTTATTGCCGAATTTTCATAAACCATAAATCACAGTCTCTTTTTCTCTGTACTTCATAGGAAACTTTCACTGTTAGTATGATGGAAACTAGTAGACAAATTTGCATAACTGAAGCATTTCAGTTAGATGTAATCGTGATTCAAAATGAAGGTAGTATTAACGCAAGAAATACCACAAAGCTAATTTAGTATGAAGTGATTAAAACGCGATAATGTCATTGAATACAAAAATCTGGTTACAGAAGACAAAGTGGCATTTTTATTTGACCATGAAATTTTGTAATTCAGAATGCTACAAAGAAGTCAGTAGAATGTAAACCAATAGAAATGAAATGGTTAACGGAGAGAGACAGAGAGAGAACAAACTTTTTATGAGGAGAAATTATTGCTCAGAGATGGTAATTCAGCAAAAATAGTGCCAAAGTGTTACCAGATGACGTTTCGAGTCCATTGCAAACGAATTCGAGTGACAGTCGTTGAAGGGAGAGAGAAGAATTGCTTGCCCATTCCTCTAACACACACACACACACACATACACATATATATATATATATATATATATATATATATATATATATATAATATATATGTGTGTTTGTGTGTGTATAGTATGTATTGAATCGATTCGAAGTTTTGGAGAAAGTTGTTAATGTGGCATCCAGTTACCACCGTAAATTATGACGTAGTAAATAAATAAAAAAGATGATAAAGAAACTCGTGAAAAGAATATTGGAGGCATCAGTGAAGTCCAAGAGAAACAGCAACGATGTCAAATCAGAGAGTAATGTGGAACCACTTACCCTTTCGTTTTCGGTTACCCAAACCATTTTATCTGTTTAATTTTCAGGGTTACTTAGATTATAGCTTTCCTTTTTTATTTTTGATTGCTTGTTCGTTATTTGGTGTATGTGTTTTCATGGTTTCTGTATATTCATTTGTCACTAATATATACGTTTTAGGATGTTTTGAACCTGTTTCCTCATCAGTTTCCTTCGGTTTTGTAAAGAAAGGAAACATCTCCCCCCCCCCCCGCCCCAACACACACACACACACACACACTCCTCCCATATTCTGTTCTTTCATCTCCTCTCCCCCATCTCGTTCTATTGTCACATGAAAAAATAAAAAAAAGGGCGAGTAAAAAAGAAAGAAAGAGAAAAAAGGTCTTCAATGAACACAATGCTTTTATTCGGCGTATTTACGAAAGGCGAGATGATGTATTATGGCGGTAGATATCCGTAGACTTTTCTTCCTTCCTTCTGCAACCATTTGTGTGTGTAGCCTGCTGAAAATGTGGGCCATATTGATAATGGGGACCAGGGAGTACATGACGACGAGAGAGAGAGAGAGAGAGAGAGAGGCGGGGGGAGGGGGGAGTGAGTTCAGAATAATTCCTGTATATGTCTTAAGGAAGCGGGTGGGGTTTTCGTATGGTCTCTTCACGAGGGCTTCTACGCATCGAGCATTTTATGGCTCTTAGCGCTGACTTTGTATCTGGGACTCTTTCCCCATAGAAAGTTGCGATTCCGTCTGAGAGAATGGTCATTTTGATATGCAAATTGCTTTTTTTTATTTGTTTTATGCGGGATCTTGGGCGTACGACGGAATTGACAAGTTTTTGTTTCATTTTTGTATGAGATGAATAGTGCTTATGCGTTTTTGTACTCTTGTGTGACGTGTCTGCAAATGTACATTATATATATATATATATATATATATATATATATATATATATATATATATATATATATATATATATATATATATATATATATATATATATATATATATATATATATATATATATATATATATATAGAGAGAGAGAGAGAGAGAGAGAGAGAGAGAGGCAGTGGTCATCCGAAATTCCAGTATTGCCCAAAAAAAAGGGGTTGGCAAACATGAAAGTTCCTTTTACTTTGCTACTTAAAGGTAATTGAGTTGTAGATGTTTTATTTATAATCAGTTGCTTGAAGTGATCTGCCTGCAGTTATGATAGCTAATATATTTGCTTTGTTTTCCCATTCAAGCTTTTAACAGCACATTGTTTTTTTTTTTCGAGAATAAGGTAAGATTTTGCCAAAAAGTAAAAAAAAAAAAACTCGTCCTTTGATATTGTAGCAATATAGATTCTAGCATAAACTGATTTTAAGATTGTTATGTAATGTTTTATAGTGTACTTTAAGTTTTGCAGCATATTGAGCGGTCATACGAGAATTACATCCTCTAATTTCTTTTTCTTACGTCACAGAAGTCTGAGACAGGTGAAATTTAAATTTTGTGGGATGCTTAAGATGTTGATGAGCATCATTATGAAGCTTAGGATGAAGGATGTCACCAGTGGAGAAATAAGTACAATATGGAATGCACTTAAAATAGTAAAAGACGTAGTGGGGCTCTGTATACAGTTTTACCAACGAAACCGAAAACTATAAGTTGTACGATTCATTAGTCAGGAAAAAGAATACATGGACGTTTCGAATGACCTAAGTATATTTCAGATATCGGAGAAAGCTACAGCTGCCTTCTGTATTAACAAAATGAAATCATTGGTTGTATGTTATGTTTTTGAATTACTTTTTTTTTCACCATATTCCCGTATTAGCTAAATTTTATTAAGTTTATGAAGTTTTTCAAGACTCAAGTGCAAACTTTTGCAGAGTTCAAGCGCTCGTGATTCGTAGAATATTATATATATATATATATATATATATATATATATATATATATATATATATATATATATATATGTATAATGTGTGTGTTAACATATATATATATATATATATATATATATATATATATATATATATATATATATATATATATATATTGAACTGCCAGTGTTAATGGAAACCAAAATATAAATTGATTCGATTCACCTGGTGTACAGTAGGAGCGAGGCACTCACAAAAATATCTTAACAGAGATCTGAAGGCAGCGGCGAGGAGGCACAGAGACTCCGAACCATTCTCGAGATGGGTCCCATGGAAATAGCCTCAAAGGCAAAGTAAGTTGTAATATGTCGTGGGAAGAAGGAGTGGTCCTTATCAAAAGCATTCCCACACCTCCGCCTTCGTATCTCTCTCTCTCTCTCTCTCTCTCTCTCTCTCTCTCTCTCTCTCTCTCTCTCTCTCTCTCTCGCTATATGAAAGACGTCCTGCAGCTATAGTTGTTGTCGTTGTTGTTGTTGCTAGATGCTTGCCCATTTCTGCAATCATCATCATCACCATCATCATAGTCGTCGTTTGTCAGATGATGTCGCCTTGGCTGAATGCTTCCGAAACCTTCCTTCAATCGATCTTGTCTGTGACCTACCAAGCACTGACGAGTGACATTTCTCTCTCTCTCTCTCTCTCTCTCTCTCTCTCTCTCTCTCCCTCTCCCTGTTAGGCTCTTTGAGTATATATTTATTACTCTTCACTCTCTATCTCTGTGCGTCTCGTTCTTTCCCATTACTGCGGTATTTGGAGCAAGCAGCTTTCTCAAAAATATTTTAAATGTCGAAAAAGGGTTAGTGAAAAAAAAAGTTTTTTTTCTACTTTAGAAGTTGTCAGACTCTGATTCTCTCTTTGGTGAGAAGTCTGTAAGATTTGTTGATATAATCCTTTTCTTTTATATTTGAGTTAATCAGTGTAGTATGAATGCTCTTGCTCCCTTTGTATCCGAAGGCCTAAGTGAAGATTTTATGACTTGCCCGAATCTGGATAATGACTCTTTCTATACATGGAGGTATATGGTGATTCATATTGCAAAGCAGTAATACTAATCTACTAATGATAATAATTCTTAAAGAAAGAGAAAATGACAGAGGCAATACTTTGTGCCACTGTGGTCCGGAGCTCTAAATTGCTCTGCATTTTCGGACCCCCATAATGATACGTATTTTCATTTCATGATGTTGACAGGTCAGCTGATTTGAGCTTTTTATCTTTCTTGGCAATTTCGAGAAAAATGGATAAAGTTAGGTTCGTTTTGTTTTTCTACCACCAGTTTCCAGTCTTTTCTCTCTTTCAAATATTTCTTTTACTTTGGTTGCTCTGTTTGAGGGTTGCGCCAAATGTACAAGTTAGCAGCAATTTAACACTTCGAGGCCTGTCATATTTATGTCGTAACGAAGAAGAGGAGGAAGCATGCTACGGAGCATTTTGGAGGCACCCCGCACCCTACTTGCGTCAGAGATACGCAGGGACATCAATTGACAGAGAATGTTATTATCAAAACGTGTAGTTTTACAGAGCCATTCACTAGGTTAGCAGATGTGAATGTTAGCAAGACGTCGATAAAGGATACGAGACAGAGTGGAAGACGATAATAAGAGGGCATACTCGTTTGCTAGAGCAGTCCCCCTATGGACAACACACGTTAAAATTAACTGACTGTGCTGTATATCGTAGAGCAGCTGAGTCATTAATGAAGCTGAAAGAATGGAAATGACAAAAGAAGCTTTTGACTTTAAGAATTTGACTTTTAATGTTCAGTGCTGAAGTTCAGGTTGGTTTAGATAGTGAAAAGCAGTTTTAAACTTTTAGTTAAGTCTTTCTCAAACAAAAAGGTAAAAAAAAGTTATATGTTCTAATATTTACGTTTGCAGACAATTTTTATGTCATGGTTACAGTGTTTTCTTGATAATTTCTCACTTCTTAATTCGTGAAGGTAGAACAGATGTCAGTTTTGAACTCTCTCTCTCTCTCTCTCTCTCTCTCTCTCTCTCTCTCTCTCTCTCTCTCTCTCTCTCTCTCCCCTTCCTTATTTATGTCTATGGTTTGTTAGCTTCCTCCTAACGGAAGAATATAAGCCTTAGAGCCATATGTTTTATTTATTGTGGCCTTTTCATGCGTGCGAGTTGGGAGGTAGTTTTCGGTGTGGAATTGGTTCCCTTCCAAATCAGATTTTGGGAGGTGGAGAAAACAAAGAGGAAAATCTTAGTCGATGTTTTTCTTGTTTTATGTTGAGTCGCTGAGACTAAATCTGGGTCAGGAGAGTGAAACGTATTTTCTCTCGTCTCTCGTTCCGAACAGTAATTGAGAAGTTATGAGAACCATGATGTTTTTTGTGTGTGTTTTTATGTATGTTTGGGAAGTATCAAAGATGGCTCTCCTGGTCTTGTTGAACAACAGAAATCGGAGGCGACTATTTTTTTTTTTTTTTTCATTTTTTATATTTGTTTATTTGTAATGCTTAGCACAATGGCTTTTATGGATAGATTCTCTCACTTTAACAATCTGATGGAAAGTGAACACGCAAACAACAATTTAAGGACAGCAGAGCCATCTTCCAGTTATCGTAATGTTCTCAGAGCCAATTTGCCAGTATAGTGATGAATCACAACTTGCAGTAGGTAGTACTGTATGTACTGTTCTGTAAATTCACTGTATGTCTAGGTCTGGTAAGAAAGTAGTGCATTACGTAATAGACAACTACGTATGTATATATATATATATATATATATATATATATATATATATATATATATATATATATATATATATATATATATATATATATATATATAATGTGTGTGTGTGTGTGTGTGCGCGCGCGCGCGCGAAAGTATTAGGAGTTTATTACTCATGATGGTGTATATTTTTAGGGACGTTTTAAGAAACGATGAACTTCACCAGATGTATTACTTGTAAAACGTGCTTGTTTGCTCAAGTTATATGATAATTGCCTCCATGAAGTTTTTGCTTATGGGATTTTGATGACCTTGAATAACTTATTTCTTTGAAAGTTACAAGACAGTAGAACCCTAATAAGGTTTACAGCGTCCCAAAGCACCACCCCTACACAGGAAACAAATCATTTTCCGATGAAGCTGAAACCAGTGACTAGATTGCTATCAAGCTTCAAGTTGAGTTTCTGTGTACTTAGGATATGGAACTTGCGTTTTGAACTTCCTAGAAAACATAGACGTAAAGAATACGTATAATTATCAGAATTGCTTCAGCTTTTAAGTAATGCCTGGTGTTTGACGTATAAGATATTTTCACAATGCAATGGATACGTTAAATTAAGGAGATGCATAAGTCACAATTTTTTTTTTATCAGTTACTGTACCTAAATTATTATACTAATAATTTTCCTCTGTAAAATCGTAGTGCTTATAGCGCTCCTTTAGAAAATGGAATACTGGTATGAACTCTTCTAAAAGCTAAGAGCATAATAGTGAATCCTAGAGAAAAAAATGGAAACATTCAATAATTCGAGAGCCCCTCCAAAAGAAAAACAAATGGTTATTCTGAACTACAGTTACATTTATCTGTGAGTGATCCGAGTCGAGATAAAGACAGTTTGCGACATCTTCAAAGTTTAATTCAGTATTATGACAACATAAATAGCGCAGTCAACAGCGCAGTGTCCTCTGGACAAGTTGTGCCATTGACCCTTGTGTATTGCAAGCATGTCTATGCATACGTGATGTGTAGGCGTCTTGGTTTTCTTACAACCTTCACAACATTCAGCAACTGTTGTTCGAGTGCAGACATGTCAGTAATAAGTTTTCCAGATCACACGTCGCTAATTTCTGGCTATTTCATTTGACATTTCGCAAGTGATTCGGGTAACTTAGTTCAGTCTTACCACCTTTTTTCCACCTCGACATTGTCGAAGATCAACAGCGCTTAGTTTCCGCATATTCTGTAGATATTCTGGTTCAGTTTATCATATATTTCTGACCTTTGATTTTAGGATGTAATAGGGCCATTCAGTGGTATAATTTCATTAACTGGTTCGTCTGCCATGTTTAAATTCAGATAAAAGGCAACAACAGGCAGATTCTCCTTTTCATTCACTTCTTGCCTATTTTGCAAGTCTTTCTTGAAATTTACTTATAATCTTTCTTTCATTTGTGTCAAACCCTATGAAAAAAATGTTCATTAGAACCTGAAACAACGGGAATCTTTCTTTGTCCGAGAACTGGAACGTCTTCAAACATCTCGTCAGAACCTGCAAAAGGGTGTTTTTTATTCTGCGAAATTGAACCTCCTAATGTATAATTTGTCAAAACATAAAAACGTTTGAAATTCTTTGAACAATGGAAGCACAATTTCCTGAAATATTCTCAAATATAACACAGGAAAACTAAGAATAACTAGATTCTCTGTCAAAGCCTTACAAGTGGACCCTTCTGATATATACCTGGCGAAAATGTGGAATACCGAGGACTTCCTATGCGTTCTCGTTCCCCTTTCCTACGTCTTGTCCTCTACATCTTTGCTTTCACGTTTCAGGGGCAGAAGTTATCTCGTCAGCCATATGTTGACCCTGTGACAAGACTTTGATAATGAGTAATCTAAACTGTTTGGCTTAATTACTTGTAAAAAAAAAAACGGTCGCCAAGAACATGCAACCCAGCTTCGGGTACAAGAGAATTATAGATTATGGGGCGTAGAGGTAGGGTCTGTTAATGTATGTTCTTTATTTTATTTTACTTTTTGATATGAGTAATCAGTCTAATGAATTTAATATTTTGATGGACCATGAATAACTTCGTACGTGTTTCAGCATATTTTATTATTTAAATATGTTTTCGGTTTGGTGAATCAGTTGGGAATATTTCTGTATACTTTTCTCTAAAATTACAAATGTCAACCCCTGCAGTATTTGACGCTTTCTCTCCCCCGTTTTTCAGTATATACCTTATACATCCAGTTTTATTTTAATAGCCATGCATTATGCATTCGTAAAAGTGTTCCTGTTGTATTTTTCCTTGAAACACACTCGGCTTGTAT
>NC_089744.1:25970000-26000000 GCF_040412425.1 Macrobrachium rosenbergii | reverse complement strand
ATAAACGGAATCAGCATCTCACTGCAGCAGAGAACTAAGAGTATGAAGACAATTTCTAGAGAGGACATAAATTCAGACGCTCTGGAACCACTTAGAATGTCAGCAGTACTCGCTCGAATATTGAGGCCACTCAGTGCAGCGGTTGCTGAAGTGCAAATAAAACATTCGAAAAGTTTAACTGCGAAACAGCTGCTCATTTAAGCTTATTCTGATTATAATAATGATGAGTCTTTTGATGATTTTGATATTAACCCCTGGTGAGTATTATGAATTTATTGTACCTTTTGATAATTTTTTTGAGCAAACGATTCGAGTTTGGATAGTGGAGGTTCATTCATATCCTCTGACATGCCTATGTTGCATTTAGGTTATGAGATTGTTGGTAGTTTTGCCTGAGGCTCGGTCAAAGACTACATAAAACTCAAAAGCTCAAATAGAATATATTAAAATTACTTGAGAGACTGACTGACTTGATCACATTTGGCGTTTACTCAAGCTATTTAAATTGAGCCCATTTCATAATTGACCAACATTGAGAGAACGTATGGCTGTCGAAGGGGTCTGAATTTTTGCCCAAGTTTAATATCATTTGAAAGTCAGTTTAATTTGCTTGAATATGGACGTGATCAGAGGCCACAAGATTGAGTTGAATGTTGTAGTTGTGTGAATAATTACGCGGCACTTGAAAGATCTTCAGTGAAAGAACACTACATGATGAGTAGGGTTTATAAGCTATTTTCAAGTAGCCATAACTTTTCGGTCATTTCATTGCAGTCGCATAAGCATGAATCTGTAGTCTTTGAATCTTATTCACCCCAGCCTATGCTCTAATCATTAGGAGAAAATTGCCGGATGAATGATGAAGGTAGATTATTAAGAATTTTCAAGTGGACTCTTACTACGGCGCTACTGGTTGGTTCATTTATTGAAAACCAGCTACAAGTCTGACTTACGTTTCTCAAATGGCAAGGGATGGCATTCCGATGACGCTAAGAGAATATCGAATGTGTGAATAACGTGTAAGCGGCAACTTCAATTTTAGGCCTGGCACTCCATAGTGACTGCAGGTAGCATTGCTACTCATTTTCTTGATGGACGCTCAAATCATCATACATTTACTTACCTGGCTGAATCTTACACCTGTGATCGACCGAACGACTACTACTCCACTCCAGTCATTTGTTTGCGATAACCTTGAGAGCAAGAAAACTGCTAAATGCGGTTGACCGGGTTATGTGCTGATACTTGACTACTCAAATTCCCAGTCAAGTATAGCGCAGATAAGTTATATCAGGCGCTTAGCAAAAGAAACGGATTCCTGAAAAATGAATTCAACAAGACACTCGTTTAGAAATTTCAGGAAATGTTCGAAGCACTGAAAATGAATATCCGGAACAGAGGAATCGACATAAACAGGTTCAGTAGCCAGACTTTTTTTTTTTTTTTTTTTTTTTTTTAACATTTGGTGTTTTCATTCACACAGAATTTCAGTAATAAGCCTACCCTTAGCCTGAAGTGCTTTCATTAAATCTTTCCAATGACCTCTTATTATACGACGCCAGTATGTACATCTTAAATCAACCTGTCAAGCGAAATCCCATTAGCGGGGTAGTGCCGTCGGTGCATCTGTTTCGGTGCACTGTAAGCATTACTTAAGGTTCTTTGCAGCGTCCCTTCGGCCCCTAGCTGCAACCCCTTTCATTTCTCTTGCTATACCTCCTTTCATGTTCTCTTTCTTCCATCTTAACTTTCCACCCTCTCTTATCAATTGATTCGAAGTGCACCGTCACTCCTATCAAACCTTTTTAGTCTCAGTTTCCGTTTCAGCGTTGAATGACCTCGTAGGTCCCTACGCTTGACCTTTAGCCTAAATTCTGTATTATGTTCTGTTCTGTCAAGCGAAGTAAAAGGAAAGGAACAGGCATTTTCTTGTGTTCAGAATTTACACAAACGTGCACATGGATTGGCACGTTTAGCCAATTTCAACGGAATCGTCCCTGATGAGTCTTTGATTGGGTTGCACGTTAATTAAGTCTCCCGTGACTTTTGAACTCGCTTTCTACGGAAAACCTGTTACAATGCAGAACAAGGTTTTTTCTTCAGAGTTCATTGTCAGCCAACGCAAACGAGATACTGCACTACTAATTGTGCATTAAAAATTTTAAGAATTAGTTAAAAATTACTTATGTTCCTTACCTTATAACAACTGATTTAAACACTAAACCGGTGTGACAGAGCTTAGCGAGATATTAGTGATATTCAAGATGTAGAAGAAAATATTGTATGTTGGTACTATTTATTTGCAAAGCAGATAGAAAAATCTCATTTAAAAGTAGTAACTGTTGCTGCGTTTAATATTCTATGTCAAACCTTTGCATTTCTCCTATTCAACCCATGTTCGTTTTCCCAGTACAAGAAAGAAAAGGAAATCATATACGTGCACTGTGCTAATAACAGCGAATAAGTAAACCGACACATGCAGGCGGCAGACCCATAACAGTCCCTGATAATTACACATTGGGTAATGAGAGCGCGATTGCATTTGCTCGCTCGAACGAGGCACTGTAAACTCGATAGCCCGGAAGGCGTATGAACGGAATTGTATTGGGGCGGTAGACAGTCTACCGCACCCACAGCCTCCCACGAAAAACAGACCTAGTGGCTGTGTGGTTTCATTTACATTCGGTTTCAAGATTTCACTCTGATAAATTTTTGAGGGGACACAAGAAATTGGGTAACGATTATAGGAAAACGGACTAATAATAATAATAATATTATTATTATTATTATTATTATTATTATTATTATTATTGTTATTGTTATTATTGTAGGCATCACTCTGGTTGAAGCAAATGTACGTTTCCCTTCATACATATATCTTCCAAAAAAAATGCTCATTTTAAAGGTAACTATTAGGGAACGTTATGATGTACTGCTTTCATGTGTATGATTACAGGAAGTACAGCAACTGCATAGCACAATAAAGTAAAAAAAAAGACAAACATGAACGTGTCATTATCAGTGTGATGAAATTATCTATTGTAGCTTCAACTTTACTGGGGACAACAGAGAAAATTTCTGCTTTTGTCAGTTTCAGTATCAAGCAATTTATAGGGAACTTACGCATAAAAATCTAAATTTGGGACTTGATTGATACTCAGATGTAAGAAATACAGTTGAATGAAATTCTTGTTGGTTTCTGAAATGACGTGGGAAACGTAAAAGATGTTCATTGTTTAATTGGTAGCATGAACGGTTTCCATTTTGCCTGTCAAGACCCCGCGGTGAACAACTGTGGCAGGGCCGAGAAAATAACTTCAGTTTTTATATTTCCTTTCGTTGATGTCTCCAAGATATTTCCCGCTATTAGTATGCACCATATATTATTTATGAACAGCCTTATGTTGTCTTAGCACGGTTTTCTAAGACTCTTGTGACTTCAAAAGTCATTGAGAATAACATTTTCGAATCCAAGTGAAGGTGTTTACATGGAAAAGCGTGACCAATTCCTCTCAGTGTAAATAGATGAAAAGCAAAAGAAATTCGAGCTCTCCACAGCACTTTAAGTTTAAATATCAAAGGCTGTAAGTGTTGATGAAACTAGTAATTGGTCTCTTCTATAAGTTTATGTTCTCTTTCCGTTTCTTCTGGAATAGTTTGTTCCACTGAGCTAGGCTGCTCACGCTACTTTATTCCATCGTAAAATAGAGTTCAAACTGTTTAGAACTGTAAATGGTAATTCATCCTGAAATGGACCTCGGTGCTTCGGAAGCAGGACCATTTTTTAGAAATGTATAGGTCTTTTTTAAATTACAACCCAAGTGCTATTATTTGTTTGTAATGTGTTGACATTATTTTGGAACGAGAAGCCCAGACGCCCTTATCTCACGTAGCAAGCTTTCACAGAATGAAACATCTGTATTTGGAGAGGAAAAACACAACTGGGAGACGAGAAAAAATTAATAATTTATGGAAATAACAGAAAATAAAAAGAATGAAAAGAACAATTAAAAATAGCTCAGTTACAACATACAGATTTATTTAGGACACTGGAGCATAGGGCTTAAATAGGGTATAAACAACAGTAATATTTTACTTCATTTCAAGTTTGATAAGTGAAGCCACTTCTACCGTTGCTTTTAAGCAAACGCAAACCAAGTGAGTAATTAGAAAGACACCACTGAATATTTATATCAGTACAAGATCGATTGGGACGTTATGCAGTAGAAAGGTACGGTGAATGTTTCCTGACCTTGGGAAGTTGTAAGCTTCATCAGAACATAGTTCCCGTAGGGAGATAGTGCTGTGTGAGGTGCACTGTAGGCATTACTTGAGGTTCTTTGCAGTCCCTTAGGCCCCAAGCTGCAACCCCTTTCATTCCTCTCCTGACAGTTGATTCGTAGTGCAACTGCGAGGTTCTCCTCTTGTTACACGTTTCAAACCTTGCTACTCTCAATTTCCCTTTCAGCGCTGAATGACCTCATAGGTCCCAGCGCTTGTCCTTTGGCCTAAATTCCATATTCCATTCCATTCCATCAGAACAGAGTGATCTTCTTGTATATCAAATAAAACTCGAGGTTTTACTGGTGTTATTATTAGCTCTGTAGATCAAACATTGAGGATACACGTTCCACCTCAAAGACAGTTTGTGTTGTGATGTCCGGGTACGAATAAATTGGGAATTCATTAGCCCTGTCGGTCGCGTCATGGGAGTATGGCCTTTGGAAAGTTTAGAACATTAAAATCCGGAAAATATTTCGCAACTTATTAAGGATTTTTCCAGCATATGAAAGAGTAGTTTAAAATAGTACAACCGGCAATATTAAGAGTAAAAAGTGTATATTATAATGGAAGCTGTGGCAGTTAATAAATAACATAAATACGGTAAAATTAGTTTTTGTAATTATTAAGATTTCATGCATTGGAAGTAAAAGATGTAGTGCATCCAGATATCGATGGAAATTATTGCCATAGGTAAAGCTAAAATCAAATAAATAAAATGAGAATAATTTAGTAATGGGAAGCATTTACGAAGCCTGCACTCAGTTCTTGAAGGTTAGGTATAATATTGCAGACCTACGTGTCCAGTTAGCATTATTCAAAGGATGACCTTTCGAATCCTACCGCTGAAATCTTCAGAGATACAAAGCATTCATTTTATGTCTGAAACTTAATAGAAATGAAGAAATGGAATTATGGCGTAATTTTCTTATGTTTAGTTTTTGGGTATCCTTTTTTTCTCTTACGTTTCTTTGCCTTCTATTGAATTTCTAATTACCCTCTTCCATTTCACGACGCGTGTTCGTATTCTGTTTTCCCTAGCGGCACTTCCACCCTTCCCACAAAGCGTTTTCATTGTTCCCTCTGGTTTTAGTATATTGATGTACATTTTTTTTTCTTTTGCCTTGTTTTTCTAACAAAAAATGCAGCTGCTTGCCTTCAATTGTTCCGCTTGAGGCAGCGCTATTTTACATGGTCTCACTTTCTACAATCCATATCTTATTTTCTCTCATTTATTCTTTTTCGTCCATGAATGATTTGCAGCTCTCTGTGGAAGTTTGCAATGTTGATCGTGGTTTTGAATCTAAAAATGGCTCAAGTTATCAGTTTTGAAGCCCTCTAAGATATATACACGCATATCGTGTGTGCATATATAAATTCTATAGTTTATTAATGTGTATATATGTATATACGTTTTATATATATATATATATATATATATATATATATATATATATATATATATATATATATCTATATGTATATATATATATATATATATATATATATATATATATATATATATATCTATATGTATATATATATATATATATATATATATATATATATATATATATATATATATATATATATATCTATATATATATATATATAGATATATATATATATCTATATATATATATATATATATATATATATATATATATATTGTGTATGTATTGCTTATTTATATCACAGGCCCTTTTCCTCTTTAAAATGAGGTTGATTCCCCATGACTTTTTTATTTGTGGTTGCTACAACCGCAATATTTCAACTACCAGGAACTTAATTCACTGCTTAGGTCATAAAAGGCACATTGAGGTTTTAATGGAGTATGCATGGACTGACTGCTATCACCCAAGAGTCAAACTTTTATCCCAATGCCTTTTAATCTTGTTGCAAAACATATTAGTTCTTGAGATTTTTAATTTGCAATGAAAACGAAAGAATAAGGTGAATTGTACGGTAGTTAAAAATTTTGAGGGGGCAGAAATTTAATCTTCTGGCACTTCAATGAGACGGAATTGAAAGGGCACGGTGTTTAGGATGGCGAAGGACAATGATTGGTTGTGTCATGGCAGCTTAGAGATAGAGAGTTAGGAAAGGAATGTGGTTTACAGGCCAGCATTGAGATAGAGTTATGAAAGGAGTGGGCAGGGCAGCTTAGAGATACAGAATTAGGAAAGGAGTGGGGGTTGCAGGGCAGCTTAGAGGTACAGAGTTAAGAAAGGAGTGGGGTTTTCAGGGCAGCTAAAAGAGACATATTGTTAGAAAGGAATGGGATTTGCAGGGCAGCTTAGAGATACAGAGCGAAGAAAGGAGTGGGGGTTTGCTGAGCAGCTTCGAGATACAGAGTTAAGAAAGGAGTGGGGTTTTCAGGGCAGCTAAAAGAGATAGTGTTAGAAAGGAATGGGATTTTCAGGGCAGCTTAGAGATACAGAGTTAAGAAAGGGGTGGGATTTGCAGGGCAGCTTAGAGATACAGAGTGAAGAAAGGAGTGGGGTTTGCAGGGAAACATAGAGATACCGAGTTAAGAAAGGAATGGGGTTTATAGGGCATCTTAGAGATACAGAAATAAGAAAGGAATGGACTTTGCGGGGCAACTTAGAGATACAAAGTTAAGACAGGAATGGGGTGTGCAGGGCAGCTTAGAGATTCAGAGTTAGGAAAGGAATGGGGTTTGCAGTGCAGCTTAGAGATCCAGAGTTAGGAAAGAAGTGGGGTTTGCAGGGTAGCTTAGAGATGCAAAGTTAGGAAAGGATTGGGGTTTGCAGGGCAGCTTACAGATACAGAGTTAGGAAAGGAATGGGGTTTGCAGGGCAACTTAGAGATACAGAGTGAAGAAAAGAGTGGGGTTTGCAGGGCAGCTTAGAGATACAGAGTTAGGAATGGAGTGGGGTTTGCAAGAAAGCTTAGAGATACAGAGTTAGGAAATGAGTGGGGTTTGCAGGGCAACTTAGAGATATAGTTTGGAAAGAAGTGGGTTTTGCAGGGCAACCTAAAGATACAGAGTTACGAAAGGAGTGGGGTTTGCAGGGCAGCTTAGAGATACAGAGTTAGGAAGGGAATGGGGTTTGCTGGGCAGCGTAGAGATACAGTTAGGAAAGGAGTGAGGTGTGAGGGGTTAGTGCTGTCAGTGCACCTCACGCGGTGCGCTTTAGGCATTACTTAAGGTGCTTTGCAGTGTCCCTTCGGCCCCTGGCTGCGACCCCTTTCATTCCTTTTACTATTTCTTCATTCATATTCTTTTTTTTTATTCATCTTACTTTCCACCCTCTCCTAACAATTGTTTCAACATTATTCTCAGCATTGCACGACCACATAGGTCAGGGGGTGGCCAACCTTTTGTTTCCCATGCACCAATTTTCTTCACTTCTAATTCAGATGCGCCACACAAACTTTAACCCCCTTTCAATCCTTTAAGTATGGTAATTTGGACATATTTGGCAGTTATACATATAATAATTTGATATATATATGTATATAAATTATATATGATAGTGTGGACAGATTTAGCAGTTGTAAAGGAAAGGATTTAACATAGATACAAGGTAAACTGTACTTAATTTATTGACACTTTGAATTTGTATTGATAATATTCATTATTTATTTCTGAACAAATGTCCCGGTTATTAACTGCGGTAGATTTGAAATATATATTCATTAAGCAACAAATGAATGCTGTTTGGGTGTTCACGCAACTTTTTTGGTTAATTCATTTATATATATATATATATTATATATATATATATATATATATATATATATATATATATATATATATATATATATATATATATATATATATATATATATATATATATATATATATATATATATATATATATATATATATATATATATATATATATATATATATATACACATACATACACACACATATATATACACACAGGTATATAATGATGACGCATTATTGTTTAAAGAAGATGACTAATAGATGCACGCGGAACAATAAAATCAAATAAAAATTATTTCTATGTTTTAGATTAGAACAAATCTCGGTAAAACTCACTTCTAGCTATAAGTTATTTGAATTCTTTTTTGTATTTTTTTTCTAGAAATCAGTATTATTATTAGTATTATTATTTTTTCTTTTTTTATGAGCAGGCATGTTTTTTCTTTTATTATCTCTGGGGTATAGTGCGCCACTTGTAATCGTGCAATGCGCCATAGGTTGGCCACCCCTGACATAGGTCTTAGTGCTTGGCCTTTGGCCTAAATTTTATATTCCAATTATATGTGTATATATACATATGTATATATACAATATATATATATTATATATATACACTATATATATATATACATATATATATATGTACATATATATATATATATATGAAAAGCTCATAGGTCACAGATATTTTATGAATTACAGTACACAGTAGATGTCTGATTAATAAGTGTGGCTGAAGGCATTGGGAAGAACTTTGAGAGAATGTTTAGCTGCTGTCTGGCACTCATCCTGATTAGAGAACTGTATACGTGTCTGGTACTTCAGATATTCTTGAGACATGAGAGCATCCCTGCCTAGCGTCAAGACTTTGTGAGTTCGTTTGCCGGAAATGTCCAGGTTGTGGTGAATTCGTTCGTATGTGTGTTTGTTTTTGGGTGGAGCCCCGGGGTGTGAATGGATTAGTTATCAAACAAGTTGTCATTCGAAGATCAACACCGAAAATTGTTAGAGGTCTTCGGTGAAGACTCTGTGGTTCGAAACCTGTCAGTTAAGACTGTGAACATTGCTATTTGGAGATGTTTCGCTGAGGAAAAGGTTAAGATGTACTCATCAGGAATATGCTGGACTATGACTTATTTTGACCTATTGTGGGGAAATAATTTAAAGAGAATAATTAGGTGAATATGATGGACTTTAATATGTTTGATCAATTGGTGAACATTAGTATTCCATTTTATTTCCTCTCTTGTTTCTTGCAGTCCAGTTATGTTAGATTATTGTCAATGAAATTATTTTTGGTAATTGCATGTTTCGCTATAGACCTGAGAGAGAGAGAGAGAGAGAATGCTTGTGTGTATGTACAAATGTACTTTGCCAGTAGCCTTTTTGATGCGGTCACTTTCAAGCTACCAATAGATGGGACTTCTCGACTTTTTAGCAAAAGGTAAGCAGTGAGATGTACTCTCGATTGGTTAACAGATTTTGGTGGGCAGCAGGAACTACACTTGGGTATGTTATAGTGTTTAGGTACGCTCCGGAGAGATTTATCTTACAAGGAAATTGAGATTCTTAAGTACTAGGGTGTGCCTTTTGGTCGGTATACGTGCTGCTTCACTGGCTCAGGGAATTTTTGCAGACAAGGCAACCGTGCACTGTGATCGAATTCAGTTGCATTGTGAACCTGTGTCGCGAGTGTTGAGTGAGTGTTATTGAAAGATCGAGAAGTGTTTGTGTTAATTTCCAGGTTAACTATGTATCGTGTTGCCGTTGTAGTGAGACGGGGTTACGTGAGTGTTACTGTGGTTTTGTTCTTGTTAGTTACTTGTAGTGGGGCTAATTAAGGGAGAGTTCTATTGCTTTGTGGTTATGTCAGGAAGGCATTGGGTGGAACTTTCAGTAGGGAACAGTGACGATCTTATGACTTCATGGAGAGCGCTTTCTCGTTTTGGTCTGGGTTTGGTTTGACACTGCTATCCTGTTATCTCTGCAAGCCCGTTTTCTTTATGGGTGGACTGAAGTATTTCAAGTGATCAGGAAAATTTCTGGTTATCGATTGCAGCGGCATTTAGAATTTTTTTTTTTTCTTAATCGTTCGCACCTGCGGTTAGGGTTACTTCATTGCTTGCATTTGGCATTTAGAATTTGATTTAATGGTTTTGCATTTGCATTAGTGTTGGGGTTTGCTGAGTTTTAAATTTTTTTTTATTTTTCTCCTTTCTCTTTCTACCTTTGGGGAGTTGTATGAAGTTGAGGTCAGGTCAAGTAATTGGAACTTGGAGTATTATCTCTTCGGATACTATGGCAAAGGCTAACGAAGGTAAGGATAAGATGGCAATGTTGCACACAAATTTACGTCCATAAATGCAGGAATTTTTTGGTCACTAAGAAAATAGCGGATGGGGCAGAAGCTTTCAATGAAGCAAAAGGCTTTCTTAGCTTAGATAAAGTGGATATCAGACAGCGTTGCCAGGGTCATCCCTTATTAAAGTGTAGGACCTGGGACTATCTTAAGGATTTTTTGAGAGCGTCATATGGAACAGCTGGGGCCGGTGACAAAGTTCGAGACCTCAGGTTTCTTTTCAAGGTCCGTAAAGGCCATGATTCGCTGGTCACATTTAGTGCCAGATGTTTTGATACTGCAAGGGATTTTTCGAAGAAGTTGAGAAATTCTGGTTGGGTAAATAGAGACTCTGTTACGATAGAGAATCTTGAGGAACTACTGCAGTATGCTTGGATTCTGAATGACATTCCTGAAGCTATTGCAAATAGTTTTTAAACGGAGATAGAAAGAGGGTCAGATGAAACTTTACTGTTCTTTCAAATTCGTAAGCACATATCAGAATTCCCTACAGTAGTTAGCTCCTTTTTGGATGAGATGCCGAAATCTTCTAGGGCTATTCTGAAGCATCATACACAGAATAATTCTGATTCCACAATTATGAGTTATGTGCCAAGACAGAAGAAGATAAGATTTCTGCGAGTTCAGGATCTCAGGGGCTTTGTTACAATTGTAATAGCAGAGCTATACTAAGAAGTTTTGTAGGGTAAAATATTGTGGCACTTGCAAGTCTGCATATCATGGTTGGCAGTTTTGCCAGCTTCTTAAACAGAATGAGTCTAGAAGCACGCCCCAGAGTGCTGGTCTGGCAGGTAGGAGAACTCCTCAAGGGAGTTTTTTGGGAGCCTCTAGGGGCCGACAGAATTTTTGGAGGACCGAGCAGCAGAAGGGGAAGAGATAAAAGGGGTTGTTTCTTGTGATATAAGACTTCTAGGTGAGCACCCTCAGAGCTGAAGCCAGTGGTTAAAGGGTCTGTGTATGGGGTTGATGTGAATATCTTTATAGATAAGGCACCTCTGTTAATTTGATGAGTTATGAGTTGTTCCAATCAATGTTTTCCGATCATTCTTTGAGGCCTGCTAAAGAGACAGTATGTGATGTGCAAGCAAATAGGTTACGGGTTTTGGGCTACGTAGATGTGTGTTTATCTTTGGGGGGTAGAACTTTTACAGAGCCATTTTTGGTTATACAAGGGTCTGGTTTGGGGAATACATTGTTACTGGGTCGTCCAGTGTGTCGGAGATACAAAATCTCAGTTCATACACGGGTATATGGTATAACTGTTGGAGTACCTGGTGTTTTTGTACCTTACAAGGAAATGGATATAAAGAGAGTGGATGATGGTAATGGATCGGGTGTACATGAGAATTTGTGGGTGGATTCTGAACGTGTTAGAACACAAGGCTCATTTAGAGGATAAGACTAAACCTATTTTTGTCTCTTCATATAGGATTCCTTTGAAGATTAGAGAACAGGTAGAGCAAGAGATTAATAAGTGGGAGGAGGAAGGCATTGTTAGGCCATTTCCTCACCTTTTAATTTTCCATTGTTAGCAGTGCTAGGAAGGATGGTTCAGTCCGGGTTTGTGTGGACTTTAGGAAGTTGAACGAGAAAACCATTTCTGATCGTTACCCTGTGGCGTGGTTGCTAGATTTATTTGTTGAGATTGGGGCAAGAATATTTATTCTTCAATTAATCTGATGTGAGGGTACTTGCAAGTGGCGCTTAGTGAGGAGAGTCGCAAGTATACAGCATTTTCTCTGCCCAAGGGACATTATGAGTTCACACGAATGCCGTTTGGTTTATCAGGTAGTCCTATGACATTTACGAGGCTAGTGAATACAGTTTTGCATGGCTTGTTAGGGAAGTCCATTTTTGTACATGTGGATGATATCTTAGTTGCCACTGATTCTGTAGAGGAACATTGGTTCTTAGGGAAGCTTTTAGGAGGCTTAGGTTAGCGGGTTTGAAGGTAAAATTAGCTAAGTGTAATTTTCTGAAGAAGCAGATAGTATATTTGGGTCATGTCATTTCTAAAGAAGGGGTTAGAGTGAATGAGGATAAAGTTAAGGCAATTGTAGATTTTCCTACTCCCGAGAATAGGAAACAGATTCAGTCTTTCTTGGGCATAGCTCGATTTTTTCGTAGATTTGTGAAGGGTTTTTCTACTTGTGAAGGGTTTTTCTACAAACTGCACATCGTCCTGAGGGACGATGTGCAATTTGTATGGGGTGATGGACAGCAGTCAGCCTTTCAGAATATTAAGGATGCTTTAGTTAATCCCCCCAGTGTTGAAGTTTCCTGATTTTGAGTGTTCTTTCACATTGGTTACACATGCCAGTCACGATGGCATAGGGGCCTGCCTTATAAAGAAGTTTGATGGAAGACTCCATCCAACTGCATTTTACAGTAGGAAGTTAAGACATGGGGTAGTACTGAACGGCTATGGTTGGTAGTGGACAAGGAGGCCTTTGCCATATTGTCTAGTTTGGTTCATTTTGGATCTTTTCAATAAGCCAGATCTTTCCCCTAAAAGAGCTAGGTGGTATTTGACAATCAGGGATTTTGATGCCAAGCTTAGGAATGTAGAGGGTAGACATAATGATGTAGTGGACGCCCTTAGTAGAAGTTTTTCTGATTCAGATGGTTCTCATGTATGTTATGTATCTGGAGCTTGCATAGACTGGGATATTAGTTTAGTAGAATCTAAACAGGATGAGGATGAGGTTTTGGCAGACACAAAAGCGTTTCTTAGAGGGGAATTGTTTAGAAAGGGTTATAAGTTGCCTTTTTCGGGTCTTGAATTAGAGGGTAATTTGTTAGTTAGGAAGATTAAATACAGACTGAGAAATAGTGAGGATAAGGATGATACGACGTAAAGAGTTGTCCCAAGGAGTTTAGTACCTACGGTTCTGGATATTGTTCATTGTAGGTCTGGCAGTCCGCATTTGGGTATTGAGAAGACATATCAGAATATACGGGGATAATTCTTTTGGAAAAATATGCTTGCATCAGTGGAAGACTTTGTGAGAGGTTGTTAAGTTTGTAGTGCGTGTAAGCCTTCGAGGGTCACTTCTTGTAAATGGGGTTCATTTCCTATTCTCTGTAGACCGTTTTCTAGGGTCCATTTGGACCTACTGTCCAATTTCTGTGAATCTAGTTACGGCCATAGGCACCTGCTGGTCATTGTGGACGAATTAACTAGGTTTGTAGAGATTTTTCCTTTGAAGCATAAAACAGCGGAGGAGGTGTCAGTCGCATTCTTAATGGATATATTTGTCGTTATGGGGTTCCTGAGGTGCTGATTACAGATAATGGTAGAGAATTTGTGAACGAGATATTAGAGTGTCTTGCGGATGTAATGGACATTCGGAAAGTCACTATTATTCCCTATAGACTAGAAGCTAATGGACTATGTGAACGGGCCAATAGGAAGGTAATTGAGGCTCTCAGAATTACTGTAGGGGGCAATAATGTGAATTGGGATCAATATATTCCACAGGTTCAGCATAGCATCAATTCTATGGTTAGTGATACCATTGGAATGTCTCCTGCTGGGGCATGTTTAATTTACTACCTATTCCATTGGATGATGATACAGTTAAATCGCTGATCTCTACTGCTAAGGAGAGATATGCACGTCTTGCTAAGAATCTTGAGTTGAAAACTCAGGATATAGTTGACAGGAGCAATTCAAAGCCAGGTAGAGTTAAAGTTGCTGTGGAGGATAGGGTTTTTGTGAAAATAAATGTTAGGAATCAGTTGAATTATAAACTAGATCCTAAATTTGAGGGTCCTTTTTGGGTTGTAGAAGTAAAGAATAGGAATAGATTTGTTGTTTAGGATGAAAATACAGGAGTGTCACGGTTGACACATATCTAAAATTAAAAAGACGGGTTAATGGGAATCTTGTGGGTTAATTCCTGTGATGTACTGTTGTTTCTGATAAATTTTTTTTCTCTCTTTTGTTTTTTTTAATGGGTTTTAGAGGTGTGTGATTTGTAGTTTTATTTTAACTGGGGAAGACGTCTGTCCGTAGAATTTTACAAATCTTTAATAGTCCAAGTTCAGTTTTTTTTTTTTTTTTTTTTTTTTTTTTTTTTTGTTTTTTTCCTTTTCTGCATAAGTGCGATGGTTTGGAGTAGTTATTTTTTGTGTGTTGCAATAATGCCTGAGAGGAGAAAACTTAGTTAAATTAGGCACAAAATATCACAGAGTTTGTAGATACGTGTTTTTTTTTTTTTTTTTTTTTTTTTTTTTTTTTTTTTTTGATCTGGTAACTTTGATTAAAGAGTTTGAGGATATAGGATCAGCAAGGGATGAGCTTGGAGCATCCCAGAATAAAGTTCAGTTGCTCAGGAATTTTTTGGGTGAGATGAACACTGGACGGAATCTGTCTGATACGTTGCATTAGGGTCCAGGATAAGATTAAGAAGACTTAGGTTCTTCGACTTCTGAGGTTTCTTCTAGAAGGAGTAAGAGGACTGCACCACTGTTAATTGGAGCCGCTCTGGTCATAGGAACACTTAATAGTGTGTCAGTTGCTAATTTGGTGAAAGTTGAACAGGTATCGGCAGAATTAGCTAGCCAAGGTAAAACTTTGATAACTTTACGAGATAGTAATGAGAAATTATGACAGGGCTTTGAGACATTAAGGACATCTTTAAATGGGTTATTGGTCACAGTTGATAGGATGAGGGGTGACTTGGAAGTTACGGTAGTTTTGTCTTTTTGTCAAACAACCTTGTTGAATATTGAGAAAGAAGTGGAATCTGTATCATCAGAAATTCAAATATAGGTTAAGGCAGTGGTTGCCGCTTTTAAGGAGTGAATTTTTGCAGATATTCTACCTCTCTGGTCTTTAGAATCGACTTTAATGAATGCAGCATATCTGTATGGTTCACAGGTAATTTTTACTGGGGAGAATTTGTATCATTATTATTGGATTTTAAAAGTGAGTGTGTCTGATAGGGGGTTTTTATGGAAATTCCAGTTCGTAACTTGAAATCGTTTCATAGTAATATCAAACGACCTTTCCCTAGTGGTTTTAATGGTTCAGTAATAGTATGGAATAGTGAGGAGACTATGTACCTTTTGGGGGACCAGTTTCAATCCTCGGCTGTTAACTATAAGTCAGGGTGTGTTTTAGTTCATGATAGATACATTTGTGACAGTAGTATCTTTATGCTTATAAATATTGACTCCTGACTGTGACTTTTGAATGTTCCAACATGAGTACAAGGTGGCCTCTACGAAGACTCTCAATGCAGTGTTCTGCAAAGGATCCGAGATGTCCATCCTGTTCCATAATTCATCGGATACGTTCCTTCTGCAGGGATCCCGCTTCTTCAATGCGGCATGTAGACTGGTCACGCTGAAGTTTCGAGTCCTGTGCAAGAGTGTCTTCAACTCTTCTACTCGTATCTTCATACAGCATCTTCATGGGAACATCAAGTTGTTCCAGTGCCGCCTTTAAGGAGTGTGATCGCCACAATTCACCACTTCCTACAAAGCCAAAAGACAAACCTTTCCCTGTGCCGAATCAGTACCTCCTCATCTCTACTTAATCGGTGATTGGGGCCTTGTTGTCATACTCTTCGTGAAGTGGGGTATTTCTCATGTACGAAAACGTTGTGTGAGTAAACCCTCACCTGAAGATCAGCCTGCCAGAGGTGTAGCTGTCCATTTGGTGCACAAATCTGGCAATTAATGATTGCCATCTCCCTAGTGCTGGGGGCAGCACTTCTTTGTGGGGGCTGAGCATCTGAAAAGCTCCTAGGTCACAGATGTTTTATGAATTACAATACACAGTAGATGTTTCATTAATAAGTGTGGCTAAAGACATTGGGAAGAACCTTGAGAGAATGTTTAGCTGATGTCTGGCTTGCATCTTGATTAGAGAACTGTATACATGTCAGATGCACATTCTTGAGGCGTGAGAACATCCCTGCCTAGCGTCAAGACTTTGTGAGTTCGTTCGCCGGAAATGTCCAGGTTCCGGTGAATTCGTTCGTGTGTGTGTTTTTTGGGGGGCGGAGCCCAGGGTGTGAAGGGATTAGTTATCAAACAAATTGTCACTCGAAGATCAACACTGAAAATTGTTAGAGGCCTTCGGTGAGGACTCTGTGGTTCAAGACCTGTCGATTAAGACTGTGAACATTGCTGTTTGGGGATGTTTCATTGAGGAAGAGGTAAGATGTACTCATTGGGAATATACTGGACTTTGACTTACTTTGACCTTTTGTGGGGAAATAATTTAGAGAGAATAATTAGTTTAATATGGTGGACTTTAATATGTTTGATCAATTGGTGAACATTAGTATTCCATTTTAGTTCAGCTCTTGTTTCTTGCAATCCAGTTATGTTAGATCATTGTTAAAAAAATTATTTTGGGCAATTGCTTGTTTCGCTGTAGACCTGAGAGAGAGAGAGAGAGAGAGAGAGAGAGAGAGAGAGAGAGAGAGAGAGAGAGAGAGAATATGCGTGTGTATGTACGAACATACGTTACCAGTAGCCTTTTTGATGCGTTACCAGTAGCCTTTTTGATGCGGTCACTATCAAGCTACCAATAGATGGGACATCTCGACTTTTTAGCAAACGGTAAGCAATGACATGTACTGTCGATTGTGTAACATATATATATATATATATATATATATATATATATATATATATATATATATATATATATATATATATATATATATATATATATATATATATATATATATATATATATATATATATATATATATATATATATATATATATATATATATATATATATATATATATATATATTTGTGTGTGTGTGTCCGTGCGTGCATGTGTGTGTGTGTGTATGTTTGTAATGATTTTTGTATATCTTTATACAGTATTAGTAAATGAAATGGGGATCACTCGTTTCATTCACGTTCTATGTCTTCCCCAACGTGGACTTTCTTCCCCAAGTTCTTTTCCCTAGTGTCCTTGACCCAGCAGTACGCAGCACGAGCTCTGCCTTCTTCTCTCCTCATACCACTGCTTCCTCTCACTTGCCTCACTAACCACCCCGCCCCCTCCCTTACCCCCTCCGACATCTGGTGTTAGGAGCATCTGCTTCGTTGTTGTATCTGGAAGTGAGATCGTTACCGTTACGTTTTGATGTTATGGAGTGTTATCGTACATTCGTCTATCCTGACACTGGAGGACGATGCTCTTAACTGAACGCTGTGTACTTCTGTAGGTGAAAACAAGGAAGTCATTCGGGGTTAAGTAGAGAGATTATGATTTGGGTTATGAAAGGATATGACAGTCCTTAGTCGTATTATTGTAGGTGTATGTCCTTCCGTTGCATTATCAATTGTTGTTATTCATTGCGTTGACAGGTGGGTGATTGATATAGATTAAGCCGATCTTATGCCAGCATGAACCCTTACTTAAAGGCGGTCAGTAAGTCCCCTTAGGTGTTTAAGGGATGGAGAGGACTTGTGTAGACCTCTGCACTCGTACTGACCATCCGAGATGGTACGTTTACGGCTTAAAATTGTCCCTATAAATGTTAGAGCATCTGAAAATATATATGTAGTGACTATGTCTACTCAGCTGTACTTAAAGATGAAGCGCTATTTTCTTAATATATTCTACAATTTAATGGCAAACCTACTTAGGCAAAACCCTTTTTACCCGTGCTTTTCAAACTAGTAACTTTATTTTTGGTATAAGATTATTTCACAATGACGTGTACTAAATATTCAACAATTTTTATGTAGTTAAAAGCCAAATCAGTAAAATATGACCGCCTAACTAGGCCACTGAAGGATAAAATAACGATATGCTGTCAGTTATATATTGTATGCGTAAGTTCCTTCTGCTTATGCAAAAGAAATGTATTATCTTTGAACTATACTTTTGAAATGGTTCTCATAATTCACGAGCAGATATTCTGCTCGTGAATTTAAGAGAACCATTTCAAAAGTATGGTGTAAAGATAATATATTTCTTTTTCATAAGCAGAAGGAACTTATGCGTACAATTTATAACTGACAGCATATCGTTACTGTATCCTTCAGTGACCTAGTTAGGCGGTCATATTTTACTGACTTGTCCTTTAACTGCATAAAAATTGTTGAACACGGAAATAATGTAGACCTGTTCAGTGAAGAAACGATATTTGAAAAAAACTCACACTCTTATCAATCTTACCGCTACAAGCTCATGAAGATAACAGCGTGCTACATAAAAAAAAAGTAATTGAAATATTGAAAACACCCCATGGAAGTCCGATTTAACACTTATCAGCCAGATATCAATCACACAACATATAATTAAATGTCCTGCCAGATATTCTCTTCTAGCTTTCAGATGCGGGAGACGTTCCCATTATAACCCTTTCCATGACTAAAAGGTTGCGAAAATTTTTGAACAAATAATTTATTTCATCATTTATGTGTACTACTTTGTAGTAAGCTGTTTTCCTTTGTAAATACTGGCATTTGTTGTGAAGAGGAAAATACAGCACCGCGTGATTTTTTGTAGCTAATCGCGCTCTCACACAAACACACACTATGTGTGCAAGATCTATAGTTATAACGGGCAGGTTGTGTGAGAGTGCGGTTAGCTACAAAAAATCACACGGTGCAGTATTTTCCTTTTCACAACAAATGCCAGTATTTACAAAGGAAAAAACAGAATACAAAGTAATGCACGCAACTGATGGAATAAATTATTTGTTCAAAATTTTTCGCAACCTTTTAGTCATGGAAAGGGTTGTAATGGGAACGACTCCCGCATCTGAAAGCTAGAAGGGAATATCTGGCAGGATACTTAATTATATGTTGTGTGATTGATATCTGGCTAATAAGTGTTAAATCGGACTTGAATGGGGTGTTTTCAGTATTTCATTTTACTTTCTTTTATCCAACACGCTGTTATCTTCATGAGCTTGTAGCGGTAATATTGATAAGAGTGTGAGTTTTTTCAAATATCGTTTCTTCACTGAACAGGTCTATATTATTTCCGTGTTCAGTTGAATGTTGTAGATTTCTAGATTGGATAAACTTTACTAAATACGCAACAACAGTTATAACAAAAAATAAAAGTGCCATTATTACTACTTTAATTTTTCATGGTGAAATGTCAGCAGCAGTGTGGTAATAGCTGAGTATGCTGTGTGATTGACCGTTTTTTTCCACAGTTCCTTTCCAAATATCAAGACCAGAAGCGGTCCCCCTCCAGGCGAGGTGGGAATGTCTTCTGTCCGGCACTGGTTGTATGTTTCACTGGTAATTTGATGTGACAGGTAATCTCTTAGTTAGAAGCAATGCGGATAGTGTGTGTGTGTGTGTGTGATGGTGCCAGTAGTCAGACTGATGTATTGTATTACTTTTCAGTGGTAGGGAATCCAGTGTTTATGTGGCTCTGATATTTTTTTTTTTTCATTTTCTGTCTCTTTTTACAGGACATTTGCCATTTCTAAGTCGTTAAAGACTTTTTTTTTTGCCATTTTTTAATAGGAAATGAGAATAAATTTGAAAATGCCATAGGTAGTTTTGATCACATTTTTACAAGCTGGTTAAGGTTGATGTGAAAGAAACAAACTTCATCTTTGCATTTTCGGGAATAATTTTGGTCTTGTGGAAATGAATTTATTATGTTCTTACACTTAACAACTGATCCGATATAACATTACGCTGGACAGTTGACAGTTGTCGTAGTACGTACGTTATTCGATTCTAATTCAGAATTTCATTTTATTTTTGCAGGTTGGTGATGCTCATTCATTTGCCGTTATGGCATTCGTTGGAAGCCGGATAAAATTGAAGTAAGTGCAATGATGAGATCAAGAGTAGGAAAGGTCGATCTTATTGATGTTTATTTTTTACACTGATTTGAACTGTAAAGAGTTAAATCCGTACGTAAGCTCATTCTTATTAATTACGATACTGGCCTAAGTAAGGAAAGAAGAAAAGAAAGAATGCATCTCGATTGTTTTGCTCAGGTCTTATCTGAGGAGGCCAGCAAAATTTCCCTTGTTTTTATAAATATTTTTATTTGAGAATATATTGCACACATTTCCATAATTAATTCAGGACCATAAAAGATCTGTGTGTGACAGTCGAATGTTCGACTTTTTACATTAACACAAATATCAGGTAATTCTGAGAAATTATATGATACATTAGGTCATCAAGATATGGAAGAATTTAGATATTTTTGTGAAATAAAAGCTATAAACTTTATTTTAATGATGCTCTTCTGTAGGATGTGTTAATCATCCATGTTGCCAACGAGCGCTCTGGGGTTGGGTTGTAATTCCTATGACTTCTTTGCACCCTCCTTGTGACCTATCAGTGTTGTCCAGAGTATTGGACGAGATTTCTTGACTGGTAATTTTTGCCCATGTACTCGTAAGTGTCTGTGGAAATTGAACAAAGTTCAAGTGGGCGGGCGCTGGACTATAGTAATCTGTACAACGTTGTATTGCTGGAAGCTTTTTCTTGTTTGTATTTATTTTGTTCAACTATTAATTGTGGATGAACTTTTCGTGTAACTCTCTCTCTCTCTCTCTCTCTCTCTCTCTCTCTCTCTCTCTCTCTCTCTCTCTCTGTCCAGTAACCTTCGAAAAAGAAAAGGTAAAAAAAGATAAACTTCAAAAGCTTTTAAACAAAACTTTTGCTCGTGTTGAGGGAAAGCTGCTGCCACGAGGCTTCAACTTTTAACAATGTCAGAGAAGAAGAGGAGGAAGAAGTAGAAGAAGTGGAGGGGGGGGGAGAATGATGAAATATGTCTGCGCTTAGGTCGCTGTCACGTCGATATAGCGAAGTTATTAAGTCAGGTGAATATTGAGATAAGCCGAGGTTACGTGGAAAAGGGATGTTTGGACGTAGAAGAATATATGATGCTTCTAGTAATAATCGATGCAGTAGTAGCAGTAGTAAGTAAGTATACCTTAGTTTTACCAGACCACTGAGCTGATTAACAGCTCTCATAGGGCTGGCCCGAAGGATTAGACTTATTTTACGTGGCTAAGAACCAATTGGTTACTTAGCAACGGGACCTACAGCTTATTGTGGAATCCGAACCACATTATAGCGAGAAATGAATTTCTATCACCAGAAATAAATTCCTCTAACTCTTCATCAGCCGGCCGCGGGAATTGAACTCCGGCCCATCGAGTGACAGTCTGAAGCTCAACCGACTCGGCCAACAAAGGGCTAGTAGCAGTAGTAATAATAGTAATAGTAATATTCGTGATGACAAACGGAGTGACATTATCAAAGTTACAATATTCGCAACTACCATAGCGTACATGAGAGTGAGAGCTCATTGGCATAAAACATAGGGAATGGCGTGGATAATGTAAATTGAGCTTTTAAAAGATTTCCTTGAAATGGCTGTAGAATATATATATATATATATATATATATATATATATATATATATATATATATATATATATATATATATATATATATATATATATATATATATATATATATATATATATTATATGTGTGTGTGTGTGTGCGTGTGTGTGTGTGATTTATGTATGTATGTGTATATATATATTATATATATACACATACATAATGCTTTTTCCCCTTCTTTACTCTGGTTGTGACTTCACACAGTCGACTCAGCTACCAATTGCTTACCTAACTGTTTAAACCAGGAGAAGTACATCCATTGAGTATTAATAAAACGGGCTTGGAGTTTAATCTAGGAAGCTTATCAAAGATGTGAAAAAGGATTTGCTAGAACAGGAAGGCAATCTTCAGAGCAAAGTCTTAATATTCAGGTAAATGGTTAAGAAGGATTTTCGACGAGTGCCTTGTCAGGATATGTGACGTTGACAGAGGAGTAGAACTCAGGAGTTTTAAGAAAAGATTGCCATGTAAGTGGCGTTGGGGTATTTGGATATCCAAAATAGAAACACACTTTGTAACTGTTGTTATTTATCGAATCGATTGTGTTTTGTTTTTGTGAAGTATGGTTAATTTCGTCTCGTTGATTCCATTTGAGTAAAGACCATATGATTGTAGATTGCTTTTTAAAATGTTGGTTGACAGGATTTTTGAAGACTTGTGGTATGATTTAAGCAGTATTATTGCTCTTCAAGGGATAATTGAACTCAGATATGGTTGATTCACTCGCATTAAGAATTACTTTTCTGGCCTCAGATTGCTCTGAACTCATTTGTTCCAAGTCACAACTTTCAGAATTGAGGTCCTCTTCGAAGTAATGATTTTGGATTGACTGGCAAGATATAACAAGAAAAAATGAAATCAGAATCAAGAATGCATTTCCTTCACATAAGAAAGAATCCCAAGGTTGCACGAAATCTTACTCACGCACATGGTCAGTAGGGGATTAATTCTTGATCTCGTTCCAATAAATCCAGTGAAAAATTACAGCCGAATTATGTATATATATAAAAAATTCTAATTTCTTTATGATGAAGGAAATTTGCATTTAGAGGACAATTCGTTACTTTAAGAATAACTAAGGGATATGCCAGTAACCCTGCAGTTCAACGGATATCTAATGATTGGCCTCTAGGCTGCTGATGCTATAGGTCACTGAACTGATATACTAATACTTTCCAGGTGTAACTCAAGGCTGTGGATCGATTGAAGTTAAAATTATATATATATATATATATATATATATATATATATATATATATATATATATATATATATATATTGTATACATATGTGTGGGTTTGTTTTAATGAGTAGAGATTAACGTTACCAGTGATTCATGAATTCTGAATGTTTGGGCTACTATGGCCCATTCTGAATGTAGATTTCTACAGCCTTTGAAATACAGTTTTTTATGAAAATTTTTAAACAAATCTTCAGAGGTTACTCTTTTGTAAGGTTATTATTATTATTATTATTATTATTATTATTATTATTATTATTATTATTATTACTTTTCTTCAAAGTAATCTCCAGGCTAATTCCCAATGAAGAGACGACAAATACAGTTAAATAGACTTTATGATGACGATCCCTATTCATATGGAACAAGCCCGCAGGTGCCATTGACGAAATACAGGCTTCCAAAGAATATGGTGCTCATTTGAAAGAAGTAGCAGAGGTAATAGGAAGTACAGAAAGAGGAGATCAGTTGTTAGAAAGAAAAATAAATTAACAGATTAATAACTGGATAAAAATTTAAGTAAGTTATTAAAATGCAAAGAGAATTATTGTAGGGTAGCAATGCATTGCTTCTTTGCTTGAAAACTGTTATAGTCACCTTGTTATAGATGGTTCAGTGGTACTGAAAGGAAGTTAATTTATACACTTGGAAAATTTATAGGATTTTTATTATTACTATTTAATAGTGTGAAAGTATCAAGTGCATAACACAGGGCTCTTCCTCTTCAAGGATCAGCTTCTCCTCCATGCCTGTATTGGAAATAAGGAAAATATACATAAATCGTAAAGCTTTGGAATTTTAATGTTAATTGAAATGTAAGAAGATTATTATTACAGGAAACATTTATACAGGAGTAAATAAACGTGTTACCTTAACTGTGACCAGCTCAAGGACAGGAAAAACTTGGCCAGACAACCATATTAACAATGATGTAACACCCTTATAAGTTCCCATCTATAGAAAGATAATATTCTTCAATTTTGTATTTTAAATCTTTTTATGACAATGAAAACGAAATCTTAGCTTATATGTACAATACTATAAATAATGTAACCCCCAGCAGAGCTTCAAACCCACTGCAAGGACAAGTAAAATCCTTCAATATACAAAATTGTATAAACAAATGTAATCGTACTCAACCAATTGCAGGCAGGAAGGTCATTAAAAGGCAGAAACAAAAGCTCAAAGAGATTACTACGATTGCCATTAAGTATTTGCCCTAACAATACTCGGTACTCACCGCAGTCCATCCAAGCAAGAAGTGTGACGCTGATGCTTCGTAGAAGTCCGACACCGTGATGGACCATAAACCGAAGGGCCAGAGAACATCCAGGTGGCCGCAAAATATGGAGTCACAGGGATGTATACAGTATATATACATATTATATACAAATCCCTCGTGAGGGACCCTTGAATCAATGTAATATTAACAGAGCATTATGTCAGACTTGTCGAGACTCGTTCAATTGAAGACTGGCTCATGCTGTATACAGGCTTATACTGGCTCACACTGCCGGCTGGCTCTAACAGAAATCTCGGACTCTTCCCTTATCGGCGGGTCTCGACGCTCCCTCGGAAACAAGAAGAATACAAAGAGAGGAGGAGTCAAATAATTCCCAATTATCATTGTGGCCGCAGGAAGGACAGTAGACTGCACCAAGTATTTTTAAATAACAATAAACAAACTTGAACAGTTACGGATCCTTCCTGCCACCGTTGGAAAGTACTCCAGAAATAACTAGAATTCTGTATAACATCCTCAGGGAGGCTATTCCACAGTCATTAAAGCTATGTAGATCACCGATAATTACATGTATGCATACATAAACAGCAATTTAAGAAATAAGGAAATATGAGGCAACGCGCATTCCCCTAGCTCGTATGAGTTATGCTTTTGTTCAAACTTTTTGGTCTTTGCCGATGAAAATCAATATAACGAATTTGCGAGCTTTGAAAAAGTAGTATCTTGTGTTTTCAGTTTTTTACGAGTATTTTAAGATGCAAAATGAATACTGCAGTTAGGACTGGTTATGAGTGTACACTCAACCATTTTCCTTTATTTATTTATTTATTTATTTATTTATTTTTTTTGCTTGGGTTTTAGGTTGGAAAAAATCTAAAGTTGGATTCTGTTACCCGCTGCAAGCACACGCGTGTCCAAGTAAAATTTAAGAGCGGAAAATGTACCCAAATATTCCCTTCTTGACATCAAAGCGAGCAAAAGGTGGATTCCTAAATATGTTCTGAGTGCAGTTGCTTCAGATTTCCTAACCACCGGCGTTCATTACACACGACAAGGAAATTTAAAATATATATATATATATATATATATATATATATATATATATATATATATATATATATATATTGTGTGCACACACATGTATGTGTATATAGACATTATATATATATTATATATACACATATACAGTATATGTTTGTGTGAACTCTGTCAAGTTAATGTATTTTGATTTTCATAAATGCGGAGGTCATTCTATGCACATTTTCGTGCCTTTATTCTTCCACACTCGTGTGTGCGTGTGTGTGTAGCTTACTGACAGCGTGTATAACAGTGCGACCTATTACTGTGGTAGTGAACTTTATGACGATGCTCCGATAACCTGAATACATGCAAAGGTGTTACACATGAGATTATTCGATGCAATATCGCCCGTAGGAGCGGTGAGACGACGTTTTGTGTGATTCACTGTAAAAAAAAAAAAAAAAAGCAAAATAAAAAATAACGCCCGTGGAGCGAAAACATCCGCTGAGAGTTAATTAGAAAATATGAGACATAACTTTCGAAAACATGCCTCGTTAAGGCAGGCTACGATAGCACATCTAAATAAGGCAGTTGAGATTCCTCTTTTCCAACTTTGAGCGCTAACGTCTTCCGGCTGAAATTCCTCCTCAGGAAGAAATTCCTTCTCATGAAGACGAAGGAATTCCTCCTCAGGAAGAATAAATTCTCAAGGAAGAAGACGCTGTCGAACCCGTTATCCCTCTGCACCTCCCCCCAAGCCTCCCACTCCTTGAGTAAACAGCAGTTTCTGAAAATACGTTTTGATAAACTACAGTTTTTCTCTCTTTGGTACTCAGTTTTTTTGTGTGTATTCCAAACATTTTCTTCTTCATTGAAGGCTTTTCGATGTGCTTTGAAGTTTATTTATATTTCCGTTGAAATAGAAACACTGGTATTGTTTACGGTTTCCATTTTTGAGGAAAGATAGTCAATATCTAAGTGGATCTGTTAGAGTTCGTTGGCCTACGTTACTTTTCCATTAATTTTCGTTTCCTTAGTTGTATCTAATATAAAGAATTTTGTCTCCAGACAAAATTCTTGATGGTTGATACAGTTCGCATTTTCTGTTCTTTTTTCGGTAACGATGTAAAAGTATCATGATGTGACATTTTCTTTGCCATTTTATTCTTATTCCTAACTTATCTGTGGTATTCAGATTCTGTTTACCTTGCTTTTATTTTTCCTTAATGTTTGTATCTCCCGTTAGTATCCGATTAGCCAACCTGGTAGTCCGTGGGAATTGAGCATATGGTAAAAATCACTGTCTTGTTGGACGATGTTTGGCTTGTAAACCATAATAAGCCAGCCGTGAAACCCTTTGATTCTCAGCTCCCAAACAACCTTAAAAAACATCTTCTACATTAAGTAACTTGATTAAAGAACTTGTTCGATTGGTACGCTTTTCAGACCTTGTAACTTATTGATTCATTTACGGGAAGCGAAGTCTTTCATAGAGCTGTTTTCTTCCATAGAAGTATGGAGCTGTGTTATACAGTAAAACTCGTCTTTTCTTCTCTGTATCGGCTTTGTTCCTCTCCTTCCTCACATATCCGTGAAGAGGTAAAAGTTAAAAGAAACTTACAAAGCCAATTATTTCGCTCTGGAAGTTAACGCATGAAGTTACCTTCTTCCGCCAATTTTCTATAAAATTGTGTTGATATTATGTTGTTCCCCCTCTCTCTCTCTCTCTCTCTCTCTCTCTCTCTCTCTCTCTCTCTCTCTCTCTCTCTCTCATTTGTCTTCTGAAATTAGTTTATCAGGAAGTAAAACAAAATATTAATGATAGCATTTTCCTGAAAAATATTTCGTGGCATTTTTACTGAGGTTTTTGTGAATTCCATAATGTCTCTGCCAATGAAAAAATATCAGAATGTTCTTAGTTCAGTATTTTGTATATTTCTTGAAACTAGTTCTGTTGATTTTTTTTTTGCACTTCCAGCACATAGAATCCTTCACTGTAAATTTATAACATTTAAGTTTATTCCTTCAGTATATTTTCTAAATTAGGTGACTTTGAAATCTTCGTCTCAAAACAAAAAGTTTTAAAGAGGCATTATTGTAATTTTAGCTATGATTTTATAATCGTCCCAAAGTTTGTGATTTCAAAATGCACCTTACAAAGTGATAGTTCCATCTGCCACATAAACATAGGTAAGGGAAATGATCAAACTTAGAAATGGTCACATGTGGGGATGCATAATACCATACAACTGTATAATTCAGAATCTTACCTTAGAGTTTGGTTACTTGAATATTGAAGCCAGACGCATAAATGACTACAATGAGTTGTGTATTTACTTCTGGATGACAAGAAGGAAAGAAATGCATCAACTTTGGGAATCTGGAATTAGAGGGGACGGCTCTCCAGTGTGAAATAACATTTGGTCTCTTGGCATTTCTGCAAATTGAACAGAATACGATAACCTTTTTGATATGCTAGTGATCATATGTCGAGTAAATGTTGGTTGAGGTTTCGATTAGGTAGGTCTGAAGTTCAAGAATCTGATAATCTTTGGAAAATGTATTCCGGAAGTTTTTTTTTCCATATTGTGTCACACTGTGATACATCTGAGATAATCAGATTGTTGATTAACTGTATATTATAGTAACTACAGTAATATAAGTCACTAGAACATTCGTTTGATTACTACTGTCATCAGTGGACAAAAATGGAATTGAAGATAGTCATGTGTTGTAATATGGGTAAACTCTGTCGTAAAGGTGTTATGTTTTAGTTATGTCATCAACGCAGTACTTAATGTAAAAGAAGTGGACACGGTCAGTCAAACTGTTACGGGCGCACTATGTCATGTTGGAAAAGCATATGCCGAGTGTTAATAGGTTTCATTTTTCACAGGCTTATAAAGGAAAAAGAATATAGTTTGAGTGTTATCACATTTTAGACGCCTCTTTATGCCAGTTCACATTCAACCAGTGTCAGTTGTCTGTGGCATTTTTATAGCCGATGTTGCTGTCGGTTTGCTTTTAAATAGGAATGATCTGTTATTTGTCATTAATTAAAATATGGGTGTAGTGGGAATCCACAACTGTAAATATGTACAGAAATGTTCCATGATCTTTAATTTGGAAAAAAAATTGTTTTAAATGGGGAAAACGTAGGTCTCTTGCAGGAGGACCATTTTTATAAAAAAATTTTTCTTAGCTCTCTCGTCAGTGTCGTTTTGGTAAAATTATCTTTGTTAGTTTAATTTAGTCTTAATTTAGAATTGGAGAAGTTCCTCATTGGACGGGTTGGTATCGTCCTCGGCTAGCACTCTGCTGGGCCCGTGTTCAATTCTCCGACCGACCAATGAAGTATTAGAGGAATTTATTTCTGGTGATAGAAATTAATTTCTTGTTATAATGTGGTTCGGATTCCACAATAAGCTGTAGGTCTCGTAGCTAGGTAACCAGTTGGTTCCTAGCCACGTAAACTAAGTCTAATCCGTCGGGCCAGCCCTAGGAGAGCTGTTAATCAGCCCAGTGGTCTGGTTAAACTAAGGTATACTTAACTTTTTAGAATTGGAGACTTATGATGAGCACGATCACACCTTTTAGTATTTGTAGCCCCAATTAGATCACCACAGTTACGTATTATACCTTCAAAAATGTTTGCATTACGGTATTTGGGTGGCTTAACTTTCAGCGCTGATATTTAGTCTTTCAAGGAAAACGGACGCATTCCTGAACTTGTAACTGGAAGAGAATCTTACAGGTTTTTTAAAGTAACTTACTGATGATGGTCAATGCACTAGAAGTAAACAGTTATTATAGTTTTTAATTCCTTTAGTTTTCGTGACCCCATGATCGTAAAAGTGGAGCAGGAATTTTTATTTTTACAGTGACTTTTCCCGCCAGTTTACTAAAGGAAAAGTAGATGATTGTAAGACGACCTCTAAACGGACGTAAACGCGCCCGCGCACACATTTACACACGTGTGTGTTCATCCTGTAGGTTGGTAGAGCCCGTCATTACACCTCATGCGATGCACTGTAGGCATTACTTGAGTTTCTTTTGAGTGTCCCTTCAGCCCTTTGTTGCAACCCTTTCATTCATGTTACTGTACCCCCGTTTATGGTCTCTCTATTCCATCTTACTTCCTAATGAGCACCATATTCTTTGGAAGCTTGAATCTCAAGTCAGTGGCCCCTGTGGACTTGTTCCATATGAAAGGGTTCGTCTTCGGAATAACAAAAATAATAGTGATGATAATCTTACTTTCCTGTCCCTTCTAACAGTCATTTCATAGTTCAGCTGAATGGCCTCTTAGGTTCCAGTACTTGGCCTTTGTATGTTCATATAGATTCCTAAGTAGCTTTGATAATTCATATAGATTCCTAAGTCGCTTTGATAATTCATATAGATTCTTAAGTAGCTTTGATAACCATGTTCAGCTAAGGAATTTCATCCGTAGTTGTCTTCGATGCTGAGCTAGTGAAATCAACTTCAGAAAAGTCAGACTGGAAGAGATTAGTCCTTTTTCTTAGCAGGTGGTCTAATCTCCCATATCTTATGCCCTAGAGAGAGAGAGTGAGTAAATTAAAATGGACTTTCTCATAAAAGAATGATATTTCAAACTCGATGATGCTATATGCCTTTAAAATGTTTTCAGGGTAGTCCAATTTGTCGTCGTAATTTCATCTTCATTCAAGTTTTTTTACCATGTTTGTGAGAAACGGCGTTGGTGCCGTCCTCTGACACCAACCTCTGATATCACTGAAAAATAAGTTG
>NC_089744.1:25960000-25965000 GCF_040412425.1 Macrobrachium rosenbergii | reverse complement strand
GAAAATTATTTACCTAATAATTAAATTATATTATTGTAGTGAAAATACATTCCTTCTAGGTAAGGTCTGCTATTTAGTATTTTATCGAAAAATAAAGCTTACGAGTTATTTTCTCTCACTCACTGTTTAAGTTAGCTCTACGTAGGAAGTTTTGTTTTATGGTTCAGGTATCAATAAAGACGGGCTTAGTGACTTGCAACAATTGATGAGGTACTGGAAGATTGAGGAATGTGAATTTTAGTAGTTGGAGCAACAAGTGATGAGGTACTGGAAGATTGAGGAATGTGAATTTTAGTAGTTGGACTGCTCGTCCTTGTTCCACCAATACCATAGATTTTGACAATCAGATTTGACTCACTTCTGCATGAAAAGTGTAAGTGAAGGCTGACTCACTTGTTTAACCTTTAAAGATTTTGTTTGCATCCCGACAGCTACTAACCATTTCTCGTCGATAAAAAAAAAAAAATTCTGTGACAGTGGCGATCTGACATTAGTAGATGTGCCCTACGAATACATTTTTCCCTTGAATGATTTATTTTTTGTCATTCACTTATTAATTGATTGTTAGTTTTTGAAATGTTCTCTTATTCTAGTTTATATTAGACATACATCACACCTCTTTGTTGGTCATTATATCAGCATCTCTAGCTAAGTGGTCAGAGACTGATTACCTGGAGAACCCATTGGTACCTCTGATGACATAGTGTAGGTGTGAGCGAGATACTTGGTAACTAGTTAGCTGCACTGGGTCGCAAGTAGAGAAGATATGAACATAGGAAAATGTTTTTAAGAACTGGGGGAATAAAACTTTTAGCCACCACTTTGATGGGACAAGGCATATATTTAAACATTTTTAAGAACTGGGGGAATAAAACTTTTAGCCACCACTTTGATGGGACAAGGCATATATTTAAACATAATATGAATGCATATATGTGTGGATGTTTACAGATGTTTATTCACCAATTTGTTTTTCCTTTCCATTTTGGAAGGCCATGTCAGTTTTACATGGAGTCGATTGTTTTGCCTAAAGCTGACACAGTATCATTTTGGTATTTATTGTATTAAAAAAAGCAAGCATAGGTTGCAGAGAGAGAGAGAGTGTGTGTGTGTGTATGCATGTATGTATGTATGTCAGAAAGAAAGATTGCGGTAAATATTTTAAAATATTCAATAATATCATTATATTGATCTTGTTCTTGCGAAATTTCTCGACAATTTGCATGCGGCCTCATGTCAGCTGTCACACTACTTTTTGCCACATATAACCAGTAATCCTGGTCGAACAGCTTTCAATAACCGTGTCTTTCTCTTTGAAACTTTTCTTTGTTCCTTTTTTTTTCTTTGTAGTCTCTTCAACCTTTCGTCCTTCGAGAGAGCCAGATGTATCCCGTCTTTCAGTTAGGACTCTCTCTCTCTCTCTCTCTCTCTCTCTCTCTCTCTCTCTCTCTCTCTCTCTCTCTCTCTCTCTCTCTCTCTCTCTCTCTCTCTCTCTCGCCCTTAGTTAAGGGCAGTGACTTCAGTGTCCCATTGGAGTCTGAATAAAAATTCATTAATTTTTCGGAATTAATATTTTAATGTTTGCGATGCAACTCTCAAGATTTCATGATCGTTTTTCTTATTGGCTTGAATTCTGATATTATTGGAATAAGACTGAGTTACCTTTTTGTTTTCATATAATCGTTATCTTTTTCATTTTTATTCTTGGTAGGGGCTACTTTATCTTCTGGGTTCGAGCTAGTGATAGCATTTGCCGTAAGGGAATGGAGTCATATTGACGTGAAGGCAGCCAATTGAGCTAATGGTGTGAACTCCTTTAAACGAGCTTGAAATTCCTTTCTGCAGTTTAAACGAATACTTTCACGTTGATATGTAGATTTGAGGATAACTATCGCTCTCTCTCTCTCTCTCTCTCTCTCTCTCTCTCTCTCTCTCTCTCTCTCTCTCTCTCTCTCTCTCCGAAAAATTAATAAATTTCTATACAGACTCCAATGTGATACTGAAGTCACTGCCCTTATCTAAAGAGAGAGAGAGAGAGAGAGGTATATTTTATTGGATGTTTGGATTCGCACAACTTTTTCTCGTAATGAAATTCATTCTTGCAATGAATTCTGCTTATGTAGAATTCAAGTTCCAAGTTAGTTTCAGATATCTGCTATGCTATATACACACACACACATATATATATATATATATATATATATATATATATATATATATATATATATGTATGTATGTATGTATGTATATAATTCATTCATTTAGCAAATACTTCCGTAGAATTCAAGTTCCAGGTTAGTATCTGATTACCTGCTTATACGAGCAGAACGGAATTCTGAATCGATGGCTTTTAGAAATTTATATACTTGTGAAAGAATGAGAGGAATGTTTATGAACGGATGGAATTTTCTAAACATACTACGGCGCTGGATGAAGAACTTGTCAATACTTGTTCCTTGAATTTATATGTTTTCATGACGTATCCTTCATTTAAATACCTTTATACACTCATTTAAGTAAAATTTTAACTATTGCAGGTAAATTATGGCTTGCCTTTAAGTCATCGCGTAAGTGTTTAGTTTTATTGCGTTTGAGAACGCTATAAAGTAAGATATTTTGCCTCTAGTATTATTAGTGGCCCAGGTTAATTAGACAAGATTGACCGAATGACTACACTTGGTTGATACGCTCAGTAAAAGATCGAATAATTGGGCTTATGGAAGGCGAACGTATAAATAAATCCTTTGTCAGTCAGAAAAAAAAACCCCTTGGTTTACACAATGGAGTTCCCCTTCAACGCCTTCCCCAGGCAACTCCTCTTGGGAGACCGGAACAAAAAGTCCATGTCCCCTCTTTCACCAGCAGCCATAAGTTACTAAGGCCACCCGGAGGTCTTAAAGTAGAGGTGTGTATATGTGGGCAGTGCATTTGGATATATGTAACACGTTGTCTTACTCGAGTCATATCTATTCGTTCTTTTCGTCACTTGTTCTGCTAATGAAGTAAAACTTCTTATCAATATTTGTTTATGTTTTGGTTGAAGTGGGCCCTTCTGGTGGTTGTTTGCCGTTTGAATTGTCGGACGGAACTTCAGGCGCCATAGTTATTGTGTTTTTATCGTTGTAACAACAACATCAGCAAAGCATACACATTCGTTTTTAATGTAGGGCCACTTCTCCAAACAGAACTAGGATGGTCTATATGTAAGTGTGTGTGACACTTCCATACATTTCCTGCTGAACCGAGATGGGCCAACTCGCTTCTCTCGCAACTCTTCTATATTGTAACTGTTTTCACTAGTCTATCCTCCTCTACTCTGTCCGTATGGGAAAAAAGTCTCAAAAGAGCTATGATCCATCTTTTCAGGTAAATATAACCTTTTTTTATCAATTCAGTTTATTCTTGAGTATTGTGCACAAGCAGTTTATCTCTTTTCGCTCTTATTCAGCATTTACAACTCACTTTCATAATTTTTTTCAACAATCGCTTCATACATCCCAATTTTGGCTTCTTAAGATTCTCCTCTTCCAAATCTTTTGCATCTATCCCACCTTGTATCGCTAATATATATATATATATATATATATATATATATATATATATATATATATATATATATATATATATATATATATATATATAATGTAAAAAAATGTATCTCAACTTTGTAGCGAAAATATTATGACATTGAAATGAACGTTTTATTATTGCAGTGAAAGGTAATGATGAGACCCTGCCAACATTTTGATTACCATTTTGTGCCCGTTTTAGAGGGTTTGTCGTCACCTATCTGATGGATTTATATTTTCCACTTTTCCTTCCTTGACTCGCTTCCGGTCTCCCTATGAAAAGGTCCCCAGCGCTGAGAACAAACGAATTTGATTATTTTTTTTTTTATTGTAGAATCCCAGCCGTGACCGGAAAGAATGGAAGACAATAAGACCCGAGGGAATGAAGATAGAAGACGAGAGTGAAAGTGAAAGGAAGCCCGGATGAAATGGAACTAGCCATTGTCCAATAACAGACAAATTGGATGCCATTCTTTGACTGCCGTCCCCTCCCCTCCATCCACTATCCTACCCTCCCACCCTCTCCTGGGTGCAGTCTTACCCGTCGTCACCAGTTAGAAAGAGACGTAAAGAAGGCCTCCATTGTGATTTTGTTTGCGAATTAAACTTTTAGGTACACCTGCTTTCGTGCCGGTTTTGTTGTTCTTCGTTCTTGTTTTTCTTACTGTTATTATTTGTAAGAAAACATTTTCCATAAAACAGGGTGGATATAGAACCAGCCAAGATATTCGCCACCAATTCATTAATGTTCTTGAGACACGTTGATGTCACAAATCCTTTCTGTGAGCTCCCTCTGTAGTTACTTATCTTTTGTGATTCCTATTTCATATACAGTTTTAACGTCCTTTTCCATTCTTTAAACTTCCCTGCTAGTTTATATCCCCTATCTTCCTCATATTCATAGATTCTCAGAACCTCGTTACTAATAGTTTATATCCCCTATCTTCCCCATATTCATTGATTCTCAGAACCTCGTTACTAAAGTATATTTTCAAATTTTTTTAACTTTCAATAATGTCAAGAGCTTTTCTTCTCTATCACCGTTCAACACATTACCATAATAAAACATCAGCCATAAGGCCACAGTCTGTTCTCAACCTGATTTTTAATCCCTTCATTCATAATGTTGGAGAGCCCCGGTAACAAGAGAGCAGTGTTTCGTATCTACGTTTACATCAAAACATTCACTGTTTATCCTCTCACATACCCTTCACTTTCATTTAAATCTTCTAATTACTTAATGAATCTGGCCTATAACCATATTCTTGGTAGTATACATTCATATCAAATCTCCATATATTTCTTGCTGATTATCTTATACTACCTTTCCATAGCAAGCACTTAGTTCACGTATCAATCTCCTTTCGAGGGATAGTGCTGTCAGTGCACCTCACGCTGTGCACTGTAGGCATTGCTTGAGGTTCTTGGCAG
>NC_089744.1:25945000-25955000 GCF_040412425.1 Macrobrachium rosenbergii | reverse complement strand
TCCATTTCCAGTATTCCCCAACGGTCACAGGGAAGCTGTGCAACATCCAGAAGATCATTTACATGCAGCACAAAGTAGAGGAAATTAATTGACATTTGTCAACGTCATCGGCCAGATTAATCCTGTGTTTAGGTCATTTTCTCAGAGACGAAAGGGTTAAGAGAGAGAGAGAGAGTAAACATTATTTTACTTATTGGTGATTATGTTTCGGTGGGTGTGCTTCTTTGTGCCTCGTACTTTGGAGAGAGAGAGAGAGAGAGAGAGAGAGAGAGAGAGAACTGTTACGATTTCCGATTAGAAGTTAATCATGACTCTATTGGAGTGGATTAACTTTGATAAATGAACAATATTGGCAAGGTGATGACTGTGCTCCGTTCCATCTCTCTCTCTCTCTCTCTCTCTCTCTCTCTCTCTCTCTCTCTCTCTCTCTCCAACACATATTTATATACATATTGAGTATATATAGATTGTATATATATTTATAATATATTTATAATGTATATATATGTGTGTGCGCGTGCGCGCGCGAGTATATGTGTATATGTATAGACATTTATATGCACATCAAATATAAGTAAGGGGCTTGTATGGTTGTCGCTTCATGTACGTTTTCCTTTCCTCTGTTTCGAAAATGTGATTAACTCTTTCCTTTATTCGTATATACCCGGCTTCCTTGTCTTTTCCAAGTGCCATAGTTCTCTAAATATAGTTTTCAATCTTAACCCGATATTTTAATTTTACTTCTTAGTTGTATATATGTTTTATTTTATTGGACTGTTATCTTTTCTTAAATTTTGTTGAACTTTACCAAATTAATGAGGAGTGTGTGGCCATGTTTTATAATTGTAATGTTTATTGATACCTATTTTTTGTGTGGTTGGTGGTATCTGTGCATGCATATACAGTACGTATACTAAGGCATGTGTGGTATATAAGCAAAATTTGCTTGTAATCGTCATGCTTGTTCTTGGACTCACGCTGTCATTAAGCAAAACAATCACTCGTAGGTAATTTTTTCAAATTATTTACAACACACTTTCCTTCATTTTAAAGTTAGGATTCATATTTTCTAGAAAACTTCCTCCCTAATCAAACGGAAATTTAACACTGGAACTCGTTTTCCCCTTGAAGTAACGAAAGACAGTCAAAAACTAACATCTTGCATCTGCTGCGAGTGGACACAGTTTTCTAGATTGACGCCGTCTATGAACTTCCTAGAACACATTTAGTAATCAAAACAGTCTCTTGGCTATCCTAGATTCCAGCTCTCAGGGATAGCAAAGGATAAGCATTTTTATTTGATCGTTGGTAGTCCAAGTTTATACTCAGGTTAGCATGGCAGAATCTCGGATCTCACAATATTTTACTCTTTTAAAAGGTTTGATTATTGTTTCAGTGCTTGGAGATTCACACAGTTAAGGCAAATGCTACTTGATTCAGTAGGTTCGGTTAGATGAAACAGTTTAAGTATCGATGTAGACCTCATTTAAAATTAAGAAGTAGTTGAGATTAGCATGCGCAATGTTCTCATTAGCTTGGATGTATGAAGTGACAGAAAGGGAAGACGAATGTCCACTAACGACTCTGCAAAGCCTTGTGACCACTAAAATGACACACCATTTACGTCGGCCAAGTGCATCATTAATTACTTTTCGCTTTTGTCCAAGCCCTGAAAGTCTTATAATTCACTTTCGTTCTCATTCTGCCAGGAGATGCTGGTTATTTAAGTCTTGGAGAAAGAGAGTTCGAAGGGTCAAAACAGAAAGGTATTTTGCCGAATGCCATTACTTCCTTTATCTCAGGCCCTTGTTTCTATCCTTTATACGAAGAAATAGAAAGAGCTTCCGTGACATATCTCCTAACACTCTCTTCGAGGTCAGACTGAAATGGGTTAGTGGAAGAAAGGCAGTTGTCAAAGTTCAGAGGTTCTTCTTGGAAAGGGGGTTGTCACAGTGTGGATTTCGTGGGAGAAGGGGCTGTTGGCACAGTATTGGTATTGTAAAGAGGTCTGTCACGGTGAGGAGGTTAGGAAGACCAGCTTTTGATAGTGGCAAGGGACATCAGGATAAGAGTCCATTGTTTAAAGGGCAAAAGGAGGATTGGAGGAAACCTCAAGTAAAAGAAAGTTCAAATTGCCGTAATGAGTGAATTATTGGAGATGAATGTGGCTTAAACATTGTACAGTCAGTTTCAGTTATTTAGCCTTCGGTTCCATGATATCCTTTTTAGGTATTTTTGTTCTGTACATGAGCCTTGTGCAATTAAGCGAGGATTGTATCTATATCTCTGTCCATATGTTGGTGTGTGTATATATATATATATATATATATATATATATATATATATATATATATATATATATATATATATATATATAAGGTGTGTGTATATTTATATACATGAATATAATTATCGGTTTATTATCGTGACTCCATGTCCTCCGGGGATTAATTTATGATTACTCATAGTCTTAAACATCTCTGGACTTTGACCTTGAAATCTTGGATAGTTCCGAAGCTAGAATAAGAAAAATTGAGAGCTCAATAGGATCTTAATAAGGGAAGGAAAGTTCCAAAGCTTGCTCCGGTCCAGTAAAAGCAATTAAATATTTTGTTTCAGAATCTGTTGTCAGTATGAAGTGCCTGATTTTGACATTTAGTGTGCCTGAGTCAGTGACCAGCAGCACGTTGTTGTTATTATTATTGTTTGTTTTTTGGCATTCTTTTGAGAAAATACAGAGGATAATGAGGATAATAATTAGTATGAAATTGCATTACATAATTACTGTCAAAATTTTGTCTATAACATTTTCTAAGATGGTTTGTAGGCACCGCTGTTATTATTAGAAGTGATAATAATTTTAATTGGTTATCAACGTTATATTTTAGCTTAATAGTACATCTTGCTCGTTGTATTTCCCAGGTTTTTTCTCTTTACTTATTTTAGTAATAGCTACCATTTATTCACAATAGTATATGGAGAGGAAGCACTGGAAGGTATGACGTAATTTAAAATTAAGGTATTTGAAATTCGAAATATAAACTTTTTGGGAGTGAAAAGATCAGTAAATAAATGAAACGTAGGTATACCTACGTTTCATTTTTACCACTTGATAAGGGAAATTTTGTTTCCAATATATTCTGAAGAAAATAGAGGAGTGGGGTGTTTTAATTTTCACTACATTCTTCCTTCATCCCGTTTTTCTTTCCCTCTGTCTCTTCTTCAGACGTGGTCTGGATGAGGGTTTAGGGATGAATGTAATATTCTTTTTTAGAGTGCTCTGAATTTTGCTTTTATGGAAGTCGTTCCTCTGCGCTATCGTATGAATAAGGGTGCCTAAGTTATTGCTAATAATTTGGCATTATAAGATTGCAGCAGAGATTCAGACATTCTCTCTCTCTCTCTCTCTCTCTCTCTCTCTCTCTCTCTCTCTCTCTCTCTCTCTCTCTCTCCAGTTGGAATGGAGTCGTGATTGGTACTATTTATGAAATATATGACTTCAGCATGTTATACAGTCACTATCATTGTTAACGACGCATTTTGAAGTCAAAGATTCATTGGTCATACATTCTACTGAAGTAAAATTTATTTGGGTTGTGTATAGCTGTTTACTTCGAGAAAATAATAAAAGTAGTGACACTTATCATCTAGAAGATATTTTAAAATTAATATTTCAATGAAGAGTCGAGGAAAACTTTGGAATTATTTATATACGAAACCAAAATGGCGGTCGTATAAGTAACAACCTCAAATAAATATATGGGTGCACATTGCCTTTTATATTGTGGGATTTTTGTTTTCCTAAAAAGAGATAAAGAACGATCTCTTTATTTATTCTGAGGATGTTTTCCCACTGCCCCATTTCCTCTAGGATTTTGGCATTTTTTTAAAGGAATTTTGAAGACCACCTAAATTACTCAACTGAAGATCTTTTGTGCTTATTTTGCGAAATTTAAAATCCTTTATCATGGTGATTCGTTAAATGTAACGTAACAGTTTTATATTTTTCCCTCCATACTAAATCTTTGTAGTTTTCTTGATCCTAAATTTCCATATGTAATCAAGATTCTATTATTTAAATTAAGGGGATTTTTTTTTATGGTTCAGCCTTTTCTGTTTTTTCGTTTTGTAAGATCCCTTATTTCTTGAGTTGCAATTCACTCTTCTGATTGACTTTTTTTTTTTTTTTTTATCTTTCTGACTCTATTCAAGAGTTAAGTGTTTTACAATACTGCTTGATAATTTACTTCACTAAAGATGTAGATTATTTTCTTGACTTTTTGTTTTTAGACTATCCAACCAGTCTCGTCTGGTTTGTTAAGGAACTGTTGTGAAACTAGTTAAGTGCATTATTTACTTCAGATGATTTAGAGTTAGTTACCGTGCCTTTGGTTAATGTTCGATTGCTTTTGCAGTGTGTAATATGTAAGCGCTTCTCTCTCTCTCTCTCTCTCTCTCTCTCTCTCTCTCTCTCTCTCTCTCTCTCTCATCTGAAAGCCACGAGCTCAACAGAGCACCCAAACCCATACTATTGAAAGCGATTATGATTTTTACATACCATCCATACACTTAACCAGGGAGCTAATTTCCCCCCCCCTCCAACACACACACACACACACACACTTACATACTTTGCTGCAAGAAATGGAGGAAGGCCGGCCGTTTTACGAGGGTGCAGCTGATATCCACTGGACCGCATTGCAATTTGTTGGACCCCCGGCGCCACCGACGTCTCATCGGCGATGCGGAATGAAGCTCTGTTTGTCTTTTCATTTGTTTTGAAATGCGCGAATGCACTGCGAAGTTCTCGCTGACGCATACAGTGTCTTGAAATTTGTTTTGATTCGTCACTGTCAGGTTGGGCAGTTGTGTGTGTGTGTGTCATTGTTTGAGTATGAGGTGGTATAGTTCCATAGATTTGTAGTTCACACACACACACACACACACACACACACACACACACACACACATATATATATATATATATATATATATATATATATATATATATATATATATTAATTTATATATAGGCTACATATATATTTGTTTATTTATTTATCGTCTTGGTAGAATATGTAGCGAAAGTTGTCAGGAGGTATTTCGATCCAGGACGTCCGCATTTGATGCTGTTTTGGAGACGGTTGAGTGGTAGGTATTGCTAAGGTTTATGGGCATTATTTATGTTTTTTTGTGCTAGTTACCTATATTGGAAGTACAGAGCTTGGTCAAGAAAGTATTCGTTATTTTTCGGCTTTAGGTCAACAACAAGTCTCGTTTTATTTTCATGCTTGACAGTCATTCATGTTAAATATTATCAGTGAATACACATGTGAGTTGCTGATTCATTCTTTCCCAACAAATGAAGAGACAACAGGTGATTTCGAATGTAACGATTACCTTCATGTTGGGTGGGAGGAACTGTATTTTCGGTGCGCTTTTGGTTTTTCTTGGAAATTATTAACTCTGATTACTAGTTGTCCTGAAATGCTGCAGCTATTGGGCTGCCTGGCCATCGACAAAAATAAGGGAGTTATTGACATTTTTCTTTTGTTAACAAAATCTATATACACGAATATATATATGTATGTATATATATATATATATATATATATATATATATATATATATATATATATATATATATATATATATATATATATATATACACAGTATATATATATATATATATATATATATATATATATATATATATACATATAATGTATGTGTTCATTTGCATATACACACGCAAATGATGATTGACAGGAAAGTGCAGTTTGTTTAAACGAGTTAAATCTTGCATGAGTCAATTTTTGGCACGAAATATGTATATATGATGCATTAGAGTGCAGTTACAAAACCAGCATAAGCGAACATAGAAATGATACAGGCAAAGTTGATGGTGTTGTTTCGTCATGTAATATACTACCGTATATTAGTAATATACTAAACTGATATATTACTGTATGTTAGTAATAAATCCGTTATAAATCAGTTATTGATTATTTATGTACTTATTCTGATGTGGATATAGAATTATTTTTCTTATTGACTTTTGATTTTGAATCTGCACTCGTTTTCTAATCGTAAGTAATCCCCGATAAATATAAACTTCCTATAAATTTCACTTTTTGGCTGAAGGCTCTGATCTTGTGAAAGCAACCGAAAATGTATCCGTTAAAGAACTGCGGTGAGATTCACATATCTAGCAAGAGAAACTTTGCACTCGATGTCTGGCGCCGTTTTGCTCCTGGAGAACTTAGGCTTGATAGCTGGACGGTGGCCAAGAAGTGGTAAATAATCTTGATATTTTTTCCTGTAGGAAATTCCATCCTGGAATGTCCTTTCTCACTAGGTGCCGCGTGTAGAAGCTAAGATGACTGTATAGTGCATGCCAGACGTGAATATGTAAATTTTGTTTATGCTGTAAGTTACCATAACCCACATACACATATGCGATGTCATGTAGGAAGCTTAAAGTGCCATGCAAAGTAATAACCCTCATAAATTCCATTGGTTACTAATGGTAAATTTATGCCAAGATAATTTACAAAGAAATCTCCTCTCCTGATATAATTTTTAATTATAAATAGCTCTTTGAGAATGGGATTTTGTAGATTGTATCCTGTGGATTAGAAGACAGATCGGTGCTCCGTTTTCCTGAGATGATGATGTTTTAAAGTCATGAAGAAAAGTCTTTAGTTAGAACCCAGTTTCTCTTTTTCGTTGTGGTAGAATTTGTCATTATTTCTTATTGCTGTTTTTACTCCGATTATTTTCCATTCTTGATGCTAATTGAGATTGTGTTATCGAATGATTGTATAGTGAGGGTTGTTTGTTGGTCTGCCAAAAATTTCGTGAATATTTGCAAGCTTTCAAGATGAAAAGTTTTATACTAAGGAGTATCATGTTTATTTTTCTTTAACTGAAGCTGAGAAATAGGTTATATTGCAGTGTAAAGAGATTGCTTTAAAGCTCACGAGTCCTTTAGATTTGAAGGTTGTCTTTCTGTAGGCGTCCCTCCCTCCATTCTCTCTCTCTCTCTCTCTCTGGCAACTTTGCCTGACTAATACATGTTACAGTAAGATTGCGAAACCAGGGATTTCATGAAATCCCTGCAACTTTCAGGAAATTCGTGAAATCACCAACTCAATTAGGGACGTTTGATCCCCGAGGGACTAGTACTAAACACGGCGAAACACTGATTCACACCCCGGTGTCGAGATAACCAAGGGCCCTTGTTAATTTTGTGTTCTGGGACGACTTTGACGATCACCTTTGTATCTTCACGCGTCCAAATCTCAAGTGCTTTTGATTTCTTAAGTATTAATTTTTTATAAAAAAAAGTTTTTTATTTTATAGATGCTTATTATTTAATTCCGAAATAGTATCAAGGTAGGCATTTACTCAAAATAAAGGTAACGAATTACGCCATCTTTTGTAGGCATCAAGGTAGTTGCGTAACATTTAATAGGAGTTAATGAATTGTCCGTTGTTGTTACAGGGGATGAACATAACGCTGTTGATAATTATTTGAAACTTAGGTGTTTGTATTTTACGGAATGGTTATTTTGTTAGGAATTTAAAGGCAATGTATATAATAACAAGATCCTTATACCAGTTTTGATAAGAATTGAGTTATTGTCACATACTGTGTAGTGTTTGAATTACTATATGCTGAACATATTCTTTCACTAGATTTAATATATTGCCCCACACAGACACACACTTACACGCACTCACGCACACTGCCTTTTGTGGGTACTTATAAGACCTAAACCAATATTAGCCTTTGCAGGAATTACCATGTTCCCAACAATGGGCCTAGCGACACACTGGCCACGTGTCATAGGCATTGGGACCTGTCCCTAGTGGCTGTCGGCCTAAGAGACAGGAGATCAGCGCCTGCCCTATGAGCCTACAGAGGCCCAGGAGAACATTAACTTTCAACTTATATTAAAAGAATATTACCGCATACCGTCTGTGGAAACTTTTAAGAATTTGTCGTGTACTCTTTGTATAGTATTTCTGGTTAACATTAAAAGGTGTTGGTGTAAATTGGCCTTACCAGTCATAAAAATATCGTATGTTTTTTTTTATTGGCTTGAAGTTATAACAGTATATACTTCTGTCTTACGATTTGCTTCGGGAAATTGAAAATTCAATCTTCAGTAGTCAGTTAGATATTACCGATGGTGATCATTGGTATTCATGAAAATAGTACCGTATACCTTCTTTCTTGGGGATTATATTTCCTTACGCTCTGATTTATAAGCAGTAAATAATTACTTTGTGCTGTATTTGTTAGATATGAAGATATTCCTTTATGTATTTAATAGCCTTTGAGATACAACACATTTCTTTGATTATACCCAGTATACCTTGGTCTCTTCAATTTGTACTTTTCTCCGGGTCATAGGTACATGAGCATATCTTACTAATATTATTTCCGAAATACAGAGGGATTCATTAAGATATATTTTCAGATTAATTTAACTGCAATCTTACAGATGCCGGTGTTGTGGTATTACAGCTCCTTTCAATATATATATATATATATATATATATATATATATATATATATATATATATATATATATATATATATATATATATAATATATATATATATATATATATATACAGTATATATATGTGTGTGTGTGTGTGTGTGTGTGTGTGTGTGTGTGTGTGTATAAATACGGGCATATTCATACATACGTTATTACATATATACACGTGTGCATTTATTTATTTGATTTAGATATTCCAGTTTGCACTGTTATACGTTTGTAGGTATGTGTTCGAGATTTTGTTCTCTTGTTAGGGACATTTTTTAAAAAAGAAAAGGGTAAAAGGATAATAATATCGTTTACCCACAAGAGCCATCTTTCCTTGACCTAGGGAATGCCAGGAGGCATTTTTAAGTAAGGTCGGTATTCAGAACAGGTCATAGAAATCGGTCCCTTCACCGTCCTTTCTTCGCTCGGCATCAGGCTCCTTTTTTGGGCCAAGGTCCCTCGTTGCCAAGAAAAATCCTGCAGGAGGATGCTCCTTGTCCTCTGGAATTTCATTAAGGTCTCCAGGATCTCGACTTTACCCTTGTAACTCCTACCCGTTTTTTTCTTCGTATGGTCTCCTCCCTCCTACAGTCTAACCACACCCTCCCGCTTTCTATCCTTTTGGGCCTAGCCTGACGATCCTTTCCACCACTACCAGCCTGTAGGTCCTCGTCCACGACGACATCCCTCTCGATACCCTCCCCACCACTACCTTCTCTCTCTCTCTCTCTCTCTCTCTCTCTCTCTCTCTCTCTCTCTCTCTCCAAGTCTCAGTGACGTTTCTGCCGCCTCCGATGCCCATCGAAGACTTCATTTTCCTCCCTTCCTTTCTTCCTAGCACCTTCAGGAATATTCCTCGTCCAGATTCCCCTACCCCATAATATCCTTCAACCTATCTAACCACGTCAGTATGACTTCCTTCTGTTTACATAGTCCCTCTGCCCCGCCCCTTTCCGTAGAATGTCTTTCCATTCCAGTTTAAACTTTAGAATAGGTTCTTTGCTGTGTTCCTTTGGCCCCAGGCTCTATTACTTCCTACCTTATACTGTACATTTATTCCCTCTGGTCCCTTTCTACCCAGCTGTCCAACTTATTAAACTATACCTCTAGCCAATTTACGCTCTCATTCAAGAACAAGCCCCTGGGGTGAGTTTTTTTTTTAAGGTCCTGAAACGTATCGGTTTTTTAATAACATTGTAATAATGATAACGAGGTAATGGTATTAATACAATTATTTCAGGGGAACTAAATGTCCTTCCCTTGCCATCATTCACCAATCCAGGCAAGATACCCACTCTGGGCCTTGCTTCAAGCGACGTCTTCTTATCCTACATATCCTTCTGTAGGATATAAATAACGAATTATTGGATCCCTCAACCATCATCTTCTCCACTTAACCTCCCAAAGACGTCTTTCCCATCGACCCTCCCAGCGAGT
>NC_089744.1:25870000-25940000 GCF_040412425.1 Macrobrachium rosenbergii | reverse complement strand
TAGCCACGCAAGCTTCAGCCGGATAAAATGCACACATATGTGCATAAATAGGAAAACATCAGGGCAAGTACAAATGAAGTAAAATCAACCAGACGATTAGTAAGTAGATATACTTAATTTTCATGATTTCATTTCCTTTTTATGCATTTAGCTTTTTGACGAATTCTAGTGTACATTTCATTTTACAGGTATTGACGTCGAATAAGGGACATTGGCACGCACTCACAGACATGTTATTACCCGGTGTAAAGGTTCTTGGCACAAGAAAAGATTATTTCTCTATCAAGGAACAGCAGAGCCAACACTCCCCATTGTTGTATGCTAGAGTTCTGAACAAAGACTTTGAGTCACCAGACCTGTTGTGAATCTTAGTTTTATGTTTATAATGCAGTATTGTCTGAATATTGACTGGCTTATTGTTCAAGTGTTGTCTAATAACAGTATTTTACGTCCCAGTCTCATTTGTGTGTTGGGAATTGCAAGAATAGTGGGCTCTTGTGATTGTCCTTATCTGAATTATACTCGTATATCGAAGTTTTTATTATTCTATTAAAAATATGCTAGTTCCTATGTTTGGAAATACTCAGTGTTTTAATAAGAAATATTCTTTTTTATATATTAGTTTTATTCTTTTTTGTAGCTTGTCACGTGTTTCTGTAATTTAGATGTCGAGTCATTTTGAGTCGTATAATATTAATCGTAGGTTAATAAAGCTCCATTGAATTTTTCTCCTAATCCTATCATCGCCTAGGATTAGTATTAGTAAAATGCTTCATGATAATCTTGAATTATTTAGTGTGAGTTATTTTTATCCAGACATCATTTGTACGATTATGATACTAACACGCCACAACAGCGGCAGTATTTACGAGACCTAAACAGTGAAATTATCAGAATTTTGACATTTTTATCTGTTTTCCTCAATGACTGACTTAATGCCTCTCTGCAGGTTAGACATAAATGGTTTGTTGTTTTTTTTATTACATATTTATCCCGGCCAGGTAAATTTTCCTTATCGTTTTTCATTTCTGTTATTTTTAAAGACTTATCTTAGACGGAAAATTAACCCAAATCGAATTGAGCCTTTTATAGGACATCTACCATGTGAAATAAGGCAATATATAATTCTGGAAACTGAGAAACTTTTTAAGCATACTCTTTCTGCCTTTTCTAGAGAAGATTTAAGTCTGTAGTTTTTTTTAAGCACCTCTTATTCCAACTTTAGGACCAACCCCGGGTTAAAGGAGGACATGGGTGCTCATCCTCCAGGTCGAACTTTTCCTATGTAAAATGATTTGGTTTTGTGACAATTTCTGAGGCCTAGGTCCTGAAAACGCATGCGCCCTTGACCTACATTCACAGTGTAACAGGAAGACATAGCTCATGAGAAGTCGTTATGTCGTGAATCTCTTCGAAAGTTATAGTGGTCTTTTGTCTCTGAAGCCGTTTGTTATTCGCTGCTGCTGTTGTAAATCGAGCCCTTGTGGAAAAACCGCGGTTTTATGTTTTTGGTTTTCCAGTTCACCCCGCGAGTGGTTTATAGCATGTGGATATCTGGGGACCTTTTGTCAGAACGCAGGCACAGAGACGGGGGCTGTTGGGTGATGTGGGTGTGGGGACCCCTCCAGAGATGAAAAAGGACTTTGGGTACTGGTAGTGGGGCTAGCGAGGTATTGCATGTATTCATGTGTATGCTTTTTGTATTTGTGCATAATATATATATATATATATATATATATATATATATATATATATATATATATATATATATATATATATATATATAAATTATTAACACCTTCACTCCCAAGACAGTACCATAAAATTTTATTTATAGGTATTTTTTTCATAAATGTATCTATGCTCGCATAACTTCTATCACGGAATTAAAACAAGGTTTCAGATTTGAACAAGTATATAACCACTGGGAAAATGAAACTTTTTCAATTTCCTCTTGGCCATTATATATATATATATATATATATATATATATATATATATATATATATATATATATATATATATATATATATATATATATATATATATATATATATATGTTTGTGTTTATATTTACATTCATACATATTTTCATGCATTGATCATATATATTATGGAAACTAGATGAAGTTGTGTAGTTTTAACACTGCGCGGCGTTTGGGAGACATTTTATTCGAATTCATATCCAAAACGTAATCTAAAAATTTGTTGGCAAATCAGGACACAATTGTGTCTGTAAAAAGTTATTCCCATTTAAACTGAATTAGGAAAATAAAAATTGATAAATCGTCTGGACTGGGTTTCTTTGACTTTAAAGAAATGGTATATATACATGTTTAAGGAATTCATGTTTTGTTATGTTAGTAATTACAGATGAATGTACGAAAGCCGATGTATGGCAGTGAAACTGATTTTCTTCATTTCCGTAAAACAGACTCTCTCTCTCTCTCTCTCTCTCTCTCTCTCTCTCTCTCTCTCTCTCTCTCTCTCTCTCCTCCTCCTCCTCCTCCTCCTCCTCCTCCTCCTCCTCCTCCTCCTCCTCCTCCTCCTTGTATCTTTTTCGTCTGAAGCAAGCTGTCATTCTGCAGCTCAGAAATGTACACAAATATCCGTTCACGTTTCTCGGCAAATGAACAATCCATTTAGGGTCATTCTTATGTAAATTTTCATGTTCTTTGTTTCATCTTGTTCTCTAGTACATGTTTTCATGTTCATTATGTTAATATGTATGTGCACATTTAATGTGAAATTATACCCTGAGTGTTTTTTATACTTGTGCTTACAATTACTAAAGAGTTTTATATACATTGCATATCGAAGAAAACATAAAAATGATTATGTTGCTATGTTTGTTATTGGTGCATTTCAAATAGGAAAAGTCTTGGGAAAGAGATTAAAAATATAATCTCTCTCTCTCTCTCTCTCTCTCTCTCTCTCTCTCTCTCTCTCTCTCTCTCTCTCTCTCTCTCTTTCTTTAGGGTACAGAAAATGGAACGGGGTATTATTCTATCTTGGTTTTTATGTTTTCTTGACGGTTCTTTTTCGTTTGTCTGTTGAATGCTTCTTTGGAGGAAGGTTACTTCTAATCAGTGGCATTTATAAAGTACTTGTTGACAACTGGCGCTGCCAGGGAAAACTCTGAATGACAACCAATAAACTCTCACTTCCTCTCCCTCTCTCTCACTCTCTCCCTTTCCTGTGAAAATAGTTGCTTCAGTTACATTGCGCAACATTTTTGACATTTTATATTTTACCCCTTCTCACCCCCTATTCCTATAGCAGCTGAACTTAGACTTAAAGGGCATCGGGAGTGTCACTATTCATCCAAGCGACCTCAAAAGCTATGGATTAGACACGAATATCTGTAAGTTTTAACTTTTTTTCACTCCTTCTGAACCCCCTCTTCCTGTTTGGGCTGAACTTGAACGTAAAGGGCACCGGGAGTGTTAATATTCATCTCAACAACCTCGAAAACTATGGATTAGACAATATCCCTGTCGCTTTCGGTTATTTTTACATGTCACCCCCTCCCACCCCCACCCCCTTTGGTGCCAGTGATGTGTTACCCCCACAGTATTCTTTTCCAGATAGTAAGTCATATGTATACCGAAATAAGGTATGATATACCTATAGAGTTTATTTAGTTACTAAGTTTACGGGCAGAACCAGCCTCATTTCAGGGAAGCCCTTCCCACCCCCACCCCCTTTGGTACCAGTGATGTCGTACCCCCGCAGTATTCTTTTCCAGATAGTAAGTCTTATGTATATATATCAAGTTTGGTTTAAACTGCTCATTGCGTTTCAGTTATGCTGGAACATCACACACTCATGTGCGCACATGCACATTTGTGCATTTGTGAACAGATGGCGATGTTTAGTCCATTGTATATGTTGTCTGTATGTGTGTCTGTAGGTAGGTGTTAAGTTTTTACCCCCTAGAAACAAACCGGAATCTTTGAGACGCAGAAGAATATGTTAATTACCGGATTTTGTAAGACAAAAAGATCTAGTAGTCAAAAACATAATGTTTTTGTAACATTTTCTTCTACATTTATCCACAATGTTCAATTTTTTTTTTTTTTTTTTTTTTTTTATAGCCTCGTCCATCTTCATAGTATCTCATACTCACTGGTATCGCCCATTATCCGCTTGCATGTTTCTTATAATTTACAAGTTACTCTTCATTTCCTTTACTTTTCTGATGTCATTCTTCTTCGTACTTTTTCTTGTAACCTTTATCATTAACTATCCTCATTGCCATTTTCTTTCACTTTTAGTGTCCCCCTAACTTCGTAAGCCTTTCCTATTTCTCTCAGTCGATTGCTATCACCATCCTCATTTCCTTTGCTATCACCGTCCTCATTTCCTTTGCTGTCACCATCCTCATTTCCTTTGCTGTCACCATCCTCATTCCCTTTGCTATCACCATCCTCATTTTCCTCATTTCCTTTTCCCTTTTTCGTTGTAGTTTCTCCATACTGAATTAATTTTACATCTGTCATCCGCTATCTTCCAATTCATTTCCTTTTACCTTTATCAACTGCTTTCTCCGCACTCATTTTCGGAGATGCATTTTCAATCTCTTATTCTGATCCATTTGGAGCAGAATTTTATGGGTTTGAACCGGCCTTATAAATTGATTGCGTCTCGGTAAGATATGAGAAAGCATTTTGTTTCATTGGATTTTTCTCTCAGTTTTAGTTCCTTTGCCGTCTTTCTCAAGGTTTCTAAGATCTTCCATATTTATTTGATCATACTGTTAGATTTTGTCCTTAAGACTGCGTCATTTACTCTTTATTACACATATAGTTTTCCTCACTTGATTCTCTTCTATCTTCTATTCGTTACTGTTGCAGGGCCAGATTTAAACTACTCGGTATTCCGTTGCTCGTGTTGAGTTATGGAGCTTATTTTACGACGTAACGAGTTTCATATCTCTGCGACAGAGGAGTTGGTGGTGCATATATATGTGTGTGTGTATATATATATATATATATATATATATATATATATATATATATATATATATATATATATATATATATATATATATACATACAAATAATCTCCATGCATACATATACTCGTACATACTCCTTTTCTCGTTTTTAATGAGTGGGCCAACAGTGTATACGGGGATAACACAACTAGTTAAGTTTAATCACAGATGACGCTGGTACCCTTTTCATAGCCTGGTGGACAGGCAGGCTGGTTTCGAACCAAGGACCGTACGAACTCGTGCCCAGTGTCCAAACAGACAGACAGAGAGAACTCGTAATTTTACGATCATATTTATGTTAGTATATATTGATTCTTAGAAGTACGAAGCTACGTACATGCATAAGCACAGGATAGACTGCGTGTTCGGGGAAACTAAGAAGGGACCTAAGTACTTTTCCATGAATGTCAACATATTCTTCAAAATCTCCTCTATCTTGGTATGTGGTTTCTTCACCTGAAGATGCTTTTGTTGTAACGTTATGGAATGGTATTTTATGAAGTTAGAAAAATGGAGAAAAAGGGAATATACTGTTACGTAAATGGAACATTTGAATGCATGATTGGATGATAAGCTATCAAGTGATATATAATATCTACCTACATGCATTTCTTTCCATAGATTACTATTGTCCTATACTGTATTGCAGAAGAACGACAAGTAGAAAAACATGAACTTTGAATAATGAAATGCGAACGTGAATGAAAAGGAAACGTCTGACAGTCTGTCAGTAAATCTAGCCCCGAAATCATTTTGCATAGCTCCGATTTTATTCGAAAGGAAAGAAAAGAGAAATCTTTTCTGTTTAGAAGGACATACGCACTATAAAACCGATAACTGTTGTTCACACCATTCTGTTGGGAAATCCCGGAGACTGAGCGTCACTCCACTGACTCGTACGTTATAATATAAGCCTCCTCTTCCCTTCCCCTCCCACTCCCTCCCCTCCCACTCCCCCTCCCTCCTCCTTCCCGCTTCCTCCTGTTACTGTAATAATTCCCACGCCTTCGTTCTCTTCCTAACTCCCCCCCCACCCCACCATTCCCCCTTTATCCTTGTCCATGCGATCTCTCTCTCTCTCTCTCTCTCTCTCTCTCTCTCTCTCTCTCTCTCTCTCTCTCTGTCTCGTTTGAATTCCATAAACACACATTTAGAAAATTATGGTTCATGATCGCTCTTGTGGCATTTGTAGATTCCGTAAAGTAGCTGTTTAAAAAAGTGAACCCCATAAAGTGCGTAGTGCCGTCAGTTCATCTCAGGCGGTGCACTGTGGGCACTACTAAAGGTTCATTGCAGCGTCCCTTCGGCCCCTAGCTGCAATCCCTTTCATTCCTGTTACTGTACCTCGATTCACATTATCTTTCTTCCATCTTACTTTCCACCCTATCTTAATTGTTTCACAGTGTAACTACGAGGTTTTCCCCCCTGTTACACCTTGCAAACCTTTTTACTGTCATTTCCAGTTTCAGCGCTGAATGACCTCGTAGGCCCCAGCCCTTGGCCTTTGACCTAAATTCTATATTCTAGAGAAGTGAAGGTTATATTTTTCTGACTCTGTCTCTCATATCTATTTATAAGTACTGAGTATATTTGAAATAATGATAATGAATTACCACGCGTTTTAACAAGAGCGCGAACCAGATCGTATAATTCGGACATGTATGTTATTTTTTAGAGAATAATAAACGAGCTTTCATTTGGAATCCAAAACGAAGTGGAAGATTGGTTATATAATGTAGGAAATCGACCAATAGGCAAGACGATTGCCTGTTTATGTTGATGGGGGCCATTTTCGAAGGAGAATGAGCTCATTTTATTGGAAACAGGAGGACGTGCTAGGTCAGAGGGGAAAGGAGTAGTATAGTGTGTGTACAAAGAATTGTGACATGCCTGAAGGTGTATTGCATCGGTTTAGGATTTCTCAGTTGTGGTTAAACGTTATTTAGTCATTATACAAATTTTCTCTCTCTCTCTCTCTCTCTCTCTCTCTCTCTCTCTCTCTCTCTCTCTCTCTCAAAACACTCGATGTGGTCAAGTTCATTTTTCACCCTTCTCCCAGTTTTCATCACCTTTTTTAATTTCTTCTTGAGTGACAGGGTTCCTCTTCCGTGATCGTCTAGATAATTTGAATAACGGGTCATTTCATCCGTTCTTGAATGTTAGTCATTGTTAATCACTACTTCATATTGCTGTTGACATTTTCCACAGGTAAGAAGTTAGATTGTTTTTGGATTTAGTGTAGTGATCAAAATGCTCCAGATCAATTACTAGTGTAGAGGTTTACCCTATAAATGAAGTGTTAGTTCTTATCCTTATCAATCAAAAGATTAGGTGCTTTCACAATATTTATTTTGATGATGTCTTGTCTCTCATTCTGTACAGGAGCCTTTGGTGACTGTTTCTTTATGCCATTGCACTGGACATTGTGAGTGTAGGTAGAGCAGAAATGAAAAAGGAAATATTGAGATTTCATATTTATATCGGAATAAATTTACCGTCCGTAATTATTATTTTGTCATCCGGAATACACGTTTTTGTGATCTTCCAACACTAGCTGGAAGTGCCATATGAATGCATGATGACATTTTTTGTTTATTTTTAGAGCATTAACTGAAAGTTCATGTATTACTTCGTGCAGCAGCACATTCTTTACTGATCTGTTTAATAAAAATCCTATCGCATATTTTGGACTGAAGTCTGATGCTTGGATTCATTTATTATTGGTATATATTGTGATGGAAGTGTTTTTACTGAATACATCAACGATTTTATGTTGTAAGTGATTTTGGCGCCGTTGTTTTTACATTAAAAGAACATATGTAAAGGTGTGGATTTACTTTTAATATTTTGCCATTTTGTGTTCCAGACAACACGGCTTTAGACAGCTCAGCCTTTTCAGCTTGTGTCACATCAGAAAATCAGAATTACCGTCTGCACCCTTAACGCTTTTAACTTGAATTAGTGAAAAACGCCTCTTCAGATTTTATTCTTTTTTCTCGTCGTCATAATCCTTTAGAGCAGCTGACACCTTAGGCTTGGCTTAGGGATGGGATGGGGGTGGAGGATTTTGTTAGAAGGGGGTGTACGAGATGGAAATCTATTTTTCTTATTCTTTTTATTAAAGTTGAAATCCCTCTTCTTCTTTTTTCATTTTTATATAGAGACGGGAACTAGATTGAAATTCGAGGCCCAGGGTTATAGAGGTGAAATCTCTCTGTCGGATTATTCTAGCAGTTGACATGTTTTGAATTCTAGTAATGGATGCATTCATAGACACTGTATATATATATATATATATATATATATATATATATATATATATATATATATATATATATATATATATATATATATATATATATATATATAATGTATGTATGTATACCACATCTTGTATTCCCAATGATGATCTCTTAGATGGAGAATATAAAAGATCCTCACATGAAATAAAAATAGGAGATACCGACACTTTCAACGTTCTTTCTAGTCATCTTCAGGAAACTAAACAAGGCTATAGTGGCGTAATCTTTCCGTCTCGGATTCTTCTAACATGAAGATGACTTCTTAATAGAAATCGGAATTCTTGGTATCTCCGCCTTTTATTTTCATGTGAAGATGTATTAGATACATAGACACGTACATATAATGTATATGTATGTGTATGCATGATGTCGGCTTCACTGATATAAACGACAGCTGTATTCAGCAAAATTGCTCTACTGAAAATGGTTTTAATAACTGTTTGTTTTCTTTGTTCGCAGGTAATTTAAAGAACTGTTGGAGGCTTGTGAAGACTGAAGTTCTTGTATGGTGAACCTGTAAGTAGAAAATCATTACCGGTGATTGAAATACCATTTTGAATATTGTATGAAGACCAACAAATTTGCAAAATATGTCTCAAGAATGTGGTTTTTTATTACTGCCATCTATTGTGGGTTTTAGTGCAGGTAAAAATAAAAGGTGCCTAAACCGCTCTTGGTGTACAGGTAGACCACCAAGTATAGATGCGCATGAATTTAGATCGTCCATCTGTTCTAGCTGTCTATCCGACAGTTAGCAATTTTTTTTCCTTTATCATGTGTAATGAATATGCCAAGTTGTCAAATTGTGGATCTTGTTACCGTAGAATCTAAAAACTAAAATCTACTCTTGGCCATAGCTTTTGAAGTAAAAGGATCTAGATTTTGTAATTTGGCTTGCATACTCCGTTAACGAAGCCCTTTTAGATGACGCAAAGGTCAGTGACTTTGGTCATGGCCTTTATAACAAAAATAAAGACCAGGTGGCCCTGGGCAATTTATTAGATAGGTGACCACGAAAATGAACGAGACGCCACATCCAAGTATGAGCAGGGCGTGGGTTTTACAACCTTCCCACCATAAGTACTTGCTAAAAACTGGATAGGAGTCAATACATTCTTCTTTTCAAGAGTGAGGCGTATCATTAAGAAAAAAAAAATGTTATTTATGTACCCTACGGCACAAAAGGGTGCAGCTTCCCGGTTCTCAGTAAGTCTTTGGAGATGAGGTCACTAGTCATGTGCTGTTCTCGTTCGTAACTGACGCTGGTTTCCTTTCGAGGTTTGGTCGACTGGTGAGCCGTAGCTGAGACCGAACCCTGAAGCATGCATGGTGCCCTACCCTTAAACCTTTTTCTTTAAAAGAGTGTGATTTTAGTGAAGAAACAACTTTAACTAATAAAGAATGAACCTGCTGTGCGTAAAATTTCCGTAATTTTAGCCCCTCTTACACCTACACAGAAGAGCCATCAGGACCCTGTCAGGTTCCCTTAACCCTTTCGCAGCGGAGTTTATTTTGACTCTCATTCCCAGCTAAGTGCACATTTGAAAATGCTTCCAGCTTAAAAAAAGAAAAATGTACTACATCTTTAACCCCTATATTTTCAGGAATGAACTTCATTTTAGCTTGCAATTAACACATCATGCATCAATAAATGATTAAAAATTGGAAAAAGTAAAAAAAAAAAAAAAAATTCATTGACTCTGAGGTCTTCGTTAGTGGCATAAGTAATCCTTTCAGTACACTATCAGTGTATGATATATACATGTTCCATATTTGCAACACTTTTTGTACTGTACATTCTATGTAAATGCTATACTTCAAAATATGTACAAAATAATATAGATGTCTTTATTTTTTTAATGATACCAATCATCCTTTCTCTGCGCCACCAAACTGATTTCTGTCCCTTGCAAGTACTGATCTGAAATCAGATGTAACTAATATGAAGCTGTTTTAACTCGGATAACTTTCAATGGTAGGTTTGTGAACTAACCCCATTTCAACTGAAATATAAACATACCATGATCTTTTAGGCAAAGTTTGCTTCTTGGCCATCATAAAATAGAAATATTTATTTAATTCTTTTGTTACGTTATCATCTATTTCCTAAGGAAATAATTTAGCAAAGCATTCATAGGAGTCAAATTTTCAAATCTAATTACCTTATGAGTCTGTATAAATTATTGTATTATCCACCTCTTTGGGATTATTATCATTTAATTCAACTTCAATCCATGTGTATGGCACAGCAAAAGTATATCTTTTTAACCAGACCACTGAGCTGGTTAACAGCTCTCCTAGGGCTGGCCCGAAGGATTAGATTTATTTGACGTGGCTAAGAACACATCAACACATCATCACCATCATTAACATCATCATCATCCTCACTTTCCACCAGATCAGAATCATCCATATCATAATCAGATTCTGAATCAGAAGCAAATAATTTTTCCTCGATTTCTTAGAGTGAAATATATATAATATATATATATATATATATATATATATATATATATATATATATGTATATATATATATATATATATATATATATATATATATATATATATATATATATATATATATATATATATATATATATATTATATATATACATATATATATATATATATATTATACATATATATATATATATATATATATATATATATATATATATATATATATATATATATATATATATATATATATATATATATATATATATATATATATATATATATATATATATATATATATATATATATATATATATATATATATATATATATATACACATATACATAAACACGTCCCAAACTTTTTTACGCAATCATTGAGAGAGAGTAAAACTTTTGGTACAGTAGTGGGTCTGAGACAGGTGTGTGGTGTGTACATGTTGTTTGAAAATAAGTTGGCCTTATTCCGGCACGGGATCTTGCTCATAGAGCAGCCAGTAAGAGTCATTCTGATGGTATACAAGTGATAAAGATGGTCGGCATTAAGAGTTATGTTTAATGATGTGAAAACCATAACGACGAGTCTCCACGGTTGTTTGACATTTTATGGATTTGGTGATGCATAAATTGGAAAAATTAGTTAGAATTTTGCTAGAGAAAATTTGTGAAATTCCGAAAAATACAGAAAGAAAAATGTGAGAGGGAGGTGAATATAAGCTGAAGAGTGGGTTCTGTCGGTACAGACTCCGAAATGGATCTACAACTTCTATTGCCTTCCTCGGCCTAACAGCAATTTTTGGTGCGCTTTTGTGCAGTGGAACCTCAGCGGAATCCGTCAAAATGGACCCAGGTCTGGAAACCGCCTTTGGAATCAAGAATTTGCTTCTGGTTGCTGTTTTTGGATTGGCTAGCGCTGTAACAGGCAACTTACTGGATAACATTATGAAGCAGAAAATCGAAGATGAAGATCACAATGGAAAAATTCATGGATTGAAGGGAGAAGTTCATCTCGAAAGAGAAAAGAGGAAGAATCTGACGCTGCTGAATGTCAAAAAGAGTCCAAAAGAGTTCATGATCTGAAAAATGCTCTTCAAGAAAATAAAACGGAAAAAGAAAAGGAGGAGATGCAGAGAAAGGAACTGGAAAAAAAAGAAGGATATGCAGTCGTACACAGGACGGTTTAACAAGCCGAAGATGGAACAGCAAAATCTTGGAGGACAAGATCCTTTTGCTCGAGAACGAAAAAGCAGCTGATGCAGAAGGAGATGGCGGCTCAGGAAAATGCACGAAATATGCTGGAAGATGAGATAACGAGGATGAAAGCAGAAAATAAGCGACTGACTAAGAACGCTGCCGCTGTTCAAGAGCTAAGTGATACCCTGAACAACAAAGTAATGAGCTTGACTGCTCAGTTGGCAAAGCTCAATTGTCAACTTCGTCAACAAGAGGAAGTAGCAGCTCAGCTGGAGACGGAACTGCGTGAGATGGGAGAAGAAAGGATGCAGATGACTAAACGAATCCGAGGACTAGAAAGCGAACTCAACCACTGTAAGACTGAGAAGGAAAACCTCCAGTTCAACGTTCGAGAACTGCAGGAGCAAGTTGGAAAGCTGTCGAGAGAAAATGGCTACCTCCAATGTCAGCTACAAGAGAAAGAGATGAAGCTTAGTCAGCAGGATAATTTACTGCAAGCGAAAGACCACCGGCTGGAAGAGATGGCAAGGCTGGCCAGCAGCATGGACGAGAGAAATCTTCTTTTGGAAGATGAGCTGAGAAATCTGCGGGCAAAGAACGCAACGTTACTCCGCGACTTCAAGAACCTCGAGATGACGACGGAACACTTGGAAAAAGCAAACAAAAGACTACAGAAAAGACTTGCAGTTCTTACGAGCTGGCATTAGGCAGTAGGAGCCAGCCTCAATCTGATGGAAGGGAAATTAGAGTGAATCTCCGATAATGTAGGGCAGGAAGACTCACTTATGTTTGCCAGAGGAACAATGATGTTATTTACAAAGGAATCCATGTACTGCTTGTGTTTAGTTTAATATGTAAATATCCATTCTGTATAGTTAATATTTTTCATTGTACGTTCAAGGATAAGGATATAACAAAATGTAAAAACAACTTCCCTCTGTTCATTGCCATTCATTGCCCATCAAAAAGCTAAGTTCATTAAAGTCAAGGAATGCAATAATGACTTGGTATATAACAGACAAAAAGTGATACCTATATATATATATATATATATATATATATATATATATATATATATATATATACTGTATACATATATATTATATATTTATATACATTTTTATATGTTTCCTGGTGCAGGTGGATCTTATGACTCCACAATTATTACTTTACTCGAAAATGGCCTTGTAAGATACCCAGGACATATAAAACACAAACAAAAAAAGAAGTACACGGAGCGGAGGGCTCTTCACTAGGGAAGTGCGTGAAACACGTGGATATAAAAATAGTTATATTTGATAGCACACAAGGTCAAAAGGAAAATTAACTGAAAATACGGTAAATTACTGCCGTAGAAGTCCTCCCGAAGGGGGAGCTTGGGAATGCCAGGAACACGGACCAAGGATAATTCTGCTACAGGCGTCTTTCTGAAACGATATTTGGACCCACGTTACACATCTAATGCTGGAATTTGGGGATTGAATTACCAGGGTGCACTGAAGGCGCCAAGGACTCCCGAGGCGTTACTTGTGACTCAGAGGAAAGAAGCTGTGAACACGTGGGCCTGGCTTGAACCAAGGAATATCAGGAACACAAAGTTATAGGCCCAGAGATTAATAAATGCAAAAGGGCTAAGTAATCGTGACTAGCAACTCGTTTTGGGTACATTACCACATTTGTAGGGGCGCAGGGATGACGACGTCTTCTGCCGAGAAACACGTGTGGGAGCGTGGACAAATGGTAGCCTCCCTCTCAAGGTATTTCTTCAAGTCGTAGATTGGGGCGGAAAAGGGCGCCCTTGGGATGATGAAAAGGCCGCCGTTTAATGTCAGCTCGCGTTTGGAAGACTTGCAATCCCCTTGCAGTCTTCTAAGGCCACGTGGAATGGAACACGGGGCACACAGGGCGGCGATGGGATCCACGTGGCGGCGAGCGGAAGAGGAGGGCACGAGGCAACGACCCGCAGCAGAGGCGTGACTGCTTGGCTTAAACTAGCGAGCGCGTGTGAGAGAGCTGTCCTGGCCCTGACCTTTTATTGCTTCTGGACAGGGGTAGGGGGGCGATGTCCTGACCCAGGTCGCACCTGGATATCATAGAAAACGATTTTCTTTCCCTGTACCAAAGAAAAACAGTGCAAAGCCAGTTTACTGTCCCCAAACTATTATATTTTCTCTGAGCCCCTATTACCCCGACCTTCAAAGGTTCAAACCAACCCAAAGCAGGGAAGGAGAAGAGTTTCCTAGCAGTTTTTGGCGCTACTCTTTACAGCTCCCTGGCAAGATAATATTCACACCTATAAACGGGTGCGAATATTGACAAAAGCAAAAATGAGCGAAGAAAACGTTCGACTTTATTCTATCTTTTACTTTGCTACAACCTTTACTTTACTTTATTTGTAAAACTCTGATGCCACACTAATCAATAACAAACTGAAGGTTTACTTTAGAGCAGAGTGCAATTTAGAATATACAATAAAAGGGTAAACTTGCTTGCAAATTAATTATTGCTCAAATACTTCCTAAGTACTGTTTCTACCCATTCTTTATTCGATTTACTTTACTGGGGTAATAAGGCGCTCAAAAGAAAATAAACAAAGAACACTTCAAAATTTCAAAATAACAACAAAATAAAACATACAAGGCAGAATTTAAAAGGAAACAAATGTAAACCCACTGATTCCTTAATGCTATCCTGGAATTACAGGCATGCTATTACTTGTGCCTTGAAGAGGCGGCATTCGTGACAATACACTGTAGGTATTAAATAATATCCCCTTTACCAAAGTTGTAATAATAGAATTCAATTCTTCTTTTCAATCGACCTCCAATTGTTCACAAGCTCGATGAGCCTAACTAATATTTCCCACGAATGCTAATCTGAAGGGACAAGAACTTGACAGCTGTGAGGCAAAGAGATTATTCGCGGGTTTTAACTCGCCAACTTAAATGACGCTAAATTTTTACGTCTGCAGCTTACAACTCGAAGCTATAAATAGACTACTCGACGTATGAATGGGAGGATAAACAAATGAAGGGGAAAATGGACAGGGCTAACATTCTCCACAGGAATAACTCAACAACAAAAAAAAAATGTAAATAAAAAAAAGGAAACTACACAGAACAACAACGAAGGATATTACTTCATACTAAAGGGCGGTCCGCACCGCGGTGATTAAAAAAGGCAACGTTAAAATTCGTAAGGGCAGGAGTATCGTGACTCAAGATTCGTAAAAAAAAAAAGGAAAGATTAAATGCAAAAGTAAATAATATACGTAGAAAATAAAGGATAACAGAGTGAGGTATTTAGGATTTACTTCTGTATCTAACTTCCGTCGCCAACAGACGACGGTCAGAGCTAACTCTCAGCCCAAGGGCGGGGAAAGAAACCCAAAGGGCGCAACCCCTTCAGGAAGAGCTGACACACCTGCCTTGTGCCCAAAGGACGGGCGTAAGGGCGTGCCACTTCCCACTCTGTCTCTCTTACTGCTTCAAAATAAAATGATTTGTGCATTTTAAAGGGGGATGATATCCCATATGTTAACTGCCGCTTGCGGTGGTAAGTAAGGGAAAGTGTGAAGGAAAGATCGATAGAGAAGGATGAGGGATAGAAATTCCAAAGGAAAGGAAGAAGATAGCGGAAGGCCTTGACATCCTCTCCTGGATGAAAGGTGCCAAGACGTTCAAAGATGAAGAAGGGGGCCCTATGCCAGGTTTGCACAGGGGCCAGAAGAGCTCGGGGCTCCTTGTGGACTACCTGCGATCGCCCACACCCGTGGTAACTCCGCCGCGAACCTCTCCTCCTTGGACCGTTGTCCTTGGCCGGGGAATCGGAGGGCCCGAGGCCAAAGGGCGGCAAGGGGTGCCATCTGGGTCAGCTGCTGCGACAACTGACCCAGGAATTTTGTTCGCCATCTCGGACATTAACCGGCGCAGATCGCAGAGTTCATCGGCCCAGGAAGGCGGGGCAGAATCTTGACTCGCGGAAGAATCTGCGGCGGGCGGCGAGAGAGAGGGGACGGCCGGAGGGGGCGGGGTCGACTTGCTTGCAGGGGTGACCAGCTCAGGCACTGGCGCTGGTGGCGATGTGGTGGTGGTCTCGTCTGTCTGGACGGACGGAGACTGGCACTGCTCAGTGCGCCGAAGGGGCACTGGCAGAGGAGCTGAAGGCCGAGATTCTCCTGAAGGAGATCTGGCTGAGGCCTCGGCACTGGCACGGATGCCGTGCCGGGCACTGGACTCGGATTTGGATGATTTATTGGGGAATGGGGACCCCGGAATGGTGGTGGCTTGAAATGGGACGTAAAGTCTTGGCCCAGGAGGACGTCATAGTCTCCTGGAATGTGTTTCGCTTCACGGCGAGACGAAGGGTCCTGGCTCTGTGGGGTCGGGTGACCCTCAGTTGGACCGTAGGGAGAATCATTTTAAAATTGTTAATGCCCTCAATGGTGGCGAGCTTGCGTCGGTCTATTATAGCTCCATAGGGAACTTTGTCCCTCCTTATGAGGGAAATTTGCGCGCCAGAGTCGTCAAATGCCTTGACCTGGCGTGCTGAGTATTTACCTCGAGGAGGTGCCACATAGATGGGACCCTCGGCAGGAGGGCCTGGGACTCGGGATTCGTTACTGCCAGGGCGACGGCGAGAGTTCCTGCCTTATTATTTCTAGGGCATTTTGCCCATGAGGAAGAGTGGCCATAAACCTTGCACGCCGTGCAAAAAGGTTTGGCTGAAATCTCTTCGCACTGCCCCCGGCAGAGGGCGAGGCGACTTATTAGGGGCTGTCCGGGAGAGAGAGACGCGGGTGGTTTACTGCGGCATTGCTCCTTGGCATGCCCGATCTTTTTACAGAACCCGCATTACGGCGGGCTTCTGTGATTGTCCATTCTTCGGCGGAGGGGCACCCGATAGGTCGGCGGGTGGCGTAATTTTGCGCTGCAGCGAGCTCTCCTGGGGGTGATGGGTGTCCCATAGATCCGCTATTCGGCAGCAATCAGCTAAGGTGGGGGCTCCTTCTCGGCGATGTGCGTGGCGAGGGCCGGCGGGGTGTAGAGTAGGAAGTTCTCTATTTGTATTTGTTCGATGGCATCGTTGAGGGTCGTAACCCCACGGCCTCGAACCATTTGGCACGGGCACGCTCGGACTTGTAGACCCAGTCTGCCCAGGTTTGATTGGCCTCCTTCACTAGCCCGCGCCAGCGCCTCCTCCAGCGTTCAGGGGTTATCTCGTACGCCTTGGCAATAGTCTGGCGTACGACCTCCCAATTTTCCTGCTCCTCCGGCGGGAGGGCCCTGTAGGCAATCAGGGCCTTCCCTCCAAGGAACTTGCCCAACACCAGGGAGAGTTCGGCGGCACTCAGGGGGCAGGCCTTTAACACTGTCTCGGCGCTGTCGAGCCACACCTCGGCTCGGCCTCCGTCCACTTTGGCATGCAGCGATAGCCTGGCTGAAGGCACTCATTCCCTGGGGGGCAGGTGGAGGCGAAGGGCCACTCTGTTGCAGCATTGCGAGTTCATGGGCACGCTGCTTGTCCCTTTCTTCCCTCTCGGCTTCTTCTCGTTTCTCCTGGGCCAGTCTCTCTGCTGCGTCTCGTTTCTCCTGGGCTAGTCTTTCTGCCTCCCGTTCTTGTCTCTCTGCGTCTTCCCGTCTCTCCTGAGCCAGCCTCTCTGCCTCCCGTTCCTGTCTCTCTGCTTCTCGTTCCTGCCGTGCGGCTTCGTCTCGTCTCTCCTGAGCCTGTCTTTCTGCTTCTACTTGTCTCTCCTAAGCCTGTCTTTCTGCCTGTATGGCGTCCATCCTCTCCTGTACCCAGTCTCTTAGTTCTCTCCCGGAAAGGCCGAGTTCCTTCCCTGCGGACATGAAGAACTTGAAATCCTCGCTCTGCCGAGACCGTGTCGACATTTTGCAGGCGGGAGAGGACGCTAGTAACACACAGAATTAATTTCCCAGAGCTGTGGGAATCTTGGACACTTTTTCAAAGGACGTAAGATTGGTCTCCCGATTTACCGACGAAGCGGGCTGATTGGGGACGATGAATTAGCAATGATTGGTCTCCCTATTTACCGACGAAGCGGGCTGATTGGGGACGATGAATTAGTGATGATTGGTCTCCCGAGGTAACGACAAACGGGCTTACTTGGGGACTAGATTGGGATATATATTTAGGTCTCCCGAATTACCGACGAAACGGGCTCATTTGGAGACTGAATGGAAAATGAATTGGTCTCACCAACGGACCGACGACACGGATTTATTGGGGACAAGAATAGAATATATAGGCGCTCTAGAATTTCCGCACAGACGACATCTGATCAGCGAGGGCGCTAGTTTTACTGACTTACGGGAGAAGTGTAATTCTCAAGGACAATTAGGTGGGGGGGGCCATCCCACAATCACAACAGATAGGCAACACACGCAGCCGTAGTAAAAGCACAAAACAAAACCACAGAAAAAACAGAACAATACAGAACATATAATGTCAGACCCCCAACAATGCAAAATTTGGTAGAGCGAAGCAAATCAAACAAACAAATGTTTTCCTAACTGGGCCACGGAATGGACGGTCAAGGCCGTCTGCGCCAAATGAATGAACGAAACACCCGGGGACTTCCCCGAAATGAGGGAACAAACGACGGTTGTTGACCCTTTTCGTCCTGGGCGTATAATATACGCTTTCGCTCCTATTTCTAAAACGAGAGAGAGAGAGGGTAAAAATGCGTCAGCAATGCTAATCTGACTTTCGAACACGTGGTTGACGTCGAGGTCTCGCGCCTATATCTAATGATTCGGTTTCGAAATCACTCGTTTCTACAGGAGGAATATGCGCACTATTCCTTTAATGATTTATCACCTGTATAACCTAATTGAATGGCATGCAAGCCGCGTGCAAAGGCTTCCAAAGCTAAGTTTTCGGCGATTCTCTCTCTCGTTTTCCTCGGACATGCGCCCTACTATAAAAAAAAAATCCTAGGACTAGTCACGTTTTCTACAGCGTCCTACGCTAAATAAACACAGTTTACTTACGCAGAATTTCCTTGGCCTGTTGCGCTGGCTTTTCAAAGGTTCGTAATCTGTCTCGTATCCAGCTTAGCTGAGCTAATTGCTGATTTCACAAATTGCAACACAAACAACAAAGGGAAGAGGGGGATGCAATCATTACGAGAATCACTGGTCAGGTCGCCATTTTTATATGTTTCCTGGTGCAGGTGGATCTTATGACTCCACAATTATTACTTTACTCGAAAATGGCCTTGTAAGATACCCAGGACATATAAAACACAAACAAAAAAAAAGTACACGGAGCGGAGGGCTCTTCACTAGGGAAGTGCGTGAAACACGTGGATATAAAAATAGTTATATTTGATAGCACACAAGGTCAAAGGAAAATTAACTGAAAATACGGTAAATTACTGCCGTAGAAGTCCTCCCGAAGGGGGAGCTTGGGAATGCCAGGAACACGGACCAAGGATAATTCTGCTACAGGCGTCTTTCTGAAACGATATTTGGACCCACGTTACACATCTAATGCTGGAATTTGGGGATTGAATTACCCGGGGGTGCACTGAAGGCGCCAAGGACTCCCCGAGGCGTTACTTGTGACTCAGAGGAAAGAAGCTGTGAACACGTGGGCCTGGCTTGAACCAAGGAATATCAGGGAACACAAAGTCATAGGCCCAGAGATTAATAAATGCAAAAGGGCTAAGTAATCGTGACTAGCAACTCGTTTTGGGTACATTACCACATTTGTAGGGGCGCAGGGATGACGACGTCTTCTGCCGAGAAACACGTGTGGGAGCGTGGACAAATGGTAGCCTCCCTCTCCAAGGTATTTCTTCAAGTCGTAGATTGGGGCGGAAAAGGGCACCCTTGGGATGATGAAAAGGCCGCCGTTTAATGTCAGCTCGCGTTTGGAAGACTTGCAATCCCCCTTGCAGTCTTCTAAGGCCACGTGGAATGGAACACGGGGCACACAGGGCGGCGATGGGATCCACGTGGCGGCGAGCGGAAGAGGAGGGCACGAGCAACGGCCCGCAGAGGCGTGACTGCTTGGCTTAAACTAGCGAGCGCGTGTGAGAGAGAGCTGTCCTGGCCCTGACCTTTTATTGCTTCTGGACAGGGGTAGGGGGGGGGCGATGTCCTGACCCAGGTCGCACCTGGATATCATAGAAAACGATTTTCTTTCCCTGTACCAAAGAAAACAGTGCAAAGCCAGTTTACTGTCCCCAAACTATTATATTTTCTCTGAGCCCCTATTACCCCGACCTTCAAAGGTTCAAACCAACCCAAAGCAGGGAAGGAGAAGAGTTTCCTAGCGGATTTTGGCGCTACTCTTTACAACATGCATGTGTATATATACGGTATATATTTGAATAAATAGATATATTTATATATATAGTAATATATATTATACATGTGTATATATATATACATATTTATATATACGTAGTACAGTACTCTCTAATTACGTTAATCCTACAAGAAATATTGCTGTATATTGCTACAAATATCTTGCTATCATAAATCATGATTATATATCATGAATCCCACTTTACATAATATGAAAACCCCAGTAACCTACCAAATTCTGCAAGTGATGTGGAAGACGTTTCCGATAAGTACTGTAAGCCCGTATTTCTTAAAATCTCCAACAGATGGCAGTAGTCTTTCATCGCAGTGAAAGGGTTAAACAAAAAGAACTACTGTCTTCGTTTCCGTCAACTTGACGCTCATCCATCATATCTGTCCAGTATATTTAGGTCTTCTCCCAACGCTCCTGATTTATAAGTCATTTTCATCAACCTTTCATCTGCAGTTCAGTACTTTTTACCACTCACATATCTCTGCATTACTTGGCCCTTCAGTCTCTGATCATTCATTGCTCCGTCTTTCTTGTTTCCATATATTTGTATATATGGAGCTATAGAAAGATCGATGTATTATCTTTTTCTGTGTATACATTATTAACTCTCTCTCTCTCTCTCTCTCTCTCTCTCTCTCTCTCTCTCTCTCTATATATATATATATATATATATATATATATATATATATATATATATATATATATATATATATATATATATATATATATATATCTCTCTCTCTCTCTCTCTCTCTCTCTCTCTCTCTCTCTCTCTCTCTCTCTCTCTCTCTCTCTCTCTCTCTCTCTCTCTATATATATATATATATATATATATATATATATATATATATATATATATATATATATATATATATATATATATATGGAGAGAGAGAGAATTTCTTATGCAGCGTGTTCATGAGCACCCAGTCAGAGTGTGTAGAGAGACTGTCGCTTTTTGCATAAGAAAACACAAAAGTTGAAGTAATACAAGTTATCGCATTCCATGTGGAGGCTGAAATGATTCGCCTTTCCGTAACGTTGTATAACACGACAGATTGAAAGACCAAAGGCTGAAGGGGAATTGCTGACGATTTATTTGAAAGGAGTATCGGTCATTACCATCATCATGAACATCATCGGTCAATGAAGAGAGAATCTGATCAGATTAATTGATTAATTGTGGGTTATCTGGCGTCACAGCTGAGAACCTGATCAGTGAATTGGGAGTTGTAAATCCGATGGTACCTGAACCTTATCAACGATTAGACTGATATAAAATCTATCAAGTGCAGCAATGATTTGGAAATAGGTTGAAATTTTAAGTATTGTGTATTCAGAAATACGATGAACGGTGGTAATTAGGAAACTAATGAACAATAGATGTTGATATCAAGCATTTAATTTCAAAACAGTGGAAGGTTAATTTTAGCGGTGTGCATTCAAGTGAATAAAACGATAACCACTGAATGATAGCTGATTTATGTAAAATAAAGACAAATTTTGAAAATTAGAGGATGTAACATTTTTCAGTAAGAAATACCAGACATACAGCCAAGTGGTTCACACCACGACAGAATTTTGCGCATTGTTCACTCAGTACATCTCGATCAGTGTTCTGAAAATAGATCGTAAATGGAAAGTGGTTATTAGCACTGTCAGTGATTTTGAAACGCTTTTACGTGGTCCTTACTTAGAACTTGGCCCCCATACATATCATTTATTCAGTGAAGCTGAACTCATGAATTGAAACTTCCAGAAATGTCTCTTCCAGGTAGGCATTAAATAAAAAAAAGTAAATTTTCTCTCCATGGAGACTGTTGGAATAAATTTTCTGCCCAACAAACTGGTTCAGGTTAACGAGAGAGAGAGAGAGAGAGAAAGAAGAGGAAGAAGAAATAATTAATGAATTATCCCAAGATTATAGTGGCCCTTAAATTTATGATCTTCGTTAATGACTTCATTAATATTCCGCGAAAGAAACGCAGCAATCTTAGAAACGGTTTATGGTGGAAACGAATTTCGTGTTAATAACGTTTCCGGCTCACACTGCGAAAAACTGAGGGAGTGAGGCGTGGCAAGGCAGTATGGTAGCGCGTCAGAAGAGTCCTAAGTACCAAAGAAGTGTCTCTGAACGAGAGAATCGGCACTTGTGATTAGGACAGAAAGGAATGGCGCAGGCATAGTATTGACAGGAGCAGGGAAAAAAGCAGGATAAATACAGCGGACAAGATGATAAAGAGAAAAGCACTGGACATTTTAAGAACAGAGGCTAAGAGCACCGCAAAGTACTAATTAGCAGGGAAGTCTGTTTTAGAAATTTTAAATGATGATGTTGAGGTAGATGACCTTATGGGTTATCTGAGAGAATCTGATCTTTTTAATGGGATATAATGTAGCATATTTATTAAAGATTTATCATATTTATTTTACATATTAAGTATATATTTTAAATATAAAAGTTTTATATATTATTTTTTATGGGTTCTATCTAATATATTCTTCATTTTTTAAGTTCATATTTTAACACTGAATTTTACTAGTACAGTATGTTATCATTCACTTTTTCATTATTAATCACATCATTAATTTATATATTTCATCTTCATTGCTGCGCTGAATAATCCTGATGGGTTCCGGCGCTTGGTCTTTAAGACCTAAATTTCATAATCAATCATAATCAATTCACAGGAATGAAAGAAAAAAAAAACAAGTAGAAGGTAAGAACGTAATATTGATTATATTGATATGACCACTGTGTTAGGGTAATTCAGTGACATTACTAAAGAGCTCATTTAGCAAAGTGTATTAAGAATTTTGCATGTTAGAAGTGAAGGAAGTGTACTGTATTGGTGCGACTTAAGCTGAAGGCATGTACTGGAAAGAGAACAGGGTAAATAACACAGATGTAAGTTTTGTTAACCAGAAAGAAATACGAAGGAAAAAGCTATGCCGATATTTTGATTCATTATTATTATTATATTGTCAGGTCATTTAATTATACAGTATTTACTTGAGAGTTTTGAAAAAAAAATGAAATACCAGTTTAATTATTCTTCACACGCTTTCATATTTTTAATCGCCGTAGGTTGGTTGCTGTGAACTGTAATTTTTTTTCCAGAGATGAAAAAGAAAGTAAAGTAGATTCTTGTAGGCAGAACTAGCAGGTTACTTGAAGTTTTGCTTGGAAGCCAAGTGTTTGATTCATTTGTATGGGGAAGTATAGATTTTGGTCAATGTTCCAGCCATTTCGTTTTAGAAAAGCTTGCAATTATAAGAAAGGTATAGCTTGTAAAGTAAAAGAAAAGCATAAATGAAATAAACAGAGGTGGAGTAAAGGCAACGAGAGTTAAAGATAGATTAGAAGGAATAGAGAGAAAAAAATCATTCATCGGAGAACTTATCTCTTCTAAGCTACACAACACGCCATACCATTAAATTGTTTGATCTTGACAATTTAGTTATTGGTCGACCCGTTTGCTAGTGAAATGATTTTCCTTTGGATATATACATGTAACTGAAATAAACATTAAACAGTCGAAATCCATGTATTGTGTATGGGTGGGATGGTATCCATGGTAAAAGCTCTTTCATTCAGATCAGATATTTCCCAAAATTTAAGTCGTGAAAACGCCCCCAATGAACATGTAAGCTTCAGCACGACCGTCAGACCGATCTCGAGATATCCTGCCAGACACACACATACACATAGATGAACAGATATTGAAGTAATGTTCATTTCGTGTGTGAAATCATACATCGCAGTGTAATTTTTTGTTAAGTCTTCACGGAGATAGAGAGAACATTATTTTAACCCAGTGCATTACTTTTTTTTATTGTAGTCTTATAAACCAAATAATTTTGCTTATCTTTATTTTCACTAGGTGAATTAAGAAAAAAAGATAGTACGTGTATATTACGTAAAAGATAAAGGAATTCTATTGAACCTTTACTCAAATCTACTGTGGCCTGCAGATATAGTGGTATTTAAAATATTGTTAATAAAATCAGTTGTAAAGTTTGTTTTCGATAATATTTTCTGGGTTATGCAAAAGCGTCAGGAGACCAAATTTGGTTATCGTTGTGGGAGTAATTATGATTCTAATTTTTTAGCTTGTTATTCTTACCGAGATGAACGTCTTTGTCGGTTGAATACGTGGATGATTTTCTTATGTTTCATTTCTGTGATGTTTATGACGTAAAACCCATTAGTCTTGAAAATCTGGTAATTCACACCTCCTAGGATTTTCCTCATACACTATATATATATATATTATATATATATATATATATATATATATATATATATATATATATATATATATATGTGTGTGTGTGTGTGTGTGTGTGTGTGTGTGTGTGGTGTGGGTGTGTGCGCGTGTGTTTGTTTGTATGTGTATGCACCTATATATGTATGTATGAGTGCGTATTTTGAAACAGAATAAAGGAACAGTGTAGAAAACAGAAAAGGCTTATGAATGAGTGTTGAGATGTAAAGGCACCGAAGATGTGTATAAGATAAGAGGTGATGAAGATGTATCATGTAGAAGATAATTCGTGGTAAGTCATAATTTTATTGATAAAGGGAAATGATAACTGGGAGTAGCAATTAGTGTCTTATAATTTCAGGATCCTGTTAGCTGATACCAAGTGAGTCATGCTTTCTTCGATATTTAACATGGTTTTTGGGTTCATTGACGAGAAAAGTCAGGAGCAGGATTGGTGAAATAAATGCACGTTTCTGGGATTAGAGAACGGGCCTTGAATGTTGAGTGGACTGGCTGATGAGGTAGTGCTAGTTTGTGATGGTGAAGTGAAACTGTAGAGATTGGTGAATATGTTTATAATTACAAAATATTACAAGCTAATGTTAGCATGAATGAAAGGGTAAATTGAAGTAATGAATTTGATGGAAGAATTCAAGTGACTGATTGTTAAAAGATTAGATTTCAGAAAAGGTGAAAATTTTAAAAGGTGGAAGTGAGTCATTTTAATAGGTGAAGTAAGGACGGTGGCAGGATCGTCTTGAATCGTCATCTGTATCATCCCCTTAGTGAAATGCCGCCATTCGTGTCCTCCTTGTGCTCTCACTTCCACGAATCTCCCCCCATCTTCAGCCTTCCGTTTCAAAATTCTCAGTGAAGATGTGCTGGGGCTTCCGACACGTTTGGTGCTCAGAGGAGCCAAGCTAATGCCGTGACGCAGTAATTCTTCTTAGGTGTTGTAAAGGCATGAGTAAATTATCTCCGTCCTCCGTTTTGTCATTATCTGTGCTACATAAGGAACTTATGTAACTTCCCCTTAGGTACTATGGTACATAGATATGGAGGGAGAGATTGGACAGCCTATGATAGCCAACCAGTTTGTGACGTGCACTGCCCGACGCCATTGTTATGTGTTGATTCTTATGTAAACAATGATGCGACTCATGCAACCTAATGTGAAACCCTGTACTCTTTAAAACGTGTTTTCTCAGCTGTCCTTCAAGACTATCAAGTGATTTATGCACCATTTACTAAATACAATATGTACTGTATGCAGAAATAAAATATTTAATTTTGCTGGTTTATTTTTTCTACAGTTAAGCCATAAAGTTGTGCAGAAATGGCGACGTTACAACATCATGATTATGCTGCAGTGACAGCCAATTTTCTCAGCAATCTTTAAAGATTGGCAAAGGTCTTTGCACCATTTACCAAGGACAATTTGTACTATATGTAGAAATAAAAATATTCTGTCTGCTGCAGTTTTTGTACACTTGAGCAATAAAATTGACCAACTTGCCAACGTTATGTGCCTTTCTTACCACCATACATTTACAGTTTTACTCTCTAGAGGCAGAATTAATTATTATCGTTCTTTAATCATGGGTCAGACTGACAGGCAGTAAAATTTGACAACAGTATGCTAAAATAATTGCCATCACCAACTCTGTCATCCCATATAAGCTTCATCCATAGACATAATAATATTATTAATAGCCTAGGTTTAATAGCCTGATACATAACAGCCAATATTCAATAGTCTGTACAAATTATATTATTGGATTTAAAAATTTACTGTACCTGATACTATTAAATAGGGATACAATTAATATTGTAGTTTGCAGGTTTTTATAAATCTTGCCGTTGATACTATGAATAGGGATACAATTAATATTGTAGTTTGCAGGTTTTTATAAATCTTGCCGTTGCGTAATGATGAATATGCCGGCTTTCCCCTTCGGTTACTTCTTATTAGAATCTGCTTTGGTAGCTACATTGTTGTCTCCTAACATACTCCGGACTTCAAAGCTTCAAAGTCTGTTGCAGAAACTTAGGCTCATGCATACCAGGAGGTTTGAAATGTACTTTGGCAGAAAATGCTTGCTGCATATGCGTGATCCGTACAAGAGTTTGGCTCTTTATCCCTTCTGCAGTTTCTAGCCCAAGTAAGGTACCGGTCCCACTCTTTGTTCTTGTCAGGAAATCTTAAACACAAAATTGACAAAAATCAGTCCTGAATCTTATGTCACATATTATTAACGACAGGCTTTCTACACAGACCTGCAGACATTTTTAAGGCATATTTGAATCTACGAGCCAACTCACAGATCTTATAACAGAAACTGTTTATTTAATTACAGTATAAATGTAATTACAATCTGCATTAATTCTTATTCATATAGTTGTGATTTAAGGGAGAGTATACTGTACGTACTGTACAGAACCAGACAAAAGCATTTGAACCATGACATAGAAGCTATTTGTACAGCTTCAAGCGCAGTTATTACCAGGAGGCGCATATGTAAAGCTATGTAACATGTTACAGTCATACTGACTTATACTTCAACATACTTATTTACACTGTACAGTCTAAGTTAGGCTAGCCTGTAAGAATAACTTAGACTTTCATAGCTAGCCAAGGCTTGAGCTGTATTTCACAGTCTGTGGAGAGGAACAGATAGAAACATCAGCATTCCTGAGGGTTATGCGAAGTTAAGCTACCATTGCTAAGCTAAGGTTAGGCTATGGTAGGCTACCCATGGTTATTTGATGATCAACCCTGGTAGACTGGCTAGTTGTTAAAGTTTACTTTTAAAGCTATAATGCAATATGAATTTGAAGTATCCTCTAGGGTGAAAATAATAATTGTGAAGTTGAAGAATACTAACTTTAAGTGCTCTGGCAGATCAAATTCAGCTGAATCCTCTGCTTACAAGGAGGTTTTGAGAACTTAATGATAACATGGTAAATAACATTAAAACACTTCATTAACACTTAAAACTGCAGCAGCCCTACGGCTAGGCCTCATGGTACAATGTACATTGTAGTACTAGTAGTAGGGTAAATTGTCAGACTTAACCATGGTTATATGGACAGACAGTAACCTACATGCTAATTTATTAGGCTATATGAATTTAATGTCATATAGGTTTTAATAAAAAGCTCATTTACAACATTCATTATTTTATCAGCTTAGAGAGCAGGTGTGTAGTTGACTGCAAATTGACCGTGACCTAACACATGTTTACTTGAGGTTGTTTCAACACTGAAAAGTTAAGTATACCTTAGTTTTACCAGACCACTGAGCTGATTAACAGCTCTCCTAGGGCTGGCCCGAAGGATTAGACTTATTTTACGTGGCTAAGAACCAATTGGTTACTTAGCAACGGGACCTACAGCTTATTGTGGAATCCGAACCACATTATAGCGAGAAATGAATTTCTATCACCAGAAATAAATTCCTCTAACTCTTCATCAGCCGGCCGCAGGAATTGAACTCCGGCCCATCGAATGACAGTCTGAAGCTCAACCGGTTCGGCCAACAAAGGGCTTTGTTTCAACACTGTTATAAAGATTTTCATGAATGAAAATATGTCAGTTACTTGTGAAATGTGATCCCTGCTCGTTTGTGATCCTGTTTCTGTATGTAACACCGCTGATGGCCCAGCACTGGGTGCCATAGGTACCCCTGTTGCTGCTGGTCTGTGCAGTCTGCCGCTGCCATATCTGGGAATCAACACATAGCAATGGCGCCTTACTTGCACGCGACAGTCACGTGACTGTCCAATCTCTCCCCTCTATATATGTGCTATGGTATCTTTGCATTCACGCACACGCGCACACACACACACACACACACACACACACACACACACACACACACACACACACACACAGTATTGGTGACACGTACCTCTGGGCATTTTCGAGACCTTTGGCTTCCGGGTTTTATGTGTGTGTGTGTGTGTGTGTTTTCAGTTTCTCTACCTGCTTAATAATGACCGCACTGCCTCCGTAGGATTCCTGGAAACTCAAAGAAACTTCTTTTGAGCTCCTCCTGGGCATTGTTACCAGTATCGTAAAATTCTTCCTTTTATTGTTGCTCTTCTGCAAATACTTTTAAGTATAGTTACGGTTATTGGCTCGTAGTCTTTTACAGCTTTCTTTGCTTTCAAGTCTTGACTGTTTTGACTCGAAGATATGCCTACTCTGCGCTTGGAACGTGACCTTCATCCGAAAATTCTTTTTCCTCTATTTGTTATGCAGTCGAAGATTTTTTGTTGGAATCTTATTATTCCAGTTGTTGTTAATACTGTGATTGTTATTGATTCTAAAATACATGACGATTGTCGTCGTTGCTTTTAAACATTTTGTTTTCTCCCAAACATGTCTTTAGAAATCTAAGACAGTAGCTACTGCCTTATTCTTATTTTATACACTGACTCGGTTATAGGGCCACTCCTTCAAAGAGAGAGAGAGAGATCAGAAAAGGAAGAAACAGAAGAGAAATGAAAATAAGAAAAGACTAAGGCTTTGTGAATCCATGCTCACAGAAAAACTCCTGTTGAGTCGAAAGTCAACTCCTTTAACATAGAGTAGGCTACATCGTCTCCACTTTGTCTGGCATTCAGTAAGTCTCTGTAAATATGGTGGTGGCCCTTCTGCGCCACACTTACACACTCCAGCAGCTAGCATTGTCTTTTTTTATATAGTTATTCTTCTACCCATCTTCTCAGAGCGTTCGAATTGTACATAATTTTCACTGGTTTTCCCTCACAGGCCTCAAAGAATTCAGAAACACGATCTACAATTTCAACATTTTAACGTTACGACCACCACATCTTGCTCGCATCCCAGCGTTTTAATTATTCTTGTAATTCATAGTTCCTCTCCTCATTGTATATCAAGAAAAAAAAATCCCTACACAGAAGACTTGGCAATCCCAGCCGCCATTCTAACCTTGGCCTGCCTGCTTTGACATATGATTATTGTTATTATCTGTGTTGTCTTGCATGCAAAGAACGGTATAATTTTTTTATCATTACGGTTTTTACCCTGCTGGTATCGCATGTGCCTGAACAAGTACTGCACTTTAAAGCAGGTTAAAACGAAAAGGTTTTCGTTTAGGGTTAAACCATTCCCTTTTAATTCGTGAACGGTATAAGGAGATGTCTTCTCTCAAATGTGCGAATTTTTCAGTGAAATTGCCTTCCTGATGCAATGGGTCACTCCACCGATTTCCATATTCACTGCAAGGAAATTAAAACAAAAAGAATGCCCTGGTTATATCGGGCATATTCCCACATACGGTAATTACAAAAAAAAAAAAGAATGACCAGTTTATATCTGTGGCATAGTCCCACACACGGAAATTAAAAAAAAATGACCTGGTTATATCGGGCGTATTCCCGCATTCGATGATTAAAATAAAAATGACCTGATCATATCTGACATATTCCCAGATAGGGTAATTACAAACAAAGAATGACCAGGTTATATCTGTGGCAGTCCCACACACTGGAATAAAAAAATAAATCGCCTGGTACGCTTCCAAACAAGGAAATTTTGTTCAAAAACGAATTACCTGGTTATATCCATGGCATACTCCCACACACAAATTTGGAAAATGTACATGGTTATATCTCTGGCATACTTCCACACACTGAAATTAAACAAGTGACCAGGTTATACCCCGTGTGACACATTCTCTTCCGTGGAAATTAAAACAATTTGGTTATATCTCCCTTAAATATCTGCCACTCCCCCACACGCAAATTAAGACAGATTACCAGGATGTATCTCTGCCATGCTTACCCACACGGAACTTAGAATCGGGTAACCAGGCTCTGCCTCCATGTCATACCCTTCACAAAAAATAAAGTAATAAATAACCAAGATATATGTCCGTGGAATTTAAAGCATATATAACCAGGATGTATCGCAGTAGCATACTTTCACACACGGAAATTTAAACACAGATAACCAGGTTTATATCTAATGGTACGGCCGCACCTCCGCACACGGAAATTAAACGTATATAACTAATTTATGAGGAAATTGCACCTGTATGGCGTACTTATTCACACAAGCGCCAAACACGAATCTTGTAGGGTCAGTATTGTCGTATTTCACCAAGTTTATGTTCATTATTACATTGTAATTTCTACTCATGCTTTCTTGAAGAAAGAATCAACATCATTCAGTTTTCTCAATATTCGATAGTAGTTTCAGTTATTTTTAATCTTTTGAATATTAAAAAGAGATTCTGCTAGACACGCTAGGTTTTCCGTAAAGTTAAAGGTCTGTAAAAATGTTTTGATTAGCGGGACTACAAAATATCTTTAAATGTCCCCTTTTTTTATTATTATTATTATTATTAGTAGTAGTAGTATTCGTTACCAATAGGTGTATGTAAGATTTGTTGCACATGGGTGCTAATCGCTTTCACTCAGGGCATTATTTGATTTAATTACTAGATTTGATTTTTTTTTCTATTTAATTACACTTACTGACATGTTCGCACATTCTTCAGTAAAGAAGTAATGACTGCGTCTATTGAATTGCAAAATAAGTAAAAAAAATTTGCATCGTAGATAATGGTGAAATGATTGTCTGTAATTTTCTGAGCAGTTTTGTCGATTACTGTTTTTTCCAAAACGTTTGATACAAGACCCTGTAGTCTTTAACCTTGCTTAAACAAAAGAATTTTAAGCATCATTGTCCTTAGGTTATGGGTACTGAGCAAGGTTTCCGCTAGAGCATTAATTTTATTCCAAAGGAAACTCGTTCCTAAGAAGAAAAGAGAATATAAATTACCAAATAAAGTTTCTTCTTTTAAGGTAATTCAGGCTATGCATTTGGTCGTTGGGAGACTTCCCTGTAGCTACAGTTTTCTTAATAAGATAAATAGACTAAGTAGGCTACTGTTATAAAAAGCGTTTTGCTTAGTAACTCTTGTTCTTGTATTGTCGCTAGACAACGTGGAAAAAGACCGGTTTAGCAACTTGTTAAGGGGTGTATTTCTGTAGCGTAAGATGGGGCTACGCTTTTAAGGGCTCACCCTCCGTGGGGGGGTAGTGCCATCATTGCACCTCACGCGGTGCACTGTAGGTATTACTCAAGGTTCTTTGCAGCGTCCCTTCGGCCCTTAGCTGCAACCTCGTTCGTTCCTTGTACTGTACCTCCGTTCATATTCTCATTCTTCTATCTGACTGCCCACCCTCTCATAACAATTGTCCCATAGTGCAACTGCAAGGTATTCTTCCTTTAAAACCTCCTTCACTCTCATTTTTCCTTTCAGCGCTGAGTGACCTCATAGGTCCCAGCGCTTGGGCTTTGGCCTAAATCTTTTATTTTAATTGACGGGCTCACCCGATTAATCGCTGTACGAATGAACATGAGCAGAATAAATAAAGGGCGACACATTGTATTCAGTGCAGGTACTCAATCCGAGGATGTCACTCTGCTTTCAAAATAGGGTGTCTCCTTATTTTCAGGAAACATTGCAGACGTATCGGGCATTCACTGTAGATAGTCATGTCCTCATTGAAAGTATGAAATAGCCTCCACATGTCATTCGTAAAATAAATGTCACAGATATTTTTTTACTGAACATTTAGACCGGGATTTAAAAATAGGAATCAAATACCAGGCTAAAAAAACGGAGTATTCAGAGGATTTTTTTTTTATGCTACAGAAACTTCGTATGTCTCATTCAGAAATGGGATGTTACGTTCAGGAGGAAGCGGGACATCCAGAATTGGATTCCACATCACATACAAAATAGGATGTCGTAAACCGTGTCCGAATGTCTTTCTTGCGACTTCGGTAATGGAATTTTGCGAGAATATTTCCTCTCCCTCCTGAACGGTATATTTCCTGCTAATAATGAGCAGGGGATGTCTTTGCCTGATTTAAGAAACGCTCGCCTTCGGGGGGAAACGTGAATGTCTGCTTTTTAGAAAATCTTCTATTTGTCATTTTTCTATGAAATGATAATAAAAGTGATAATAATAGTAGTAGTAGAATGCCTTTCTCTTTGGGGGCATTTTAATTTTTTTTTTTTTTTTTGTGCCATTTTCGGATCCTGTTCGTTGTCAATTCAATTTGTTCTGTTGCATTAAGACCAGTGTAATTTAGTTGTACTTCCAATATAACAATTTCTAAGAAACAACCCCTGTAAGTCATCAAAAAAAAATTTTCTTATGAATTTCATATATACTTGATTGTATTAATTGCCCTACTATAAGTTGATTGTTATATTATTTTCTTTCATTGCCAAGGTTCGTATTTTTACGTAGCATTTAGCTTGCCTTCCCAACGACTTTAATTCTAGGTTTGTTCATTAAACACACACAAACATGTTTACGCATGCGCATATATATATATATATATATATATATATATATATATATATATATATATATATACACACATACATACATACACATACACACCAAGCATTGTGTAATAAAAATCCACAATTATATAGTGAATGTATTACTATGTAAAATAAACAAAGACTTGCGAACACTTGAACGGTGTTCCTCATCAGTCCTAACGTTAAAACGTATGTATATATATATATATATATATATATATATATATATATATATATATATATATATATGTATATATATATATATATATATTATATATATATATATACACATTATATATATGTATGTATGTATAAATACATAGACACATGTATATGTATACATAACAAGCATTAGTTATCTGACATTTTACAAACACATGTTTATGTATATAAATATATGTATTTATACGTGTGTGTATATATACACATATACACATACATAAATACATATATTTATATGCATAAACATGTGTTTGTAAAATGTCAGATAAGATAGCTAATGCTTGGTATGTATACATATACAAGTGTATATGTATTTATATGTGTATATAGTGTGTATATATAAAATAGTTTGTGTGTATATATATATGTATATTTTTATATTTATTTATATGTATATATACACGTGTTTGCATAATGCAAGAAAAGTTCAACAATGCTTGGTAAGCTAAGAGATTCACAATTTCGTGAAAAACAATGTGTAATAAAAATCCACAATTATATAGTAAATGTATTACTATGTAAAATAAACAAATATTGTGTGTGTGTTTAATGACACTGAAGTTAAGCAAAGTTTGGTCCAGCCAGTTATGGTATGGTTGTCTGTCGATGCAAGCCAGTAACATTTGGAGTATAATTACTCCAAGGCAGTTCGTGCAGGCAGTGTCATGGAGCTAGAAAACTGATCTCAAAACCCTTGGATAATAAAGGAGACACTTTCTCTAGTCACCCTTCTAATGGGAAAAGTATCTGTATGTCTGTATATAATAATAATAATAATAATAATAATAATAATAATAATAATAATAATAATAATCCCGTCCATGTTATTATTACCACTACCTGAAAAAGAGTTTGGAAAGGCGTTATTTGCGACCTTTTCCTATGAGACCGCCTTCGTTATAATAATTAAGATCGCGAGATGCCTTAAGCTCCCAAGTTTGTCCTTAGAATTCCATTCCGCCGTGACAAAGTTGAAGCTGTATATTCTTTCACCGCCATCCTCGGCACATCTTTAGAATATTTTCATTGCAGAACCTCCTCCACCATCCCTCTCCTTTTCCTACACCCCTGCTCATCACTCTATCCTGTCGTTCGTCCGCGCGCACGCGCGCGCACACACACACACACACACACACACACACACACACACACACATCAGAGGAAACTTAGCCTCAGGTGATGAAGAAGAATGAAAGCTTGATGCAAATTCTTGATTGATTTTTGTCGGGAAATTTGTAGCTATTGCTGGCAAGGCCCAGCTTGGGGATTAGTGCAGGTCAGTGCGTGCTGGAAGTCATTCAGGTTTTGGTTTCGTAAACAGTTTTTGCCGTGTTTTTGTGGGGGTGAATGGGGAGAGATTGATACTGGCTTCCAACGGGAGAGGAGTCGAGTGAAGGCACAGATAAATACATGCATTACTTTTTTTTTCTCTGAACTCGTGGAAACATTGATTAACAGCAGTAATGAAGGACATTATTTTATCATGCAGTCTGTTGCAAAGAAAATATCTTTCAGTAATATTATAAAATAGAAACAATAAATTAGTTGGCCAATCTGATGTTTGTTCACACTTTTCATAAGCAACTCAGACCGAGTGTATTCACTCGACTTATGATCCGTTGCTGTTAAACAGTTCACAATCAAAAACTTATATTTTCTACCCCGCTGCAAGATGGTTCTGGGAAGAATTCGACCGGCATTGTCATTGTGAAATGTATACGAGAATATTAATTCATAATTACTCGTACGTATATTGTTTTTTTGTGTTATAACCTTGGTCAGGTCTAAGTGAATATACGTGGTTAAAACATTTTTATAGAAGACTATTGAAGATTATTGTATATGAAACACGTCTTGTGCACAGGATCAAAATCTTAATTTTATTAAACGTTATTATTCCCGGTGTTGTTTAAGATGATAATTGATGATGGTAATGATAGTACTAGCCTCTGCACTACCACTACTACTACTAACCCTTACGGTAGTAGCATTAGCGGTAATAAACGTTCAACCTTTTTATCAAATGTCATTATTGCGCTACGGCGTAGGCGCAGAGGAGAATAAAATACCGACAATTCTGTTGATTTTCTCGCAAAAATAAAGAAATTAAACTTGGATATGGAAATGAAACTTTTGGAATGTTCTTTAATAGAACGTTTTTCACACTGGTGTTCAGTTACTTAACACTTCTCTGGAGTTCTTACAGATGGTGGTTTTTATAATGTAGTAACACATTATAGCCTATAAAAGATTATAACTGTAACAGAAAATGTGAAAATATAGGAAAACACGTTTGTTCGTGATTCTTAAAATGCTGAGAGTTTGTTAACTTGAGAGGAAAGGGACGAAAAAAGGAATTTAGTCTTACTAGGAATACCCATCAACACATTATACTTAATTCACTCCGATGCCAGTCATGGTTGTGCCTTATGAGGATTGGATGATGCTTTTTGGGATGGGGGGGGGGGGGAGAAGTCCGTAAGATGGAAATAATTAATTTTCTTCTTTTAATTGCGAACAAAGCTATTTTAATTTTGCGTTTGTCCAGAAAAGGAAAAAATGTGTAGAACTGTAAGTATTCTATTTTTATGTGAATAAATAAATTTTTTTACATTGATTATTTTTTGAAGGAGGAAGCCCAGGTAAATACCGAGGAACCATATAACGTGAAAGTGTTTTCTCTTTTGTGTGCTTTACACTCGTTCAGGGCCAGTTTTTTATTTTTTTTTTGTACTAAACTCGTTTAGAGTCAAATTATTTATGATAAACTGAATTTGTTATCGTTGTTTCATGCATTTGATTAAACATATGTTAAGAATTTCATTATATAAGTAATTTTTTTTTTCAGATAGCCTCAAGTCCATATTTTTATCAGTGGAAGTTGCACTGGCGTTTGTGTATTACAGGTATTCAAATAGAAAAGTAAAATTTCCAGTCGAGCATTATTTAAAGTAACTTCTCATTTTTAGGGCGCGAAAATAAAATTTATGGAAAAGGTGGTAGTTCTCCATGAAGCAGTAGACAACTTATAGAATGAATCATTATCAACTTCTGCCTTGTGAATTCATCTTCACGGCTATCCGAAAACAGTTGTATTTGTATGTTCATACAATACTCCTGTTACTACCACTGCTTTTGTTGTCAGAACATAATCGAACAGGGTTGTAGTGAATTTGTTTTTAACTGAGGAATTCAGATGAAATTATAATTCAGGTGTTTAAGTCGGCATTGTAAGTTTTTATGAAAAAGAATTTTAGTGATAAACAAACAATATTTTCTTTAAAAGTAGTTAGAATTTTTATTTTTTGTGGCACTGAAACTAGGAATTGTTATTGAGTAAAAGATTTAATAATAGGAATTAAGGTTTTTTCTTTTTGAACACAGTTGGGAGTAGAAATCAGAGTAGCGAATGGTAAATTCGTGTTATTCATTTTTATATTTCTTCAAGGCTAAGACTTGTTTTATTTATGAAATCATAGTTGAAATATGTGCCATTGTACTTGGTAATGTTTAATGAGATGTTTTGATTCTTCTTAGTGTTCATTATACATACAGTCCTTCTGATAAATATGCCCTTCTGGTCATATTAATCATCATAATATAATGCTGAAATATTCCTTCTGTTAAAGTATTCTATCTGTATAATTAAAAAGAATTAATGCTTACCATTTAAAAAAAAAAATAAAAATTTGATTTTCCAAAAAAGGATTTCCTTTTAGAACGCATTTAAAATGAAAATTTAATCAGCGAACCTTTCCTTTACTCACCATATACCACGAAATATTCGTATTGCATTCTGGAATCAGTATTTGAGATGTAGGGAATTAAATATTGCGCAGACATACTGCGTCAACTGCTTCATGATATTCATTCACACTAAATTGCAGTATTACTCTAATTTATAATGCTGGCCGGATTATTTTCGTTTTTAGTATTTTATCAAGAAATTCTTCTTGTAATATTATGGGAATTTGAAGTGATTTTTATATTACAGAAATGTCTCTCCCTCATAGATAATTTGACGAATATCAGTTTTATTGTACTCATTATATATCATGTTTTTCAAAAGGTGTTGCTGATGTTATGAACATTCTACCTGGAACTTTTGACATTTATTTGGTTGTGTCACTAGTCTACTATCAAAATTATCCTGAACATTTTGAAGCGTTGACGCTTAACAAATTTGTTTATGTCCCATGCTCTCTGTCTTGGGCGACTTAGAGAACGATTTTCCTAAGGCACGCCATTCTAGGCTTGAATTCTATCCCTGTCTTACTTCCTCCGAATCCGTCAACAGTGCTTGTGTATGTCGTCTCTCGGGTGGCTTTTTTTTTTTTTTTTTTTTCCGACACTCCTCTTTGTAACCCAAGAGATGGGACGTGTTGTCAGAATTAAACTGCCTTCCTGGAGCCAGACTCGATCTTTATTTGTTCGCTAATGGTGCCCATACATTCAAAGCTTTGCTGTGCATGAAACAGGGTTTGCCAAGGAGAGTGAGCGAGTGTTGAGTCTGGGAAGGATAAGTCCCTGTCTTTATTGTGGGCATATTTGGAAAAGGAGGGATAGGAGAGAGAAGTAATTCCCAGAGCTTGACCACCGAGAAGGAAGGAGAAAGGAACCACGTTATGAATAAGGAGGAGAGAGGGGGGGAAGAGAGAGAGAAGTGACTTTACAGCTTGCTCTAGTCATGGAAATAATTCTGGTCATTCCCAAGACGTTCTTAATTTCATCACTGATATATCGACTCGATTAATATTCTAGTTTTGGCTCACAGCCAACGAATGTAAGGCAAAAGCACAAAATTTAGTATAGTAAAAGCGAAATGCTATCTTTCCTTCATTAGAATAAAGGAAAGAAATGGTAAATGGTAACACGAAAAATGCTCCTTACAGTGGGAGCCGCTCATGTTTATGTAGATGTAGAAGTCAGGTTGCTTTATATCGCTGTATTTCGGTGATGAAATAATATCGTTATTAATGGTGTTCTTCAAGATTACTCGTCTCGATTTTTCTTTCATTTTTTGCCGACATTAAAAGAAAAATAAATTTGGCCAGGTACTCGTATGCGTGTCAGATTTCCATTTTGCTCTGTAAACCTTACGCCAGTCCTGCTTTGAGGTGTTGACTTCAGCATATTATGGGACATAATAGCCAGAGTGGTATTTCTCAATTTGCCTTCATGTTAACTGAAGACAGATATAAATGGAACAAAACGAAACACATTCTAAACCGGAGAGAGAGAGAGAGAGAGAGAGAGAGAGAGAGAGAGAGAGAGAGAGAGAATAAAATCCAGTAAGAATAAAATCGGATAGCGTGGATTACCACTTTTTCTGCCAGTCTTTATTGCGTTCGCTTTATCCTATTCTTCCTACCCTCCCTACCTCCCTCTCTCTCTCTTCCCCTCCCTAGGAACTTGCTAACAAAAGCGTCGATATGATGCAATGCAGCAGAGCTATTTTTAAACTACATCCCAAACCCCTGTTCAGTTTTGCATACGTTTTGAGGTTTTGATTATAGACTTTTTTGTTCTTTTTGAACGCTTTGACTCTCTCTCTCTCTCTCTCTCTCTCTCTCTCTCTCTCTCTCTCTCTCTCTCTCTCTCTCTCTCTCTCCACTTCCATTTAGACTGTGTAGAATTATTAACTGAACCTTGATCAGTCAGCGTCTCGTAATGCCGTCTCCTTGCAGGATTTTCTTAATTGTAGCATTTAAAATGAAATAAGTTACATTCTGAGGGTAATGACATATTTCTGATTTTATCTATTTTTTAGCTCTTAATGATATTCAAGGGCGTTTGATTATCTTTGCAGTGGTCATGGCTAACTCTGTTAACCCTCGAGTATCTTTCAAACCTTATGTCATCTGTCACACTCTCAGCCACAGATCATCCATATACCTTCTCAGGTACTTTTAACATTGTTTTTTTACTTTTCCTAATACAAGGAGAATTATTCCTTTCATTCATGGCCTTTGGAGCATTTCCCTCATCGTGGCATACCTTATAAACCTTTTCAGCTACTCCATTCCTCTTCCATAATTGCCTAAGGCCACACTCACTCATTGCATGTCCCAGATTTTCCGTATGTTTAATCTCGACTCATTCGTCATCAGTGTCCTCTCCTCTCCTTCCGTTTATGAAATTTCAGCAGCATCAGTTGTCACGCTCTGACCCCCCTTCCTCCAGTTTAAGATACCTTCCATGTTCAGTTCTGCTCCAAGAGAGTAATAGTCAGATACTTCCCCCTAGTATATTTCTCGACATTCTTTGAAATGTTATGTGTATGTAAGTCTCGTCATTCCAAGAACATTTCAGTCTAAGGTTCTCTTCATTCTTTTGGACAATAATTAACATTAATCACAACATTAGAGTTTAGATCACCCAGCTCACTCACTTTTTCCTCTTTTTGTTTCCCTCATTGTTTTCACAAACACAGGTATTTCTTTACTGCTTCTCCTATACGTATGAGATGGTTGCACCCTCCATACCTACGTTTCCACAGCTCAGTAATTACTAGTAATCATCATTTGAGACAACCACTACTACTAATTGCCGAGGAAATCTTCAACACGGAAAATTACTGTTATTATTGTGTGGCGTGATCATTATGGTAGGCATCAGCTTCATAAATTAGAAAGAACAGTGAGGTAAATAATTAGAGATTAAAGTGAATATTCTTTGGTAAGAGTCATAAGATCTCGTAAGGGTAATTTTTTTATGCCAAACCTATTATAGTGTTCTGTTGGATGAAAATGAAGACAATGAAAGATGTGTATGTGATATATATATATATATATATATATATATATATATATATATATATATAATACACACACACACACATATATATATATATATACACATATATACACATATATCTGTATATATTTACGTACACACATACATATCAAGAGGATGGACCAGTGAATGTCAGTATGGATGAGGGAAGAACAAAGGTAATGATTCAAATACCCGGTAGGTATTGGGGTAGGAGCAAATACAGCGGATGGCGATGGGATGATAGAATTGGTGAAACACGGGAGGAAGACAGCATAGTGTCAGCAAAATATTTGAAGGAGATTGATAATATATTGAAATCAAAGTTGAAATGTATGGAACGATTGTTCAGTCTATTTCTTTCTTTTATTTGTGGAGGTCAAGTGTAAATGTTGATTAGGATTGAAGGGGAATAATTTTTAGCTATTTAAATCGTTATTTGTGTAGTATAGTTGAGTAAGAAATACTGAAACGGCAAGATATGTAGTAATTCGAGTGATGAAAAGGTCAGCGATAAGGAAGTCAGTGGTCTGGAGGAAGTGTTTTTAGAAGGCGAGAGGGTTCGTGCAAGATAGTGAAGAGGGTTCGATGTACAACAGATGAGCCTTCCGTATAACGACAGAATAATGTGACAGCAAATGTCGTCTTATATTTTCTCAAAACAAGATATTATTAGAATACCTCATCTTATTCTCAGTTATATATATATATATATATATATATATATATATATATATATATATATATATATATATATATATATATATATATATATATATATATGTAGTTATACGACTATAAAACAGGTGGTCGTTGATTATTCAAGGCCTTCTTTGTTATCGACGATAATGATAATATCAGGAGGAGTTGGAATATATGCTGTACTTAGGTAGTTGCAATAAAGATTAACAAAATGCCTAGTGCAGAGTAACGATGTTATTAAGTAGATTACCCCTGTTATCAAGTGTATTAACACCGTTATTAAATTTTCCATCCTAGAACGAGGTTAAAACTTTAATTTAAAAGGGATGGAAATATATTTCTTTGTATTTTCATATACAGGGTTTGATGTAGCGTTAGAAGGTTATTTAACTGCGACTTTCCTTTGTGTTTGGTCAGAAGCAAAAAAGTGAGTTGACAATAATCAGGGAAAATTGTTCTTGAGAGCTAATGTTATCAGAATACAATACGGAGGAATGGATGAGGTTCTGCTTATCGAATGCCATTTAAATGACTCGTAGGAACAGGTTCGGCATTAAGCAATTAAGAGGCCTGGGCAGCTCCTAAGGAGGCGGTGGGCCTGTGTGGCATCGCCCGTTAATGAATTCATTCAGTGTGTCTTGCCCATATTAGCCAACACTACGGTTCCGGAACCGAAGGCTTTAATGAGTTTAAAATTCAGAAGCATAAAGTCAACCCTTAGCATCGGAATATGAAGTTTCTGGATGTTTTTTTAAGTACTAGGCTCTGTGAACCATTCTTTTTTACCAACATATAATTCAAGCAATGGTTTAAATTTCTGGACTTTTGGAATATGCTGGGTAATTAGATAGGTATGAATATCTTCGTACACACTTACATAATTCAAGGACTCGAAACTAAAATAATTAAATGATTATTCTTAATTTTAACCCATCAGCTAAACCTTTAGACTTATAAAGAAAAGGGCCACGGTAACGTTTAAAAATATGTATTTATACAAAACGTATTTCAAAACATATGCAAACGAAAGATAGATTCGTTAATTAACATAGATCTAAACAATGTAGATATATCTTATGTAAACAGTAAGGCATAGTACTTCTTTTGATAATATAAACATGCTTTGACTTTATGTATATATATATATATATATATATATATATATATATATATATATAATATATATATATATATATACATTGTATATATATAAAAATGCGTTATTTACAAATGAATATTGAAAAATATTTCAATTCTTTTCAGGTAACGACTGAAATTCCGTTTTGAGCTTTCCTACGGTATTATTACAACTCGTGGTGTGGCTTCGGTGGTGAGTGCATTCAGCAGCAGTTCTGGATTTATTTCTTAGTATTTTACAATAATATTCTTAGTGATCATCTTTCCATGCTCGTTTATACTTCGTTTAAAAGTCCATGTCCTCAAGCGTGTAAATGATAACTAAGCTGCATATTATTACCGATGGGCATTTATATAATGGCGTTTTATTGTTGTCTTGTCTTACAGCGTTTTATTTGTTCAATGTATGCTCATTTGATTGAAGTTTCTCTCTCTCTCTCTCTCTCTCTCTCTCTCTCTCTCTCTCTCTCTCTCTCTCTCTCTCTCTCTCTCTCTCTCTGCAGGACGTTTTGTATACATTTTATGCATTTAGTCATGTTCTTCGTGCTTAAAGGTTAGGATATATTTACGGCATTTCCATGTTGATGGCTTCAGTGTTATTTTCCGTTTCCACCATTTCTGTCATCAAGATATAAGTAATATGAGGAGTTGTAGACGTGTTTCACGTTTGCTTGAAACAGTTATGGATTTGGAGCTGAAATTTATTTGCATAAACAATATACATATCTATGTATATACATATACATACATATCTATGTATGTATAGACAAGAATATATATATATACATATATATTCTTTGTGTGTGTATGTATATATTATATGTATAATTATATATATCTATACAGTATATATATTATATATATAATATATATATATATATATATATATATATATATATATATATATATATATATATATATATATATATAAATAAATTATACAAAGGTATTCTGATTTTAGAGCGCTTACTTGTAAAGTATATGAACTGAGGTAGGAGAGAGAGAGAGAGAGAGAGAGAGAGAGAGAGAGAGAGAGAGAGAGAGAGAGAGAGAGTTCATCAATACGGAAGTTGATACCTTTAACAGGAAACTATGCAATTACGGGCCGCCCTGCCTCTCTCTCTCTCTCTCTCTCTCTCTCTCTCTCTCTCTCTCTCTCTCTCTCTCTCTCTGGGTTTATCGGTGTAATCATGTAAGATTCATTAGAGATTACTTTTCTTTTCTGACATTAAAGTACTAAGGCAGTCATAATTAATTCCGGCTCTCCAATAACTATGTCCAATCCGGTGAAGGTTGTATTTATTATGTTAACCTTATGTCATTTGCGAACATGCCACGAGAAGCCAAGTTCGGACACAATCAAAACCTGAAAGACAATAAAGGCGATGTTGCTCAACAGATTAGTTTTCGCCTTGTTAACGCATAGTGTGGAAACTAATTGGGAAACAGTAAGAAATAAAAACCGACACAGGAAACGTTGTGTAAAAGTCATTGCGCGCCTTATTAACGATGGCAGGTTGGCACCATATATACCAGTCCGGAGATGAGAAATTAATTATCTGTTCAACGGAGTGAGCTTTGGATGTCTCTCTGATGTTTTCTCATATAGCTTTTAGGATATATTCAGATTTTTAAGTCTTTTAGTAAAGTGCTTATTGTATTTTTTCGTGATCAAAACTAAACTTGACCTCAACATCGAGACTATAATTGCTGGAAGGGTAACGACTTCTGAATCGGTCCTTCTTTTTAAAAGCCAAGTAAAGTTTAATGCAATATAAATTGTTCTCGACCGCTTTGAGGTTGTTGACTTACTGTCATAACTGGTTTTCATCAGCGTGCGGCTCGTTTAATTAATGACGTGATTTACTCTAAGGCCATTTATTAGGGGCATCGTTGCTTTAGAAATTAAGGTAATTGAAAAAGTTCGAGTACAGTTTAACTAGATTTAATGGGATCTAAGGTTTAATTCAGTGAAGGGTAATTGCTCTGTAACTGAATCACAGGACGACATTTCGGAGCATTTCCTGTAATTGAACAAAGCTGGAATTTGTGATTATGAAGTCGCTTCGGTGGAATCCTCTCAACAGTACATTCAGAGCGGCTTTGATCTTCGTTAATCTAACTGTAACTGTACTCATACTACTTTGTCAGTACATCACTTCTTTCTGCATTTCCGTTTAACTTCTCTTACTTCTTTCTAATGAACACCATATTCTATGGAAGCTTGAATTTCAAGTCATTGGCCCTTTTGGGCGTGTTCCATATGAATAGGGTTCATCTTCTGAATAATGGTACTACTAATGATAGTAGTCGTGATAATGATGATGATAATAATAATAATTATGGTTTTGAATAACGACTCCTTCGATGATTAATCCTGCAAGGATTGTAATTTGATTATCAAAACCATTAGTGTTTAAAAAGAATGGAATATGATTTTTTCCATTCTAAATCCTTTTGGAGAACAAGCGTATTATTTTGATGGGGACCGTAGGAAGGCAATTTCTTTAGAGATATTTGATAAATCTTGGTTTACAGAAGAACAATGCAGCGGAAAATCCAACAGGTACTTCGATACATTCGTCTCTATGATGACCTAGACGATTGAGATATTGCTCTTTATTTCTGAAGAGCTTCTTCGTAATATTCAAGTTGTATCTCTCGGGAAATCATTGCGCAAGTCATTGTTGTTTATCCTTGTTATTTTTAAACTCTTGTCATAGCGCATGTTGTATTGCCTACCATCTTTATATGTTTTTTCCAGTTATCTTGTTTTCAGGTTCTCAGTTAACTTGAAGATTAAGGGGGATGTTCTCAGCTGGCTGAGTTCATTGTTGACTTTCAATTGCTTTTGTTTTAAAGAGGAAGAATGTGTGTGTGTGTGTGTGTGTGTGTGAGAGAGAGAGAGAGAGAGAGAGAGAGAGAGAGGTGGGTTGTTGGGAGAATGGGCAGAATAGTTGGAGGAAGGCAAGGATTGGGGAAGGGGGTTAGGCGTGAGAGCAGGATTCTCGTTTCAGGAGGATTGTATTGCTCTTTGAATCATTCCACGTCCGAATGATTTTGCCCAAGAGTAGCTGGGTAGTTTTTTTTTTTTTTTTTTACCACTCCGTGCAAAATATAGATTAGTATTTAGTGCCAACATGTATGCGAGTTAGTGTTTGTATTTCCTTGTAAATATGCTGAATATTTTTTTTGCAGCTTTTATGTACTCTGCGAACTTACATATTGTAGCCTAGCTTTATTTTGGGCCACCTAGTGTTTTGTAATTTTTTACACTACGCGAATTAATGCTTTGCAAGCGGTATTTACTTTTACGGTATTTGTGCGAATTAGGTATTTGTTGCTGTCATCTACATGTTTATTGTATTGTAGCCTTTTTTATTCTCTTTGTTTATAAAGTTCAGTGCGTGTAGCTTTTCTTCACTCTATATGGGAGTTAGCGTTCTATGTTCTTTTGTGTACTTTGTTTGTGGGTTTAGTTTGTTCAGTGCTTTTAGAGTCTGTGAATGTGCGTTTTGTAGTTTCTTTTACACCTGACTTATACGAATTAGTGCGTTGTAGTGTTCTATACTCTCCGAATTAATGTTTTGCAGTTTTCATACACCTGATTTAATCGAAATAAAGTTAAGGAATACTTCAGGACTACGTTCAGGTGGGTCACCTTACATATTGTACCTTGCTAGTATTTCTGCAAATAGTGCTTTTCAGGGTCCCCTTACTGCATTTATGCGAATTAGTGTTCGTCAGCGTTTTTTTTATACTGATCTAGAGGCTGTATTCAATTTTGATACATGATGGAATTCTGTTTGCCGTTACGTGTATTTTTTCTTGTGTGCAAATTTTGCCCTATATGCAAATCGACATTTCTGCTTTTTATCTAATACGAGTGAATCAGTTTATGGCCAAATTGGTACTAACTTTAGACTTAAACTTCGTGTTTTTAAGAGTATTCATTATACTAGGGGATTAAGAAACGTCGTTACATTGACCAAAACCATTTTTTAACCGAATAATTTGTAAAGTTAAGGACCGATACGGGCTAAATATAACCACAAAAGAGACTCTCTCTCTCTCTCTCTCTCTCTCTCTCTCTCTCTCTCTCTCTCTCTCTCTCTCTCTCTCTCTCTCTCTCTCTCTCTCTCTCCATTTAAAAGCTCAGAACTTTCGCTGTCCCGTGGGTAGGAAATGACCCCCTGTGGCTTCTTAATATGCAGGCCCAGTGTTAGACACAGCACTCAAAATGCTTGTTCAGGTGTCGACACTGGTAACGCTGTCATAAAATGGGTAGTCGGTAGTAAATTGAAGAGGCGAAAGCAAGAGGGATTGTGTTTGTGTGATTGTTTGCTCTGTTCATGTATGTGACCTACCAAAACCTCATATATTGTAAAGAATTTGAAAAATGAGTGTCCTTATTGGCCAGTTCCTTTCATTTTTTTATTTATTTATTTATTTATTTTTTATTCCTCCCTATTCTTTATTTCTCTCTTTAGTGCAAGAACTCACTACCTCTTTCCCTGGTCTTGGTCTCTTCTTTATCTACAGAACAATAGTGAGAGGTTTAGCTGCTCTCTCTCTCTCTCTCTCTCTCTCTCTCTCTCTCTCTCTCTCTCTCTCTCTCTCTCTCTCTCTCTCTCTCTCTCTCGACGTCCTACTCATTCAATTAAGAGTAAAATCTGACTCCTTTATTTAAATCTAAAATAATATGACTATGTTTTCAGTTTCCTGTTTTATTTTCGTAGCTGACTGGACGAAAAACTGGGTGCTCATATTTAGTGCGGCCCAATATCTCCCTTCAGAATCTTCTGTTTCTGAACATAAATATCTAAGGCAATTATGACCTGTCAAGTCAGTTCAAGTTGGCGCCCACCCTAATTCCCTGTGTTTTCCTCAAGCGGTTATTTAAAATATTTTAATACTTTAGCTTCTGTTCTTTGAAAATTATTTTCTTAGCTGGTTAAGGTAGAGTCATTTTAGTGACTGTATAACTTGAGAAGAGATTCTGTTCCGGAAAATTTTCGACGCTTTCAGGTTACTGGAAATGGTGTAGACAGAAATACTTACATTTTTCAGTAGTAGGACAGAAGGATTCTGGTTATCTTGATTAGCCTAACCTTGTAGAAATCATGAAACCTAAATGTGCATATATTTTTCGAATATTGGCTATATGTTCCTTTCGTAAAGTAGGGGTATTTTGATAAACGTTTGTGTGTACATTGTTGACCAGTGGCGATGTATTATGGAAATCTAATTTAAGTAGGAAACATTCCAGTTACCTTGACGTAAGCAGGTTAATTGTTGTCACCTTGAATAGTGGTGAAATATTTAATTTACGGCAGCAGTTTGGACGTATTTTGGTTGTTTCTACTGGAATTGATGAATTTTGGTATCCTTGGGTACAGCTGGAGTTTCCTGACTTCCTAGGATAATGTAGGCGTATTAAATTACCCTACATTGAACCTGGCGTAAACATTTTAATAGGTCACTAATCACAAAATATTCCATTATATTTCTTGTAACAGTGATGTTGGTGTGTGATGAACTCATATTTGATATACCCCGTGTTTGTTCCAAATATTTCTAGCGTATGATTTTTCTTCATTCGATAACACTTCATTTTCATTCGGGAATTTATGCCGTTATTGTATAAAATAATTCAAGCAAATAAAGATACTGTATCTGTCCTCTACGTTTTTCGCTCTTGCTTATATTACTACCGAACAAAACCCCAGAGTTACTTCCTTTTTCAACTTTGCGGTCTCGAATTGTCTCAAGTATATATATGTGTTTGTGTGCTTGTATGAAGTGTGTGTGTGTGTATGTATATATATATATATATATATATATATATATATATATATATATATATATATATATATATATATATATATATATATATATATATATATAATATCATATCAGTATAATGAAAAGTTTTGCCTATCGTTTAAGGGATGAACAAGTCTTGAACTTCGTGAATTTATGAATTTGAAGCGTAGTCTCTAGCAGTACCTACGTTAATTAAGTTTATGGGGATAGCTGTTCAACCCCTTTCGTGACTTTGGCAGCAGAATGTCTATGCAGTGTCGCCACACGTAAGTTATAATGACAGCTATCCAATAATTCTTGCATAGTATTTTGTTCCATTGTTTTTATGAAATATTTGGCAGTGGTTTTGAGCCTTGTTATAATTAACTCATAGACAGGATTTTCTGCGTTTTTAAAAAATTTATTAATGGCTTTTGCCCACTATGTTGATTTTGTTGTTACTTTGACAGTGATTGGTGTTGAGTAGCTTCGAGTTAATTATCATCCCCGTTATACCAATAAGTTTGGAAGGTTTCTCTGCTATCGGGAATTATTTTACTCACTATTTATTCATGTCATTAGTATTGACTTATCAATGGTTTTTTCTCATCATTTATTATGTCATTAGTATTGATTTATCAAGGTTTTTTCCAGTTAGTAGTAGGAGAATGGTATGCCTCCATTGCAGAAGGAAAATCGCTATTTTATATCGATTTGCATACATGTCATATATCGAATAAAAAAAAAAAAACGAGATCTGGTAATCACGACCTCCTCCTCCTCCTCCTCCTCCTCCTCCTCCTCCTCCGAGTGGGACGTTAGGGGTTACTGCCCTTATGAGTGACGGAAGTTCCAATGACCTGATTTTGGGAAGAGCTTATTTGAAGCGGTTCATTTTTTGTATTGTCTTCGCAAAAACCCCAGTGAATTACGCTGACACATTTTTATCGCGTCGTGCTCGAGAATCGCCATTCTTTGGACGTGTTGGGTTATTGTGGACGCGCAAGACCGTTATTGGTATGCGAAACAGTTATTGTTGTGGTATTCCAGAGTACAAACAGTACCTTACCTGCTACATGACATTAGTAAATATGTCCGTCACCAGTCTCTTACAAATTAATTTTGACACCTAACATTATATGGAAAAGCTCTAGCAAGATGACAGGAATTGATGATGTAAATATTTAATCTGTGTAAGTACAGTATAAAGCAACCAAATGCTCAGTGAAAATGGAGGTAGCAGTGCGCAGTGGTTGTTGCCGCAGTGACACAGTGAATTTAATTCGCTCTAAATTATTAGGCTCCTTATTTATCTGTTTGATTCTTCCTATATTATTAGGCTCCTTAGTTATCTGCTTGAATCTTCGTACAATATTAGGCTTCTTAGTAATCTGTTTGATCCTTCCTACATCATTAGGCTCCCTAGTTATCTTGAGTCTCTCCCGTAGTTAGGCAGAAACCCCGCACAGGTGTGAACACCACAGGTAGAAACACCACCACCTCCGGAAGCAGGACTTAACACCTGTGAAAGCTGATTTTGATGATCCAGTTAGATCCGAGCTGTGCATCGAGTGCTGTCTTGTTCTAAAAATAGTCGCTCTTGTCATTGATTCTGGCGGCGCTGATGGGGTGCTTCGACCGGAAAAGAGGAGGCAAGTGAAGGAAAAATCGAGAGAGAGAGAGAGTCTTATGGCTTTTAAAAATTAGGTAAGCTGTGGTGCCTTCTTCATCATGTCATTTATATTTCTTACAATATTTTAATTCCGGTCATTGGAGAACATAGACTTATTTTATTATACTTAAATGAAAGTGCCCTTCCAACGTTCTCTTCTTTATAGCTTTCACTTTCGAAAAGTTTGTGTCTGTTTACTCCCTTTTCTTTCATTTACAGTGAGACTGTATCAGAGCAACGCCTGTACATTTCTTAACTTATTATTCTATGTTGGCAAGTGGTCTCTGAATATGTCCTTTATTTAACTCGATGTATGAACATTAAATTTCCATTTGATCAACTGGATCTCCTTTTTATATACGGATCAGTTACCTGTCATGTGAGAAATGAGAACTCTGTAGAAAAAAGAAAAATTAATTGTCAGGTAAAGCGGAAAGGATTGTCGAACTGTCAAGAATACTTCATAGTGAGAAAATTGACCAAGCTTGTGTGAGCGTTGAAGAGAGAGAGAGAGAGAGAGGTGGGGGAGGGGGCAGGCGAGGGAGTTGAGGGAACGGGTAAATGAGATAATGAACGTGATGAGGGGAAGAAGGGAAGTAGGTAAAAGCAGAGCAAATGCTGATAATGGCTTGTGAGCGTTTTAAGTGCATGCATGCAAATAAGCATTGAACCATCCTTTTCCGTGGAACCATAACTGAATTATTGGGAAAAAGGTTGTGGCTATCCTTTTTGTTTTATGTTACGCTAAGAGTATATATTGTTATTGATATGTAGTAGACCTCCTGTGGTGTGCTTTTTGTATGCTGATACATTCGAGCATGCGTGGCTGCGGTAAGGCATCTATGCACGTGTTTTTTCGGCGTGCAAAATCAGGTTATTTGAAGAGAGTAATCGTAGTTTTCGCTATTCTGGTGAGTTTCTTTACCAGAGAAGTCTCGTTAATTATGTAAATATTTTGAAAATGTTTTTTATAATACATAAAATAAGTCTTCTTTTATTGACTAGATAAATATTTCTTCGCTTTAAGGCGAATTCTCTTTTTTTTTTTTCCAAAGAGAAAAGACAATGCATTGCATTAATTAAATGACAGCATTTGACAGGAACTAATGAGACTTCGAGACAAGGAGTGCTTATCAGTTTTGAGTATACAGAATAGTTATCGAGTATTGAGGTAGGATTCTCCACAATCATTATTGTGTTCAACTTTGTATATTTTTTAACCCATTTACCAACAACCTGGTGTAAGTCGTAGACACGCAAGTAAATGAAGTTTACTATTTGGATGCTGAAGAAAGAAGATTAATGCAAACTTTTTTAGTCAATCAGTATTGAACGGGCATTGGCCACTATTTATGCGAAGTAAGTGGAAAGAAAATAAAAATTTGGAACGTGGAAAAATAGAAAATGAAGATAAGAATTCCATAATTATCTGCATATAATCTCCAAAATAGAAAATGAAAATAAGAATTCCATAATTATCTGCATATAATCTCCATATCTGCATATAAGGAAATATTCTTATCCAGTATTGACAAAAGAAAAAATTCTATACTTATATATTAAGAAACCATAACGTATAACGAGAGAGAGAGAGAGAGAGAGAGAGCCCTTTCCGGTAACGCAGACTTACAGAGCAGTGGGAACTGCAGTAAGTAATATATATCGGCGAAATATATTTATGTTGTAAATTGATAGAATATTGCCTCCAGTAAAGCCAATACGCCTCACCCCTGTCGAGTTTAAATAGTTAATCAAGTTTAAACCCTTCAGTTAATGAGGCTTGGTACTTGGGGAGAATAGCTGTCTTTTTTTTATTTTCTCTTCCATGAACTATTTTCTTTTTTCTTTTTGCTTGACTTCATCATGGTGGGTTCATGTTTCTCTCTTTTAATATACGATGGCTGACATATTCTTTATATTCTTTTGGCGTCTGTGTTGTAACTTGATTAATTTTCTCTTTATCTTTATTGAGATTGGCTTTCTGTTTTCTTTGCTGTCTCAAGATTTCTGTTCTCTGTACTCTAGCGTAATTCATTTTCGCACTGCATTGTCACAATTTCACCCCACCTTAATATCATAGAGATTCATTTCCTTTTACATATTCAAGATATCTTTTCGTTGTTGTGACGTGTTTCATGTTTTTTTCATATTCGTTTTCGTTGTTTAATCATGGAGCGTCCTTTTTTTTCTTTTATAGATATTTTAATTTAATATAAACAAATGGTAATTTTTGGCTCAGCAGAGCCTGTAAGTATCTTATTGGTATTGATCTTTTAAGCAATTAACTGCTGCGTAAATAAGATTTCGTTATTGATGTCTTTAAATACAAAATACTTCTTCCCAAAGTTGTAAGATTTATTAACTTGCCCTTTTAGTATTGGCATTATGAGAGAATCCAAACGACGTTTATCAGTTTAAAGGTGGCCGAAGGAAGTTTAACTGGATGTGCCTAAAGTGTTTTTGCTCAGTCTGGAATCGAACCCGGCTCTCCGTATTGTGAGGAAATATATATATATATATATATATATATATATATATATATATATATATATATATATATATATATATATATATATATATATATATATATTGTATTATGTTTAAATATGTGCATTTGGCTGACTGTAAAAAGGCAGGTCATTGCGCACATTCGAGAAAGTATGGTTCAACAACCCAAGGGTTGGAAAGAACACAGAAGTTTATTTCTGATCGCTTCTTCGGATGTCTTTTTATACTGTCTCCATGTGGGCTCTAAATTATCTTTGAGAGAGTGTCAGATCATGACATGTGTCTCCATTTTATTCTTCTTTTTATCCCATTTTGCAAGTTCTATATGGGATTTTAGGCCCTTTTTTTCTATCTACTCAGTATATATATATATATATATATATATATATATATATATATATATATATATATATATATATATATATATATATATATATATATATATATATACATACATACTTACAAACATCGAGAGGTCCTCGTGGCTCAGTAACAGCAGCCTTTCCTCAGTACCGTGTGAGTTCCGAGATCGATCCCTGGGGGAGAAATGTAGAATTACATGCAGATGGTGGGATGTGAAAAGAAGTAGGTAAAAGAATAGGTCCAGCAAGGAAGGCAGCAGGATGTGAACAGCAAATAGAAAAAGAGATCCTTACTTTCAATGAAAACGGCTGGAATGTTTAATGGAGTGTTTAATCAACTCCCCATGCGGAAGTAAAGCATGGATGTTGAATACGAAAGGGGAAAAAAAAAAAAAAAAAAAAAAAAAAAAACGGGGTTGGGGGCTTCTGTAGAAGTGGTTAAGGTTAACTGTTCGTGTAGCTTAGGTCATAAGGAGAACTGGAACTGGGAAATGTGGAAATACGTTGAACTGGTAAAAAGGGCAGCGTAGTTGAGAGCACGAATCAGCCTGTTAAAAGGTGGTTTGATCATAGGGGAATAATGAACGACCTTATACTAATACTTCGGAAGTATTAGGAGGGAGGCGGGGAGGAATACTTAAATAAGTGGTCTTAGAAAAAAATGACCTAATATTCAGGAAGCGCGATTCGTGTGAATGATTCATTGTGTTTAAGGGCATTTGTCTTGCTTTTCGTGAACATTTTGTGTAAGTTTATGAAGCGGCTAATTTTACGGAAATTGTCTTCACAAATTTAATCCGCGATTTGGCTGTTACAGTATGAATATGATAGTGAGCGCTCGGATTCAAACCCCTAACAAGGACGGGGTAATCGGAGGACTTGAATAGATAATTAGTTATCGGGTATATAGTAGACTATTGTAGGTCTCAGCATGTGGCTGGGTAGATGCAGTGGGGCAGCAGTTTCATCCCAAATATTAGCGGAGATGTGGAAGGAATAACCCCCCTTAAGCGTAATTAATATTTCTGTGCTTTTCTTTTCATTCTGCTGATGCATCTTGTGATTGTAAAATATATAAAAGATCTGAATAGTTACCAGATGGAATAAAATATGAATATTTTCAGAAGTTCAGAACATGGCAATATTAAGAAAGGTTCCCGTTTGGTGTTTTATCTAAAGGCTCACCCAGTACTAAGAGAGAGAGAGAGAGAGAGATTTCTTGGAATGATGGGAGGCAAGGGGATATCGATGTGGAAATGAGAATGGAAGTCGCAGCGATCCGAGGAAAGATTATGAAAATCATCTTTCCCTCGCCACTGACTCTTGACTTCCCACCTCATATCCCCACTCGCTGAGAGAGAGAGAGAGAGAGGCCGGGGAGAAATATGCAAAGTACAGGAAAAAGGATATAAAGTAACTTTATGGTTAATATACACTAGTACATGTATACACACTACATGTGTGTGTATATATATATGTATGTATATGTGTATATATATATATATATATATATATATATATATATATATATATATATATATATATATATATATATTACAAAGTATGTGATGAATAAAGGTGCTTTGTACTTGTTCTGCTAAAGGAATATGAGACGTTAGCATTTCAAGAAGTTGTACTAATGAAGGAATTGTTGAACCAACTCCTTTATGGAAACGAAATTTCTATTTTGGATGAGAAGCTCAAAAGCGCGTACAAAACAGGTTGGTATTGAAGTGTGTGTGTGCGTGTGTAATGGGGAAGGATTTTTCTACGTTATTTGTGTTTGCACTGGTTGAAGTCAAGTGCCATTGTTCATTGTGGAGTAGCACATCGAACTGCCCTCATAACCCGATTTCGGGAATCATAGCCTATTAATACCAAGTACCAATCGCCTTTCATTCCCGTTTCAATTTTTTTATTTATAAACCGTCGAACAATCGCCTTTGTTAATTCATAAGATGAAGGTGCCTTCTAAGTTTGTTGGAGGTTGCAGTGCTACCGTAAATGACCATACTGTTGTTCCTAAATCAGCTTAGCTCTCACCTCATGTCTTGTTTTGCTTTTAATTCTTATAAATTGTTATTAGTATACCGCTTTTCTATTTTTTATTCTGTATTCCCATTATTCTCACAAATGATCTTTTCGTTTTGTTGAAACTTGCATGACTAGATGAAGAAAAGTTGCTCGTCTGTATGTTGATTTTTCCATATTTTTGGTGATGTTTCCATGTTGACAATGGATGGTGAATAAAAAAAATATATATATATTTTTTTTTTAATGTTATACTATTTTGACGAGTGTGCTACGAATATATTCCAAGTGAGCAAAAGGAAAGGTATTCGGCCCAGAGAATCGTTCAGTTTCCGTAGGAACCTCGCGTGCGCAATCTGAAATGATATCGATACACCGTTAGTCATAAGGTGTTTTGACAGCGTTATTTGGGCTTCGTAGGATGCAGGTAGGTCCCTTGTGTTAATGAATGATCACCCTCATTGCTGGTTTGATTATTCTCCATTCTTAGAAAATGAGCTGCCAATACACACGAGCCTCACTCTGTAACGGGAAGGGACGGAAGGCTGCCTGTGCTCCTCAATGGAATCCTGTGTTGCAGGGAGGCAGAATGCTTGTTAATTAGTTGCTGTCTCCTTTTCGGTTACAGATGTATTTTAGTTGCCTTTCCTGGTCTGTTTCTCCCTTCCCTTGCATCCTATGTGTGGGTGTGCTGGTTTCCATTGTGTGTCCTCTTAGTTTTCATTTTCCGGCGTCTTTTTGCATCTTGTCGCTTCGTATTTCTTGTTTTGTTTATACAACTCCATTTGCCCCTCGTATGTTTAGCGAATTGTTATCGCGTACTTTTATCATATAACTGCATCGTTAGATCATGAAGAGCCTGGTTTTGGATTTTTTTTTAAGCCAACCTCGACTACACTTGAAACGTTCCCGAATGAATTTCATGAGATTTTTACGAGAACATCAACAAACTCCTTTGAACAAGCGTCTGTTTGCAATTGGAAGTTGAGCTGCATTATCCTGGGCAAATTCCAAAGCTACTGCTGCAGTATCCCGATCATAATCTGAGTTTCCATATTAGCATTTGACGCGTCCTGGTTCCTTATTGTTTAAAGAGGAAATACTGGAACACGCTTTGCCCTGCATTCGCTGGAAGACCTTGGCTTGTTTGCACATCGTTGCATTTTTTCGGAGGCACGGTGCAAAAAATGTAGTAGCCTCACCTTGCTGTGTTTTCTGATGATTTTAATTCTTGAACTTGGTACTGTAGTAATTTTATTATCCTTTGTTTATTTTCGAAAAGCCACCATTTGTAGGTGTTTATGGTGTTAAGAATTATGTACCTCTCCATCTGTCTCTCAGTCACACACATATGTAAGAATTTAAGGAAATAGAAAGCAGGCACTCTCTGTCTCTTTCATTATATATATATATATATATATATATATATATATATATATATATATATATATATATATATATATATATATATATATATATATATATATATATATATATATAATGTATATGTGTGTGTGTATGCATGCATATTCTTATCAGACAATCCAGTCACAGTCTCATCGATAAAATTCACAGTAATTGCGAATTGAATCTTATTCGTATGCTAAGACGTTGGAGTGACCTTCTGCGTTGCTTGGAACGCGTAGAATCATAATCATGCTTTTAACGATGTGTGCATAATTGACAAAGAAACGTATTGAGGAAATTAAATGTGTCTCTTTTGTTCCTACTTCACATATAAGAGAAGTGGCCAAAAAGGTTTTCACACTGAATAAGAACATTTTACTGATTATGGGGACTGTTTCCATTATATATATATATATATATATATATATATATATATATATATATATATATATGTATATATATATATATATATATATATATATATTTTATATAAATACATAATGTTTTCATGTATATATTATAATGTTTGTGTGTGTTAACGTAGTCGGATTAGTGACCTTTTCATGCTTGCTGTACTGAGAAAGTGCATCAGGTACTTCGTATTTGAGTTAGGAGACTAAACCAGGTGCACGCTGTAGAGAACAAAATTCTACTTGCCAGCGGCAAAAGCCTTTGCCTGTCTGCTCTGGATCAAGATGGAAACGTCCTCTTTAGTCAGTACCTAACTGTTCACCAAATTTAATGTTGATCTGCTATGTATTTCTTGCCTTAACCTGGCAACAGCCCATCAAACTAGCTGGAGTGATAATTAAATGTAACCAGCTTTGGTGGCCAAAGTACTTAATGACATTTTCATGTTATCAGTATTTACTGTAGAATGTGTATTTCTTTGTTGCACCGTACCTGCTTAAATATCACGGTTCATTTTTCATTTGGACCATTAAACCCCCCATTCTCAACCACCCCAGAATGTTGGGAACTTTTGTATTATATAAGTTCTCTGATGCATTGTACACATTTTTGCCATGAATGGCACATTTTTTTTAAAGTTAGTGTTTTGCTTATATTTATGTAATGTTATGAATAGTGTTTTGGTAATTAAAAAAAATGCTGGCTTTGGATTTGTTATTTCTGCTTACTCTTATGATTTTATTCTTCATTATCACATTATTTTAGCTTAAAGAAGCTAGGAAACTAGTCTGTCCGCTAATGTATCATGTTCAAATGATTTTATTCTGAAGCCTGTTTTCATAGCCACTTAAATCAAAATGTCCTCAGACTGACTGTGATCTTTATGGAAAACGGACACAAAGACTGTTTTTGCATTGTAGAAGTGGACATTTGATTTATTCTGTGTTAGTATTTAAAGACCAAGTACACCGACATGGCTGCTTTTTGATGTTGTGACGCCTTTTAACATAATGATACTTACTGGGCTCGCCTTCATTTTGTAGATTTTAATGGAAGACAAGTACATTATGATTCGTTTGCATAAATTTTAATGAGTTCGCCAAAAACGTCCTCTATAACACTAATTGAGGTAGATTTTAAAAAAATTGAAATTGGTGTTTACGAGGATCTGTTAAGATATTGTGAATCATATCAATATATAAGAGTAACATTATGAATAATGGAAGTTGAGCGAAGTCGTCAGTAGACGGAATTAAATTCTTTTCCATATGTCTAATGTTTTTCGTATTTGTTCTGAAGTTCACGTTTAATAAGAGTAAATGAACCTTTTTAAGATAACTGTTATTTTCTCTGAAATCAAGTTAGTTTTACACGGTGTTTACTATTTTTACGAGAATATATATATATATATATATATATATATATATATATATATATATATATATATATATATATATATATATATATATTTTCTCTTTGCACGACCTTAATGCAATCCTGTTAGGGGTCGGCCGCTGGAGTTTTCCTTTAGAGTTTTATCTTGGGTATTATGTATGGCCTGTACATATATACCGTATATTTACCACATCATCGTGACATTTTATGTACAGACATAGTCGTGTTCATAACATAAACTATTGAAAAACAAAGTTTAGTGCTTTTTAGATCAGTTTACATTATATATATATATATATATATATATATATATATATATATATATATATATATATATATATGGTCTTGAGCATTGACTGGAAGTCGTTGGTGGGCACTGTTGGGTGTTCGAGTCACTTAGGTACCAAATCATACTCCTGAAGTAGCGCGAATTGGATATTAAACATTTGTAGCTTAATTTATATATACTGTATATATATATATGTGTGTGTGTGTGTGTACACATATGTATACATACATTTTATATAACATATATATATATATATATATATATATATATATGTATGTATGTATGTATATATATATTGTACATTGATGTTCAATAGTTTATGTTATGAAGACGACTATTTGAAATAGGATTTTTCTCCTAAAACCCCCCATTGTCTCAATTTGGCTGTCCCACGGGACGAGGGTTAAAAGTTTGGGAATTGTTTTATCTCGAATCAATTTTGTACTATGAATATCTGTCATATCCTGAGCAAGAATAAGAGAACAAGAAGATGATACAGGAAAAGACTGCTGTATGCTGTGGTCACGAGTTAGGAGGAAGATTGCAACAGAAGTATTTTCTCGCATCCGAGTTAACAGCGACGCGTCCGAAAGTACCATGCACTACATTTAATATGTAAATGTAATTTAATAAAAGCTGCCCCAGAAACGAGTTACTGCCAAGGCGCACAATTTTATTAATGTTTTTGTTTCTTGGTCTGGGAATAGGAAGGATGGAAACTCCATCCACATAAAGACTACGTCTTACTCTCATAGTTTCCTTAGCGCTTTAATCTTCCCTATTTGCATTTGTTTACTGGGTCCAGTCGTGACTAGGCGCTGAGCAGTCGGCCTTGAATACTAACTGCCCTTCCATCCAGTCAACAATCTACTCATGACTGGAGGGCAAATTTACTTTAATTTTGCGCATATAAGTTCGGGTTTGTATTTCCGTTGATTTTGGAGTATTTTGTACCATGGAAAACGTGACAATATTAGATACTTATTTTGAAATCCCTTTCATATAAATACAGTAGCACAGGCTTCGTATGAGAGTAGAACACAATTTGATTGACAAGATTTGGTATCAATATCTTTTAGTTGATATCTGTGTCGAGGGGAAATTTGTAGTTTTGTAGCTCGATTCTGTATATTATGTATATGCCTATGAATGGGATGGCAGCTAGTATCACTGCACCCACGACTACGGTTTCACTCCTCTGAGTTCCTCTCCTTTTATATCCCCTGTGATTAAATGACTGTGCTTCCACCTGCTGCTTCAGTGATCGGCGGTTCGAATTCCCAAGATTTAACATTTTAGTCAGCGGTCAAAGACCCCCAGAGTAAGGCCACCAAATGTGACTCGTAACATGAAAAGCTGAGCCAGTACCGACTCAGGTTGGTTAAAGTAACCGAAATAAGGACAGGTTTAGCGCCCCCAACACTAATACTACACCTGAGGCTGTATACGTTATTTGGTTACTAGCACATATACATATACTTACATACATGCATATAATGCACGTTTATATATATATATATATATATATATATATATATATATATATATATATATATATATATATATATATATATATATATATATATATAATAAGAGCACATTTGTCTTTCAGAAAATCAGTCTTGTGCGATATGTTAATGTTGAGAGAAATTAGCGATTGTCCACCCTTTGCACTGTGTAAAAAAATAAACTAAAGATGCTCTTGTTTATATGTGGGTTCTTCATCCCTTGTTTTTGCCGTGCGTACATTTTATTTCTTTACCCCAGAGCTGCATAATGCAGTTACATATCCTTCGCCTTGGTACAGCGCCCCTCTCCCTTTTTTCTCCCCCGTGAAATTGTCTGAGACAGGAAGCCTACTGTAGAAGATACGGCCGTAATGTTTCATAGTTTACGACCGAAGGACGAAAACATTGGCTTCTTTTTAACCGGATATATTCCAGTAAAATTCATGTCTTTCGATCATGTTCCTTGTCGACGTAAACATAACTTTCTCTCTCTCTCTCTCTCTCTCTCTCTCTCTCTCTCTCTCTCTCTCTCTCTCTCTCTCTCTCTCTCTCTCTCACACACACACACACACACACACAAGTGATTTAGGTAGCAGTAATAATTATACGCAAGCATTGTAAGTTTTTTTTTTTTTTTTTTGAGAAAGTAAGGCTGATCTCATTGATTGATAGCGGAAGATTTATATGCTTCGTACGTCTACTGAGGTGAAGCTTATATAAGACTAAACAGATGCAATGCTAAGTTTGTTGTGGGATGTATGATGTAGAATGTGATGAAAAAGAACTTGCGCGTGTGTTTGTGTATTACGTCTTGCTGACTATGTGCTATTAGAAGGAAATAGAAGTATTAAATATGGGTGCAGAATTGTGGGATGATAAGAATATACTTGTGAAAAAGTGCGGCTCGTATTATGCTTGCAGATGTCAGTGTTGATTTGGGGATAGTGAAGAGAAGCTGCAAACACTATTGAAAGAACCATAAAGGGTTTATTAGACGTAGGAAGAGTAAAGTGAATCTTGGAAAGTGTCGAGGTCTTGGGTAACTGGAGGCCAGGAAGCATGAGCAATGTATATTATGCTTTTTGGAGCAGTCGGAACTGAGGATGGCAGGATGAGAGGCAAGTTGAGTCACGGGACAGGTGAAGCAAGGTATATGCAAAGGATTAGGACGAGAAGGAGAATCTCCTTGGAGATCAGTGTTAGGATTTAAGATAAGGGGGGTTGAGCCAGCTTTCCTATTAGATGGGGAAAGAATATTTAAACTGCCCAGATAAATTGTTACAGTTACCAAGTAATAAATGATCAAGAGTTAAAAGGGTGAGAAATATGGATGCAGAAGTGTCAAAAATCCAATTGGATGTGAAAACAAGGCTCAATAATTTGAGATGGTTTGGATACTTTGAGAGAATGGAGGGGATTGGTCTACGAAAAAATTAAAATTCAGCACTGAAGGAAGGGATGAGGTGAGGTTGTTCAGAAAATGTGGGGTAGATGGAGTGCAAGAGTAGTAGTACTGATGGGTCTAACATCCGGTGAGTGAGAGACCATGCAAGATAGATGTGTATGTATGTATGTATCCTACAATGAGATCCACAGCCGGTGTCCTGGTGTTTTTCCGGAATAAAATTTTATCAACGTACCTGACAAAGATGACACTCTGTCAGAGGGTATCTTACATCCCTACCTTATTTTTTTACTGTATTCTGTATGACGAAAGCTGCATAATTCTGGTAATTATAAGAGTAACACCAGCTTCCTGTAGACATCGCCGGCAAACTCAGAGGAATGTCTTTCGAAGATATAATGACGTAACTTATGACGTCATTAACTTGCCTCCTTCTCGAAGGATAATTGGCTATTTGTGAAAAAGTCTCAACCTCTGGCAATCCTTGAAGAAAAGGGTTTCCACAAGTAATCCGAGAAATTACTTTCTATCACTATTTCTCCATTGAAAAATTACATAATTAAAAATAAATTAACAAATTGAAGAAAACTTTGGCATTCGTCGTAACTCCTTTGATATTTTTCCTAATATGACAGTGACGATCATTGTAATAAATAGACAATTGCATAATTGGTAAGTGGCCTCTATCTCTTTTTCTTGCTAATATTCTGTAAATTTTTTATACATTGCTTTTTCCTTGATTTCCAACACCTCCAACTAATTTCTCAGACCTGAATGACATTAATAGGGTCCACCCTTAGGCTATGCCCTAAATTCCATGATCCAAATCAATCCAATCCACTGTGAAGAGTGGTCAGTTTAAAATAGTAACCTGTTAAGTATAAGGTGATAGGGAAATTAAAATGGAGATTGCCATTTATTTATAAAGTGGCTCGAACACGGTAAAGGTGTATTTTCTGTAAGTTTTGTTACTGTTTGAGGAGTTGGTTTTTAGAGTAGATCATTAAAGCGATATACTTTGATTTATTGATAAGTATCAATATGTGTAATACATTTTTATAATGAAACAACTATTTTTTTATAGAGCATATATAATTATCTTTCTGCACCTTATGAAACTCAACAAATGACAAAAGCTTGGTAGCCTTGGATGTCCAGGTGTACTCTTTAACGTAAAAAGGGCCCTATTATTCATTTACCTGTTCAAGCTTACGTAGGGTTTGCCATGGGCCTCCTCACTTCTAAACAATTGTGCAAGTCGAATCACAAAAGCTGTCCTGCAAACACGGGGACGATGGCTTATCATAGCCGCCATTCTTGAAGCCTTGACAAGGTACGAATATTCATTCAGAATTTCAGAGACAGCTGTTTGTCGTCATCATGTTGTGGGAGGAGTTGGGACGTCACGTGTTTAGTCACGTATAACTTTGAACCCATACATTAGAGTGTTCCGCCACTGCCTTCGGCTGCTTTATTTTACTCTTATGAATATACTTTTTTCCAATATAAGTAATCAAGAATGCTGCCGAAAATTAGGTAGGGGTGTAAAGTATACTATGGCTAAGCAATATCTTTGTCAAATGCACAGAAAAAAAGTTATTCCGTAAAAACACCGGGACAAAGGCTGTGAATCTCATAGTAATTATATATCACCAGTGTTGGATATTAGATGCATAGGATTGTAATAAAACCCCGGTGTCCAGTGATGTGTGTATTGCAGAGTGATGCTTACTACAAGAGCACCAGTTGCATACTGACTCGGTTGGAGGGAGACGCCAACATTCCCTCCGGCGGGAAAAACAAGTCTCGTTCTCTTTTACAATCTTACATCTCCCTTCCAAAATTTTTATTTAATTATAAGGAAGAGATGCTATGAAATGGCTATAATAATTGAATGAAAATTTGATATTACAAGAAATTCATGTATGCACAATGCATATCTAAAAAAAATAAAACATAGGGCAATGAACTTTTGTGATAAATGATCAAATAAATGAGTAATCAACATATTGCCAGTTATATGTTCATTCTCTATTGGAGGTAGCTGAGTTAAGTGGGTAGAGCATAACTTTTACTGGTTCACACAGTTTATGACATAATCGGATAGCCATCTTGGCCGTGTAGTTTGCCTCTTGGGGCGTACTGGTGCCTCTGGCTGAGTTGATTCGGTTGCTGATGGTGCAGGCGGGTGGGTGTGCGAGATGATGGGGACATCGGTGCTGTTGGTGGGTGCGATGTGTCTCCTGTTTCTGAGTTACAGCCGTCCACTGCCATCCGATTTGATTCTGTACTGCTGGTGGGGAAGGGAGTCCACCACCAACCTTGTACGATCCCATTCCTTTGTTGCTTGATTTTGCACTCTTACACGGGCTCCTACCTCCAAGGGTTTGAGTGTCCTGGTGGCATGATTGGCACTGATTTTCTCTTTATCGGTGGCCATTTGAAGTTCACGCCTTTGCAATACCTGTTGCCAGTGTCTGTCAACCAGGTAATGTTCCTTTGCTGTAGGAACGCCATCTCGTAACTGCCTCTCAGTCGCCAACTGTGCAGGGGACTTGCTGATGTGGATGGGCGTGTTCAGGTATTGCAACATTGCGAGAGAGCCTTGTTGCAGTCCAGGCTGCCACCATCCCCTGTGTTTGCCCTGATGATCCTTTTTGCGGTTTTTACAGTTGCTTCTGCCTTACCATTTGATTGCGGGAAATGTGCTGATGAGAGGCGCACCTTGACCCCCATCTCCTGAAGAAGGCGGACGTTTCTTTGCTTGCCAAGTTGGTGCCTCTGTCCATGGACTCTTCCTCTGGGGCACCCCATCTCGTGAAGTAGCTTCTTAGCACCGACATTACTCTCTGTGAAGTAGCACCATTGGGGAAATGGGCTATTTCCAGCCATCCCGTGAGTCTATCGGCGTACGCCATGTACATGCGCCCCTCCAACTGAAACATATCTGCAACCGTGCACTGGAGGGGTATTCTGGGGCGGTGTGATGACCATCACTTCCTCAGGTAGGGATGGAGCGTGCATATCACAAATAACGCGCTTGTTCCTGTTGTGCTGAAGGTCACCCTCCTTGCCAGGCCAATAAACAGACTGTCTGGCTCTCCTGAGCATGGAGTCGAGCCCTTGATGACCTGCATGTAGACTTGCTGACATCTGCTGACGAAGTTCTTCTGGAATCACCAGTCATACGCACCCATCTTCGTATGTGTGGAGCACTAGATTTTCCGACATTGAGAGGCGATCTCTCACACCGTAAAATGTCTTAAGGCAGGCCACCTCCTGTGCCTTCTGCAAGGGGCCAGTCACCTGCAGACACTCTCGCCATCGGCAACTGATATACTGGATCTTTGGCCGCCACTGCGCTGACGGTCTTCTCATCCATCGTGAGCCCCTCCCTAAGTAGAGTCTTGGTCGCTGCCACAGTGACGGCAGCTGCCATATCATCCTCTAGCTCAACGTCACAGTCATGGGGCAGCACACAGGGCAGGGAAGTGAGACAGGAAGTCGGCCACACAAATTTTCTTTCCTGGTAGATATTTGATGGTGAATCTCTATTGAAGGGTCTTCTCTTTTAACCTGAACAACCTAGGGTTGTCGATGTCTGGCAGGGCTCTGTCCCCCAAGAGCTTGACTAGGGGTCAGTGGTCAGTAATAAGGATGAGGTTGGGGCATCCCAGCAGAAGCAGCCTACCCTTCCTTAGGCACCACAACACAGCCAGGGCCTCACCCTCTACTGCAGCATACCCGGACTTGGCGGGGGACAGGTGTCTACTTCTGCAGAGGGCGATTCTCCACCCATCTTTACAGCAGAATGGCATATCAGCAGCTGTACAGCTGCAATATTGCTGGAGGGTGACGAATCCTATGCCTTCCCTGCTCCAGTCCGTAAGGGCAGCCTTAGGGCGGGACTTATTGTAGTATGCCAGGCCGTCCCTGGCCAGCTTGCAGATGGTGCCCTGAGCACTCCTGAATTTCTCCTGCAGACACTGGTCCCAGAAGACGTGTTTGCCCATCTGCTTCTTCTTCAGGAGGTCCCTGAATGGTTTCATGATGGGGGCAGTTGCAAGGAACAGCGCCAGCTGATTAACAAAGCCGAACCACGACCTGATGTCGGTAATTGTGGGCTTGGGCAGCATAGGGAACTTCTGAATGGCTGCAAGGCTGTTGTCGGTTGGTTTATAGCTCTCCCAACCCAAATAGAACCCAATGAATTCTACCTTTCTCCTGCAGAAGTTGAATTTTTCGGGCTTAAGTGTGATGCCTTTTGCCGCACATGTTGCCAAGAAGTCGTATGTGTGCCAGAAGGCTTCTTCAACCCCACTGTCATGAAGTGTGTCATCTATGCACTTATACTTCCAGGGTATGTCTTCGATGGCATTGTCGAATCATCTTGTATAGGCATCCGAGGCAGATCAATGGCCCATGGGGGTCCTGCGGCACTGGAAGCGGCCCCAGGGCGTGATGAACGTCGTCAGGCGGTGGCTCCTTGTCGAGTTCCACCTGGTGGAATCCCCAGTAAGCGTCAGCTGTTGTCATGTAGGAGTGTTGGGGGATGCCGGATACCATGTCGAAGGGTGCAAGAGTGTGATGTGTCTCTCTTCTGCAGGAGGCATTCAGACGTTGATAGTCCACTGTGCATCGTGGATGACCTGACTTCTTCGCCATGACGACCATTTGTGCGCACCATTCCGTCGCTTCTCCTGGGGGGACTTCTTAGATGACGCCCTTCCACATGTCTTCTTCAAATTGGGCCTTCACCTCGGCTTCCCAATGCTTGGGAACTGTTGTTGGAGTATGGCATGCGTATGGCACGGCGTTCGGCATCAGATGGATGTGGTGGGCTCCCCCACCATCACTGGTAATGGCTCCCTGATCGTATTGAATGTCGTCGACGAGAAGTGTTGGAGTAACCATTGCTCCAAGTGTGGGACCTTCTCTTCAATGGGCGGTAACGGAAAGACGAAGGTCTGGGTGGTGGGGTTGTGTCGGTAGACGTACTCGCCGGGACTGGACTTGGAAGATGGTATGGAAAGTCGTTTGGGACAAGTCCGAGGTCTTTACACACAGAAAGAGAGTGGTAAAGCGACTTGGCCGATTTGACGAAATAAACCTCTTGTACACTTGCGCGATTCCTGAAGGAGATCAGAAAGACTGCTGTTCCCAGGCACTCCAGCTGTAACTTGGCGACATCTCTTAAGCCAGCCTGACGCTGCAGCAGCGCAGGCCTTATGTTGAAAAACGACAGCATCTCCGTGCCTGCAACACATACTTGAGCCCCTGTATCGGCGACAGCACTCATGTTCATGAACCTGGGCTCCTCTCTCTCTGCCACCCTGACTAGGACAGTTGGTTGGGAGAGGTGATGTGTTGCAGCGACAATTTCCTCTGTCACCACTGTGGCGGTGGTGGGGTTCGACGGTGCCTTCTTGCTTCTGCAGCATTTCTTGGCGTGCCTGGTCTTCTGGCAGTTATGACAAATAAGCGACCTTGCCGGGCATGTGTTTCTCTCAGGGGCGTGACTACCTCCGTAGTTTCCGCACATGCGTCTAACGGTGATGGGGTCCGATGGTGACTAGCTCCTCCTGCCGTGTGCAGCAGTGGTCTCGGGGATGGCAGCTGCGCTACTTTCAAACGCTATTGGTGCGATTTCTGTACCTTGCTGCCTACCACTGGCATCCTGCTTGGCAGCCTCAAACGCACAACACATTGCCCGCAGGACATCGACACTCGCAAATGACTCATATGTTTGAAATAATTGTCTTTTTAACACTTGATCCCCTAATCCCACTATAAGTTTCTTTAACAACATATACTCTGAAAGACTAAAATAGGGCACTGAAACTCACAGTCTGTGGCTTTTTGAGAGCTACACAAGAAAAAATCACTGACACTTTTGTTATGGCCTTGCGTCATGCTGAAAAACTCTAACCACTGAACTGCTTGGTTTGACGCATGAAGGACGAGTTTGGAGACAGCATCTAGTGCCTCGCCAGTTGAAAGGGCGCTCCAGTTTGTTGCACTGTACCTGGCATCGAGGGCACGCTGCAGCGCCGGCGTTCAATACAGTCTCACGTGATGGACCGTCTCGTCAACCGGCACCTTGCAAAGTCAAAGTCAACACTCCATTGACCTTCGCCATGATCAAAATGTGGCCGTCGACATCTCCGTTTCACATTTCTCGGGGGCTGCGGATGTTGGCACCCTAGATGAGAATCCACGTGTTCCAAATAGGGCAGCGTTGGTGATACTGGTTTGGAGGGCCTTGAGGGTATGTTGCTGTTGTGCCAGCCATAGTTGCGTACATGCAGCATTATGAGGAGCTGGCGAATAGGAGCCTCTAAGGCCAGTAGGCCTTCGGGCAGCTACTGTAGGTCTTCTTGGGGTGGGCATTCTGCTCCCATGTGTAAGCATAGGTAACTCACTGCGCCATGTAGGATGTTAGATGCGTAGGATTGTAATAAAACCCCAGTGTCCAGGGATGCGTGTATTGCAGTGATGCTTACTACAAGAGCGCCAGTCGCATACTGACTCGGTTGGAGGGAGACGCCAGCCTTCCCTCCGGCGGGAAAAACAAGTCTCGTTCTCTTCTACAATCTTACAACCAGTTATTTGCAGAATCTTCAAACAGCGTCTATAGTTGATATGACTGTGATCTAGGGAACTATCCCCACCATGTCACCTCACCAGGAAGAAGAATTGGGAGAGAGAATGGATTATTTTTTCCAAATGTTCATCTAATATGGAAACTGCATAATTTTTCATACTGTGGCGGTTCTTTCTGTCATCTGCATTTACTCCGAATACATGGCACGTTGCCAATTGCTCCTCGGATTGCCTGTCACTCCCCGAGAGGGATGTGGGGAGAAAGTGACAACCACTGGTGTCTCAGAGTATGATGTGAGGTCACTATATCATTAGATTCAGCGACTTTTATTTTCACATGATGGAGAGTTTTTTTTTTAATTGTAACCCTTATGAAAAGTGAAGGATAGAATTTAAATTTAAACACTTGGGGTGTACCTTGTGCCAGCGAGAGAGAGAGAGAGAGAGAGAGAGAGAGAGAGAGAGAGAGAGAGAGAGAGAGAATTACGTGGGATGTTTCTAGTTCAGTCGAGAGAGAGAGAATCACTAGGATGTATCTAGTGCGGTCAATAAAGAGAGAGAGAGAGAGAGACATTTTGTGGTAAGAACTACAAATTGAGAGATCTCTCTTATACAGTGTAGAAAACATGAATCAGTTGAAAAAGGGATAGAATCCTTTTTCATATACTGAAACATTATGAAACTACTGTAAAGCCTCTCCTAGATTTAACATTACGACAAGTTGTCTTGTGGGAACCCAGCACAGGAGTTAAATGTTATTTGTTTCTATAAAGTGCCCGTGGACTTTTCAGCATTTTGCTCGAGACGAAAAAGAATCTAGGTTTTTATTCATTGTACATGAAATAATTTTTTTTTTCATCAGAGTAGTGTCTAGGTTGACAATACACCTATGGTGTAGATGCTTAGTTTTTATTACCATAGATTCCACGCCTTTCAAAGGAAATTAAAATAGTACATGTTCTTTGTAAACATCTTTCATTTATCCACAATGATCAGTGCTTAAAACGTTATTGTAATTTTCAAGAACAGTATGTGTTGTGTCTTGTGTTTTTATGGAAATACCAAATTATTTATTGATTGATATACTAATTTATGCATTTATTCATTTCGTAATACTCATGAAAGACCAAAGAAAACAGAAGATATCTGTTTGAATCTCCTTTAGGAATAAATCAAGCTTTGTGGAATTGAGCTTTCCCGAATGAGAACAAAAATTGCCACTAACTTCATTTTGGTCCTCCTGAATGCAGCCCCTAGTGAACACCCAATTTTGAAGAATGTACGTTTTGTAACGTTATGATAGGAAAACTGTATCGCAGATACGGCTGTAACGTCAAGATGTGTCCATTTATCCAGAAGGATATATATATATATATATATATATATATATATATATATATATATATATATATATATATATATATATATATATATATATAGAGAGAGAGAGAGAGAGAGAGAGAGAGAGAGAGAGAGAGAGAGAGAGAGAGAGACAAAATCCATGAAGGAAAGAGAAACAGTGGAGTGCTGCAAGGCCTTTCGACTTACGCTAGTCCTTTACTTGTCTTTATTTATGTATTCATCATGTTCCATATTATATATATATATGTATATATAAATTATATACATATATACATATATATATATATATATATATATATATATATATATATATATATATATATATATATATATATATATATATTTAGTGTGTATGTCCGTATATGGCGGGAGTCCTAGTGCTTGTGTTTTATGATGTTATGAAAGTTTATGTTAGAACCTTTCTCTGTAAAATTACCGTTCTTTGTAGTAGAAGCTATTACCAATAATGTTCGTGACATAAAAAAGAACCTCGGCATTAAGCGGATAACGTGTGCAATTCTACATTTTCAGTAAATTGCGATAAAAACTCATCTACCGTATAATCATTACTATATTCATATGATTCTAATTATGATTTATGTGCTAATTTTTTATTGCAGGCGGTTGTTGGTCATCCAGAAAAATGTATGCATGTCAGCAGTCAGAACTACTTGGTCTCTGTTCTAGCTATGGCACCATGTGTAAAGAAATGTCATTAGTAATCGTTGCATCATTGGTAATTAATATCTCTTTAAATTTACTATTCTTATCCAACACAAGTGGTATTGAACGCTATTCGTACTGTATGGAGCAAGCCGAGAGGGGCCGTTGATTTGAAATTCAAGCTTCCAAAGAATATGGTGCTCATTAGGGAGTAAGAGAAGGTAAAAGAAAGTACAGAAAGAAGAGATCTCACTTATTAAAAAGAAAAAATAAATTAATAAATTGACGAACAGATGAAATGGTATTAAAATGAAAGGAGAATACCATTAGGGTATTATTGCATTATAGAAGGCAAAATCAGATAACATCTCCAATAATTATGAACTCCGTGTAAACCAAATGTCAGAAAGAGACCCACGTTTGCTGTGTAGATCGTTTCTGAAAACACTCCACACTTGGCTGCTTCTGTGTAGCAAGCAAGCAAACCACCCCCCCCCCCCCTTCGCCAGGCGCCCACCTCTCCACCCACCACCTCCACCACTGGAAAGCTGAAGTTGAGTAAAGCAGAGATGGTATAATCCTCTCACTTAAAAGTTTATCTAATCCCAGAAGACAGCGGTCTCCCGTGCCGTGACATATTTGCCAACTTTTGCAATATTTTTGCATATTGTCACATGTGGGTAAGATTAGCTTGTTATTCCGTTGTGCTGAATTTCAGCTGTAAATTCTGGATTCGAAGATAGAACGAGGCTCACCATGATGCGTTGCAATTTAATCATGGTGCAGGAAGTTCATG